>NC_057863.1:399623155-399923155 GCF_019393635.1 Dromiciops gliroides
GCTGCATTCCAATGAGTAAGTCTGTTTTCCCTTCTGTCCACTAGATGGTATTTCACTTCTTCCTGTGTATGTCCAGTGCCAGCTGTGGCTTTTGAAACAACCCTCAAGACAGAGATGCTTACGACTGACCCATGATGACTTCAGCTCCTCTCATATGTGACTGGCTATATGTATGTATGTCTCACACACACATATACACACTGAGTTTAATTTATTCCCTCTGAATCCCTCTTTTAAGTTAACAGACTCTTACTAGAGAGAAACCCTTTGGGTTCAGGCCTTTGTTAGGAACTTTGCCAGAACAATTGAAAGTAAAATCTTTTGGGTCCAGGCATCATGTCTGGTCTTACTGTGTATAAAGATAGATAGATAGATAGATATAGACTTACACCATTTGATTTCAGTGATGCTTTACAAAATCCCTTCTCTTTCATCCAAATCTTCCTCTCCTGCTCTCTGATGTTGGACAAATTCCCCCCCCCTTTTAAAAAGGGGTGAACTTTTCACTCCACTATCAGAAATAGGGTTTAAAATAGTGATACCCCTGGAGAGAGCTTGATAAGCACCGTTCTTTGTGCATAAATGCTTAATGTTTGTTGAACTAAAATAGATTAACGTTTCCTAAACAATTTTTGCCATGGAACACTTTTGGGTTTAAATACATCTAGAGAATCCCTAAATGTTGGCTTCTGGGCAATGGAATGAGAGGGTAAAGAGAAGAGAGGACAGTTAGTGGGGTATAACGGTGGTGTCACTAAAAGGGGGAGATCAGTGAAGGAAGGTTATTGTAGTGGATGAAGCCTATCCATGGGTGGACAGGGCTGGTGTTCACCTTTTAACGTCAAAGTTGCTGGGATGGGTTTTCTCCTCTCCCTGCTACTAGTTTTTCTAGCCTTCTTCAGTGGCTGGTGCTTTCTAGGGATGAGGCTACACTGTCAGCAACTGAGCAGGGTCAGATCTGAAATTTTCTCACAGAATTCATTTACATTTAGAACATACAAGGCGACACAATTTGGGAAACAATGGGCCTTTCAGGTCTTCTCTGATCATCTGTGAACCTGGCAGTATGTTTATTCACATGCAATCAGTGACTGATTTCAGATCTTTTTCCTGAGAAAGTGAGGGAGAAAAGGAAGAATACTCAGTGCTTGAAGGCAAGAAAAAGGGATGCTATAACACAGAAGAAGGAAGAGAGTGGAAAAAGGAGGTTGGAGATAGAAGACACCCTTTTCTGATTTTATCACTCCTGTAGATGGCCAGCTTTGGCCATCTTAGCAATTAAGAATCTTTGTCTCTTTCTAACCCACCTCACCTGGAAACTTTCCATGAAATATGTAAGTGCTTCTCTTGTTAGAAATATTACCACCTTCCTGTTGATGGACAACCACTCAGCTCCCCAAGTCAAAGTCAATAGTGTTAAAGAAATTTAACAGGTGCCTCAGCCATTTACCTGGGAAATTTTTTTTCCCCATGATTAAGATAAGAATATTTTTTAATGTCATCTTCTCACCCTCTCTGAGAGATCAAAATGTAAAAATGTTAAAGATAAAGAGGATTAGAAAAAAAAAGTGGAGGCTAGAAGAATAACTCAACCCTGACTTTGGACCAATGACTAAGTGATGAACAAGGTTCTGTTGACCTGACTGTGCTGGTACACAGCTGAGAAGGAAAGGAGTCCTGGTCTCCATGGCCCCCAGGAGCAAAAAGGGCAGCATGAAGAGCAGATAGGATTTAGAGAAAGAAAAGTGAGACCCAGAAGGGAAGAATGACCTGCAAGTCTCATAGAAAAAGTGTAAAAGCGGATCTGAGCTCGGGCTTTTTGATTACAGTTCCACGTTCTTGTCATAGAACCAAGCTGTCCAGCTCACTCTTATAGTCAAGACTAGATCTCAGCCAAGATGGAAGATGGTGAAGTTTGTTTTTCATCTTCATTCTCTGGACACAGATGCCTGAGCTTCCCTGTGTTTTCTTCTAAGCCTTTTTCTCTTAGAAGAAAGAAATCCGAGAAAATAGTTTACAATAAGGTGTTAAGATCTGAACACTTACCCTCATCCTCTAGGATTTTTTTTTTTTAAGATTAGAAGGGAGGGGGTAAATTCAAACCCAAAGAAATGTTCTTTCTAATGAAGGAATTTTAGGCCTTGTGGTGGGAACAAGGGAGAGTGGGGGGAGACTGTTGGAACAGGGGCTCTCCTTTCTATCTTTCAAATCTCAACTGCCTCCTAGGGCCAGCACCCTTCCTTTGGGGGGCTTCAAGTTTTTAATCCCTGGACCTAAAGAGAGTCATGTAGTGGTATAGTGAGTAGGGAGCCAGCTAGAAGCCAGCAAGACCTGTCTTCAAGTATTATTTCTTTCTTTCTTTTCTCTTCTTTTTCTTTTTTTCTGGTGAGCCAGTGAGTTCAGTGATTTGCCCAGGGTCACACAGCTAGTAAGTGTCAAGTGTCTGAGGCCAGATTTGAACTCAGGTCCTCCGGAATCCAGGGCTGGTTCTTTATCCATTGCACCACCTAGCTGCTCCTCAAATTTTATTTCTGACCCATATTGTCTGTGTGACCCATAACCAAGTCTTCCTTTAAGGCTCTGGTTCTCCTCCCACCTATCTGAGGCTGCTTCTCAAGCCTCCTTTGTTAGACCATCACACATCTTCTGATCCCTAAGAATGGTTGTTCCCCTGAGGTTCTGTCTTGATTTTTCTCTGTGCTTGGTGAGCTCATCAGTTCCCATTGGTTTAGTCATCATCTTTAACCAGATGACTCTTACTTCTCTCTTCAGCCCTAATCTCTCTCTTGGGCACCAGTCCAGAATCTCTAATTGCTTACTCTCTACCTCAGTCTCTACCTACTTAATATCCACCTCAATCTCAAACTCAACAACCAAACAAAACTCATCTTAAAAATGTCCAAACACCTCACATACATTATTGGTACCATTTTATAGATGGAGAAATTGAAGGGAAGGAAGGTTAAGTGAATGTCTATGGACAAGATGGCAATTAAGGTTTGAAGAAGGAATCAAACACAGGTCTTACTGATTCCAAGTCTAGCACTCAAACTTTTATGTCACTGTTTCTCCTCTTACTTGTCAAGCTTCCTTAATTCTGAAGCAGCCTTGTATCTTCTTTCATGAATCCAGGATCCCTAAGTAGAGATGCCCATCACAGCAGACAGTGTCTGGTTATGGACAAAGGTCAGCTATCCTTGAGTCAAAGGTAGGAGCTGAAGGCACCCAGGAGATATATATATATATATATATATTATTAAACAATGCTGCCAGCAAAAGAAAATCCCTTTTATCCAGAATCTAAAAGGTTAGAAAGTTTAAACTGATTACAATTGACAATGAGCATGGATATCCATAACAGTTACTTGGAGACAGACCAGGATCATGGGGTGCCTTGCAAATCTTGGGGTTGTTTTAGTGTATTCTAATTTTTTGCAAACTAGTAATCAATATAGGGCATACTCAGCAACTCTCTACAATCCAGACCAACCAAATTCCCTGTTATTGTAAAAATTATAATTATAAAATTATAAAATTTTGTTCACAAAAAATTAGGTGATGATTATTCCTTTTTAAAAAAAGTTTAGGGGCAGCTAGGTGGCTCAGTGGATAGAGCTCTGGCCCCGGAGTTAGGAGGATCTGAGTTTAAATCTGGACTCAGACAACTTGACACTTACTAACGTACTAGCTGTGTGACCTTGGGCAAGTCACTTAACCCTCATTGCTCAGCCCCCCCCCCCAAAAGAGTTTAATCCCAGAATCTTTTTAAACTATTTTCTCCTCCTAGAGCTAGTTTTGGGATGAAAACCAAAGCAAGAATTCTCAGTGTTATTCTATGCCATCCCATCAACTCTGTAGTTTCTTTTTCTTTTTAGTACACATTTAAAAACAGGATTAAATTTATATACAAATATTCAAGATCACAGCTGTTACATAAAGCAAGAGACACCCACACTCAACAATGACCTTGTAAAAAATAGCCAGAAAACCCAAACCCAATAACAACCTTCAATACAGTTGCTAAAATTTGTTTCTGCTGCCTCTGGAAATGTGTATTCTAAAACTAAATCATAGCCCTCAGAAAGCTCATCCCTATATTCAACCAAATTAGCCCCTGAACACAAAAACTGGTCTTAGCCCCGAGATCACCATTATAGAAGCTCTATTGTAACAGAAATCAAATAAGTCACTTTCAAGTCTCTTTTTGCTAGGGACCAGGTAAGAGGAAAACTAACTTCTACTTGCAATAGGAAGGTATTAAGATGCAATGGAGAACATTTCAACTGTAAGAAAATTTATTCTATCCTCGTTATCATTCAAAAACATAAAGACACCCATGAATCTAGTATAGTTTTAGTAAAGCTAGCTTGGAGGCTAGGGGAGACACAAAACAACTTATCAAAGTCTTGAAAACTTGGGATTCTTTGACTTTTGGTCAACTTGTTCTGGAGAGGCAATATAGTGTAATAGAAACAGAATTGGTCCTGAAGTCAGGAAGACCTATGTTCAAGTCCTGATTGTGATACAAAACAGCTGTGTAATCTTGGTCAAGTCACTTAACCTCTTAGTGCTGTAGGTCAGGACTTCGTAAACTTTTCCCACTCATGACCCTTTTTCACCAGAGAAAATTTTTATGCAATCCCATGTATAAAATAGGTATACACACTCTTTTATTGTTGCCAAATTTTTTGCCATCCCACATTCAGGAGCATGACCCCATTCACCACCAGGTTAAGAAGCTAGGCTCTAGGTCACTTTTTAAGATGACAAACTGCAGAGAAAATGGTGAGTTGCATGGATAGAGGAAAATTCTTGTGTGGGAGGGCTGACATCTTTATACTAATGAAACAAGAGGTCCAATCCTTAGTCCTATGTCACTTTCCCTTAACCACCTCTCATCTTTTTTTGAATCTGTGCCTTCTCTTATTATGCCTCCTCAATGCTTATCCAAATATCATCCACCTTCAATGTTCAGATCAAGTCTTACCTCTTTTAGTCCTTCCATGATCACCACATTCTTTGAACACCCACGTGCTTATTATGTTATATTTGGCACTTATCATAGAATGCCCAGAATTATTAGTTATTTTTCCATGTGAGTACATTTTGTTTTCTCAAGTAGACAGTAAGATATGGGAAGGTAGAGAACTAGTTATTCATATATGTCTCTCTATCAGGTGGCCTCAGTAAATACTTGTTGATTAATTAATTGGGAATCTAATGTTGACCAAAAGAAAACTGCCAAAAGAAAAATAGAGAATAGGGTTTATTTCTTATTTATTCATTTTTTGTGAGGCAATTGGGGTTAAGTGACTTGCCCAGGGTCACACAGCTAGTAAGTGTCAAGTGTCTGAGGCCAGATTTGAACTCAGGTCCTCCTGAATCCAAGGTTGGTGCTCTATCCACTGCGCCACCTAACTGCCTCGAGGATAGGGTTTATTAAAGGAAGGAATTTTGAATAAATGAATCAATGTTGATTCATTAACCATAGCAAAGAATAGCCAATAATACTTGGTTCTCTTCATTGCTGGTTGGAGAGCTGTTTGTTGGGTAGCCATTGTGGTTGTCATGGGAGCAGAAGGGAGGGGAGAGGACCCCAGGGATGCCAGCTTTTGGCAGAACATTCCTGCTTTTCTAGCCAGGGCTGTTCTGGGGCCAGGAGTCACCTGGGGGCTCTTTGACTCTCCATGGCAACAGCGCTCTCTCTTGAAAATGGTGGGGCCCCTGGAGTTCTCTGGGCTAGGTGCCCACAGAGGTGGAGGAGCTCAGGTGAGATGCTTTAAGTTAGCAGGCTGGCAACCCTAACTCTGAGCTCTTTACCAGCGTCTTGCACATCTTTGGTATCAATTCCTAGCCCTTAAAGCTTAGTTGCCAATGTTCAAAGTCTTTATTTAGTACCCTTCTTTATGCCCCTAGGGACTGGGAGGAATACAAGAGAAAGAAGCCTCTCCTGCTACCAAACGTGGAGTCCTTTGGGGGAGTTTAGGCATCTATGTATCTATGTATGTATGTATCTGTCTGTAGCAGCTAACAACTTAAAAGATGGGTTATGACAGCTGTAAAGACAATGAAATTTTGGAGCAAGAGTTCCCAAATTTTTCAGTTCTCATATCCCTGGGCTTTTAGTCAACCTCCCTTTCTGTTCAATAAGAAAGGAGATAAATCCTAGATTCTACCAAACAAAAGACATTAATTTTCATGAAATTTTTAACCCCCGCTTGATAAGCCTGTACACTCCAGATTGGGAACCCCTCTATTGGCGGGTTGCAGGATTATATGACCATAGATTTAGAACCAAAGGGACCATAGCGTCCATCTATGCTGGTAAATGTTTAACAACCTGCTCTATGGGGGAAAAAAGATATACCCATGACACACTTTAAAGTTTAATCTGCATCATTAACTGGGCTCTCTTTAGTCCTCCTGCTTGGGGAAGATGGTCCTATTGGTTCTAATTTTTTTTTCTTTTTTTGGTGAGGCAATTGGGGTTAAGTGACTTGCCCAGAGTCACACAGCTAGTAAGTGTTAAGTGTCTGAGGCCGAATTTGAATTCAGGTCTTCCTGAATCCAGGGCCGGTGCTCCATCCATTGTGCCACCTAGCTGCCCCATATTGGCTCTAATTTACAAGAGTGTGTGTGCCTCTACTAGGGCACCGGGACAAAGTCAACACTTTATTCATTATCTTTGGAGAAGTCTGGACAGCAGACTGGCTACTCTACCATAAGAGGTACTGGGCTCTGTTTTCCTACAGCATTCACCAAAAGAAGTTGCTGAATGGGAAACATACACCTATAACCACACACCAAAAAACCCCAATCTCTGTCCCTCTCTCTTCACAGCCTCAAACTAGATAGTTAAAAATTTTAAAAGATGACCAGATGCAATTACATTCCTGACTAAAAGCTCTAACTAGAGCGTATTTAAATTCATTAGTTCAGTCTACACTTGGCTACCTTGGGAGATCAGCTGTTACCAGTATCTGGAGCCACAAAATATAAACTACATCTCACTCTCTCTCATTTGATCAAAATCTTTTAAGTTTTCCTGATCTGGCTGTTAACATCTCTTAGGTGGTAATTAGACTCTTGGGGCTGGCAGCAAACAAAGATTGGGACAAAGAAGACAGGCATGGAGCCATAATGAGAGGTGAGCACTCCTAGCAGGAGTTATTTCCATGAGAAAAGCTGGAGGGGATGGAAGCCAGGTGTGTGTTTGTGGGAGGGGGTGGGGGCTGCTTCCTCCAGCCACTCTTCCAGGGGGGTCCTCCTGGAATGGATATTTTGGACAAAGGATGCATTAGGGAGGAGCTTGGGGCATACCAGGCTCGTTTTTCACATTCCAGACAAACCCCCTTACTGGTTCCCAGCAGCCAAGGGCCTCTCTGGTATTTACAGCAAGTACAGGCCAACCCTACCACAAGATTCTCCAGTCAATGAGGGAAACATATAGACATTCCGCAGGCAGGACATGTCTTCACATTTCTCTTTCTCTGCAGAGAAACAAGGATATCTGCCTGTACTCACTACCTTATCTTGAAGGGCCAGCTGAGCAGTAATATGTCCTGCTGCAAAATTAAAACAAAAACAAAACCCCCTCTCAGGCCCAGGCTCAAGATCTGTTCCCTAAGGTGGTTTCCTACCTTGAAGGCCTTCAGCTTCCCACTTGTCAAAGGGTCTGATAAACCTAAGCCAAGTCAAGGTGGTAACTGACAAACTTAAGGTTATCATCTAACAAACAATTTCCAGAGCCATCTAGATTTCAGTAGGTAACTCCTGGAAACAAAATCTTCAAGATCTACAGGAATGAATCTTCAAAAGTGCAGCCACCAGAGGGGGTGGACTGGGAGATAATAGATTCTGTTCTGAGCTGGAAGGGACTTCAGGGATTATCCCCACATTTTTATAGCAAAGGAACCCGAAAGTCCTGAGAGACAGTGTCTTCTTGTCCAAGCCCATTGAGAGAGAAAGTGACAAAGTCTGGATTCAAATCCAGCACACTGATACCATGCTGCCTCTTTTCCATCATTTTTGCTGTACTGGACTATGGTATCTACTTATTTTGTTATCTTTGTATTCCTAGGGCCTTAGCACAACAGGGCTTTAATCTGGGTTATCTGAAGAGAATGGAATTTCTTCCAAAACAGCCATTCAGTGCCTTAGTACACAGAGGTCTAGAAAAGTGAAGTCCATTACTGGCAAAATTCTACTTTATGAAGACTTTTATGAATCGGTGCAAAGGAAAGTGAGCAAAACCTCGAGAACAAGATACAAAGTGACTATAATAATGTAAACATAGATCGCTAAAATAAAGTCAAGTTCTGAGTAACTGTAATGACCAAGCTTGGTCCCAGATGGTGATCTGCACCCAGGGGTATGCTGGGAAATATTTAACAACTGGCAACCAGGGGAGAAGGAGAATTTATGCACACACAATTTTAATCTGCATTATCAACACTTTAAGTCTAGACAACCAACAAAAGAGTAAATCAAGCCCCTTATCTAGCAGGAACTATAAATGATCACATTGAAAATTTAACAACCAGCTTTCATAAACTGGTTCAAGCCTGCTCTAGCAAACTCCTTCTTATACCTCTTCCTTTGGGGGAATTAGGAGTATGGATTGTTACATACACTGTCAGACAGGGTCACTGAAGCAAGTTGGTTTTGCGGAATTGTTTTTTCTTTCAATAGGATGTGGGTAAGGGTGAAAGTGAGATATCCAGGCTCAATGAAAATGACTAATGTAAGAAAAGACGTAAGTAAGCCTAATTAAAAGAAATAAATGAATTCCTATCACCCCTTCTTCATTTTCTTCCTACAAAGATAATTCTAACTCTTCCATGATCAAACCAGGTTAAAATAATCTTTCTGCCTCCAAATTTCTTAGCACTTTTTGCCTATTGAACACTTAACATTTACCCTCTTGTACTGTTAGCATTGTGAATACCTGTCTTACCTCACAGAGTAGTTGTGAAAAATGCCTAATGTACCATATAAATGTGGGTTATTATGATTATTATCTCCTCAACTTACTATATACCGTTCAAGGGCACAGTACCGTTCTTCTATCCCCCACGCTGTCTCCTCAAGTCAACAGGCATTTATTGTCTACTGTGTGCCAGGCTCTGTGCCAAGTGCTGGGAATACAAAGAAAGGCAAAAGACAGTCCCTGCCCTCAAGAAGCCCACAATCTGACGGGAGAGGCAACACGCAAACATCTACAGGTATATTCTGATAAGCTACAGACAGGATAAACTGGAGGAAATCTCAGAGGGAAGGAGCTTGCATTAATGAGGACTGGTAAAGGCTCCTGGCAAAAAGTGGGACCTTATCTGAAACTTGAAGGAAGCCAGGAAAAGCCAGAGAGATTGGAGACAGTGTGTTATTTTTCAGAATAAAAAGGAGACCAGTGTCACTGCACTGCATAGTACCTGAAGGGAAATAGAGTGTATAAAAACTGGAAAGATGGGTGGGGAAGGTTATGAAGGGCTGTAAACGCCAAATAGAAGATTCTACATTTGATCCTGGAGATAATATGGAATCACTGGAATCTACTGAATATGGGGTTGCCCTGGTCAGACCTACTCCTTAGGAAGATCCCTTTGAGAGCTGAGTGGAGGTTGGACAGCGGTGGGGAGAGGCCCGAGTCAGGGAGACCAACCAGGCTACATTGTTCAGGGGTGAGGTGATGAGGGCCCAGGCTTGTGAAGAACAAACAGTGGGGCTCTATGCTCCTCATTTTACAAAGGAGGAAACCCAAACTCAGGTGAAGTGATTTACCCATGGTCCCATAGGATACAAGGGACACAATGAATGACAGTGGGTTGATGTGTTTAGGGAAATGTAGTTGTTGGAAACCCTCATAGATGGTGCTGGGTATCTATCTTCTTGTGGGTTGGCTCAGAGCAAAGGGGAGAGGCACCAGTTTCTTTTTCTTTCAGGCAAACTTCTTTTTGTCAGCAGGCCTGGCAGACTACAGAGGATTATAATGGTATTCACACAAAATGCCAGGTTTGCTGCTGGCAGTCATGCAAGACTCATCCCAAAGAGGTAAGATTTTGTCCCTGACTCTGTTGCTTAGCTGGGGAAAGGCCTTCGAAACTTCTTTCTACCAAGGAAGTTATTGGCTATATGTTTACACTGTAGAGAGCATTTCAGTATAATAAATTATTATTATTATTATTTGATGAGGCAATTGGGGTTAAGTGACTTGCCCAGGGTTACACAGCTAGTAAGTGTCAAGTGTCTGAGGCCAAATTTGAACTCAGGTCCTCCTGAATCCAGGGCTGGTGCTCTATCCACTGAGCCACCTAGCTGTCCCTCCACTGCACCACCTAGCTGCCCCAATATCTTATTATATTAAAATATAATGTTAGAAAACCTAGACCCTCTTCTTCCTCCACCCCTTCCAACAAGCTCCCTTATAATCAAGCCCCATGATTTCAGTTTCCTACAGGGAAGGAGACAGCAAGCTCTTAAAAATGCAGATTGCCAATCAGGTCCAGAGCTGGGAGGTTATAACATCCCCTAAAGGTTTTTTGGTTAGAAAGAGAGATGTGAGGCCTTCTTTTCCTTTTGGCAGATCTCCTGGACTTAGGCATTTCCTTAGTCAGTTGTGATAT
This sequence comes from Dromiciops gliroides, assembly GCF_019393635.1. Lineage (NCBI taxonomy): Eukaryota > Metazoa > Chordata > Mammalia > Microbiotheria > Microbiotheriidae > Dromiciops > Dromiciops gliroides. The sequence goes on from NC_057863.1 coordinate 399,633,778, forward strand.
GATCAGTTAACTCTGGTCCTGATAAGCCTGGGGGATGGCAATGGAAAAATTCCTCAGGTCCCTGAGGTGGTAGTCAGTATCAAGTTAGCATATTTAAGGTACTTTTCAAAGTTTAAAGGGCTCTATAAATGCTACCCATCCATCCAATCATGCATCCATCCACCCATCCTTCCATCCATTCATCCATCCCATCTATCCACCCATCCTATCCAACTTTATTATCATCACCCTGGCTCCAAACACTTTTCCAGAGCCTCCTGTGTTCAAGAACCTAGAATGACATCTGTCTCTCCCTGATATTAACATCAAATTCTTCTGCCTAGCTTATAAGGCTCTCCAGGACCTAGTTCTCACCTATGCATCCATTATTATTTCCTGCAACTGTGTACCTCAAAAATATCCTGATTAGCCAGGGCCAGCTCTTGTCCCACCACCCCAAATAGGCCAGGCTCATTCTGCCTCCAATTTTTCTTTCTTTCTTTCTTTTTTTTTTTGCGGGGCAATGAGGGTTAAGTGACTTGCCCAGGCTCACACAGCTAGTAAGTGTCAAATGTCTGAGGCTGGATTTGAACTCAGGTCCTCCTGAATCCAGGGCCGGTGCTTTATCCACTGCACCACCTCGCTACCCCTCCAATTTTTCTCATCCTGGTTCCCTGCCCAGCAGAGATTGCTTCCTTACCACCTTCCTCCCTTCTCTCTCTCTCTCTCCTTATCTCTTCCTTTTCCCTTTCCCTTCCCCCCCCCACATATGCTACAGTGGAAAAAAAAAAACCCACTGGATTTAGAGCCAGAAGTTCTGCATTCAAATTCCATCTCTGCTACATACTTTCTATGTAACTTTTGGCAAGTTATTTTACTTCTCTGGTCCTTAGACTAGATAAACCTTGCAGTCCCTTTCAGCACTAAATCCTACAACGTGGCTCAGGTCCTAGCCCAGTGGCTCACATTGTTCTCTCTTCTTACTGCATGTTGTGTCAACATTGCAGTACTTAATCATGTAATGTCTTGTTTTAGAATTGTTTCTTGAGTTAGTCTTGGTTTTCCCAATCAGACTGTTGAGTTATTCGAAGGCAGGGCTTGTATTTCCTCTTGTATTGTGCATGCACCAAGCATAGGGGCTAAATGTTGGCACTCAGTGGCTTTACTGGCCTCAATGACTGAAGAGGTAAAGGAGAGGAAAAGCTAGGCAATGTTAGGTGAGGGATAGAGAAATAAGCATGATTGTGAAACGAACCTCTCATCCCTGCCTAGGCACCCCACTTACTGGAAAGGCAGAAAAACTTGATCCCTAGGGCGAGACCCCAGGAATGCAGGGTTTAAGCCAAACTCTGTAGTCAACATTGCACAATGTTCAAGGGTTACTTTATTTCTCAGCAGAAGTTTATTTTTTCTTCCCTCGGGTTTGAGGATGGCAGTGAGCTAACTCACTTTTTGAGGTCATGTTAGTGAATGTGAACAAAGGTATGGTTCTTTTTAAGAAGAAAGGCTAAGAATGATTCTCTTTGTTAGAGGTGGGTGAAGCTGGTCTAACTCAAGGTGTGTAACCAGGACAACAATAAATGTGTTGTTCCTTGTCTCTGGGGATGCTAGAGGCCTGATGGCTGTCAGTAGGACAAGCACTTTGAACTGCATTTCTGGAGAGTATAGGTTTGCACAAAGCTATCCACATTCTCTCTCACCAGTGTGTGAGTAACAGCTTGTACTATTACAAGATGGCTGCCCAGAGAGAGGTCTTATAGCTAGGGCCAGGATGGATTTGGATATAAGTCCATGGTGAAGGTCAGTAGTCAAACAGTAGCTGGGATTAGGGGTACACAGTGGGAGAAGTCTGGGGAGAGTCTGTTACTTAGGGCTAAAAGTTGTGGCTGGGGGCACAATTTACCTCTGTGTCAAAGTGGCAAGACCAACTGATCTCTAATAATCTATTCATTAAGATTGGTTTAAAAGGCAGTATTAATTGCATAGGACTTCCCTTTTTGGTCAGACCTCCTTAGCTGTATGTCTTAAGTTGGTCACAGGGCTTTCAAGATAATTGTCTCTTTACCTTTTCAGGTCTTGTTTACTGGTGTAGAAAGACCAGAGAATAAATGCTAGGGGGAGGGGGAAGAGGTAGTAGTGAAGGAAGGAAGAGGAACAGAGGTCATCAGACTTTTAGATCTTCTGCAACTAGGCCAGTCTTTATAAATTGTATAGAATGTAAGAGCATTGGGGGATGGGGTGAGAAAAACAGTTTCTTCACTGCTTTCACTTGGCAACTTTTCTACTTGGGGAAATAAAGTCTTAGCAGTATTTGCCTCATCCATATGTATAGTATAACTCAAATGGGTTTCTAACCATAAGTCAAATGACAGGTGAACTGAGGGAAGCCAAGGATATAGCATAGTAGAGAGGAGTTAAAAGATGAGTTCAATGAGCAGAAGAGATCATAGCCTGGCTTGAGGGAGAAACTTCATAGCTACTGGTTGGGAAATGTAATTGAAGAAAGCTATATATCTGAGGCCTAGTAGGAGACTGAAAGAGCTGGTATAGCCCTCTTCTGTAGTGGAGAGTCTTACTAACCACAAAAGTCCTGAGTACCTGCTAGAGAGTTGAATTAAAAGAGCAGCAGACTTCCTCTGCAGAGTAAAGTCAGGCAACTAGCATTTATTAAGTGCCTACTATGTTCCAGGCCTTGTGCTGCTAAGCACTGAGAAAATGGAAGAAGTGATTTGATCAAGTTATGGTAAGGTGGCTATGGAGAAGATGGCCAAGGGGTGAGGAACAAAGTGAAGCATTGTCAGGGCAGGCTCAGGACATTGTGTCTGGGAAGTAAGGGGGTACCAAAGCTGTCAAGAAGGTAGATGAGGAACAGATAGACAGTGGGGTGGCTGAAGACCAAAAGGAGCAGTGGAGACTTGATGTCCAGATGGAAGCAAGCCTAGCAGAAAGCAATGTCATGGCATCAACAGTGAGTCTGGGGGCAGCTAGGTGGCGCAGTGGATAGAGCACCGGCCCTGGATTCAGGAGGACTTGAGTTCAAATATGGCCTCAGACACTTGCTAACTGTGTGACCCTGGGCAAGTCACTTAACCCTCATTGTCCCGCAAAAAAACAAAAAACAAACCCCAAAACAACAACAACAATCACAACAACAACAACATCACAAGCCAGAAGTGCTATTCCTTTTGTGCGCCCTGACCACATGCATTTCCAAATGTGCATTCTCCCCCTGAGTATGCATCTGTGGGGGAGGGAGCTCCACACGAGGGGGGAGAGGTTTGCAGATATTTTGCTATTTCATGTTTTAAATAAATGGCTATTATTTGAACCACAGACATCTCATGGCTGATTAATAAAAGTAAACACATGTGAGGGGGCTGATAAGCTATACTTTGGAGATATTCTGACACATGAAACTTAGAACCCTGGGCAGGAAGAGTGAGGCTCATTTAGAGGTTTGGGCACAGGTGGCCAATACTATATGACAGTGATAGCATACCTTCTCATTTCAGAACAGCCCCAAACAAGGAGGCATTTGACTGAAATTCAGTTTCAAAAACCACATTCATGCATTCAAGAAACATTTATTAAGGACCTATTGTGTGCAAAGTACAGTGGTAGATATCCAGGACATAAATTTTGGATTAAAACACAGTAGCAGGGGCAGCTAGATGGCGCAGTGGATAAAGTACCAGCCCTGGATTCAGGAGGACCTGAGTTCAAATCTGACCTCAGACACTTGACACTTATTAGCTGTGTGACCCTGGGCAAGTCACTTAACTCTCATTGCCCTGCACAAACAAAACAAAACAACAAAAAACAACACAGCAGGGGCAGCTAGGTGGCATAGTGGATAAAGTACCAGCCCTGGATTCAGGAGGACCTGAGTTCAAATCTGGCCTTAGACACTTGACACTTACTAGCTGTGTGATCCTTAATCTCTCTCAGCCTCTATTCTTCATTGATAAAATGGGGACAATAATAGCACCCACCTGACAGAGTGAGGATCAAATATGATAACATGTAGAACAATTTACAAAGCTGAAAGTGTTGTATAAATGTTAGCTATTATCTATTATTATTACTTATATAGCCTGGGCACACTGTCTAAGCCTCAGTTTTGTTATCAGTAAAATGAACAGGTAGGCCCAATTGATAGCTAAGGTCTGTTCCATCTTTAAATGCTATGCTCTTATCAGAAGACACACTTTGAAGTCAAAGTGCTCATGATTGGGGGAAGCATGGACACACATGAAGTGACTTGGTGATGATAACAAACAAATAACCTGCGTGAAATGATACAGCACAGGTGAGAGAGCATCATGTTCTCTCCATCTGCAGGACACTTTTAACTTTTCAAAAACATTTTCAAAAGGATTCACTCATCAGATCCTCACAAAAGGCCTGGGGTAAAGTAGGGCAGACATTTGTTATCCCCTTTGGGTAAATGATGAAACCAAGGCCCAGGAAAGAGAAGATACTTGTTCAAGGTTACACAGCTCTTTGCACAGATGAAGCTGGACAAGAACCTAAGTCTTCCCATGCCCAGTTTGGCGTTTCCTATTTCCCTCTACTGTTAATACAGAATTTAATTATTCACATATGAATATGTAAATAACTATAATCTAAGAGGTAGTTCGGTGGCATAGTGGTCAGAGTTCTGGACATGGAGTCAGTAAAACCCAAGTTTGAATCTTGCCTCAGATATTTACTGTTTGACTTCTAACTCTACTAATACAGTAGAGTAGAAAAGACCAAACTGGGCATGGCAAGCCTTGGATTCTTGTTCAGCTTTATCTAGGCAAGGAGCTGTGTGACCTTGGGCAAGTCACCTCACTTCTCTTCAGTCTCAATTTCCCCATATATAAAATGGAGAATAACAACAATAGCAGCTACTTCACAGGGTTGTTGTGAGGATGAAATGAGGTTAACGTGGAAAGCTCTTTTCAAACCTTAAAGCCTTACATTAATGCTAGCTATTATTCTTATTACCAATATTGTATGTTGGGGTAGATTGGTAGATACAGTAAGCTTGATGCATTTCTAGTATTTTCTTGACAAAACAATGTTTATCATTTTGCAAACCTTAAAACACATACAAATGCTCGCTATTATTAGCTATTATATTATTAGTGCTGATTATAAAAACAATCAGCTTATTAATTCACTAATGACTACATATGTATATATACATATTAATAAAGAAATCGGTTGGCATAATTTCTTTATTAATCCTTAATCCAAATAGTCTTCCTAAAAGACTCAAGTTTCTTAACTCAGGTCTCAACTTGACATGCTTGAATGTAACAAGCCAGCATGAGTACAGCATCTTCCCTCCACACCTCCTTTTTTTTTTTAAAGGGGGGGGTGGGGAGGGGAAAAGAAGAGAAGGGAAGAGGTCCAAGGGAGAGAGAAGATGTAGGAAGGCTAAGCATATGTGGAGGAGAGACAGGGGAAAGGAAGAGAAGAGAAGAGAAGCCTAACAAACTCAGAATAAGCTTCCCTGAGTTCACTTGAAGTTTACGTTCAGGGATGGAATGGGAACGGATGTAGGCTCTGTGGAAGGAGGAGAGCCTTGGGAGCTTTTCTTCCACCAGGGAAGCTGTCCCCATTCTAGCCTGAATTGTATGCTTTTTTGCTGGTTTATATTTCTATAGAGACTAAGTTCACATCCTGATTGACTGGAAAAATCCCCCTTGCTCTTTAGTGAAGGCACTTTGGGGAGGGCCAACCCAGGGGATCTGAGGTGAACAAAGCCTCTGATTAGAAAAAACATTTTAAAAGTTACTGCAGAAATTTCATCCTCTAAAACCAATTCCCACCCCTACCTTGGAACAATCATCTGCAAAAGTTTTCCACTATTATTGACTGCTGAAGAATAAAGGATCCCCCGCCCCAGTAATGATGAATGTGACCGCATTTTAAACCAGAAAATCCTTGTAACAGGGAGGCTGAAACTGAATCAGAATGGAAAACTCTTAGTTTTAGCCAGATTTTCGACTGGACCCTTCACCCCGGCCAACAATCCCCGCTATTCATTCCCAGAACAAACCACACTCGCTTCCACCTCTCTGCCTTTCCTCACACTGTTCCCCCTGTCTTCCCCTCCCTCTTGATTTGTCTAAGGCCTATTATCAAGGCCCAGTTAAATCTCAATTTCCTTTGTGAAAGTTGTTCTGACCACTCCCATGGGACCACATTCCTGCCTTTTACTGAACATCTTTAGGCCCATATGGTTTGAACCCACTAATCTGGCATGCATGAGAGCTATAACTAGTATGGGGTGAATGGGGCTTTGGCCTAGGGTATCAACATCTTGGGAGAGGTTTTTACCTTTCCTACCCACGGCTGTCCCTGAATCATTTTGCAGTCCTCCTGGCAGCATATGGTAGAACTACCCTTGGCTAACACCCTCAGGCTTCTGTTGCCACCAAGACACTTCTCTCTTGAGGTTTACCAAACTCCTTGGAGAGAGGTGAGAGCTGAACTGTCTGGGAGAGAGGATGCTTGGGCCTGGTGTGATGACATCTTTTGTGGGGCTTTACTCTGTTTGGGGTTGCCAGCCCATGAACTAAATTTTCCCCACAGCAAAGGTGCTGTTAGTTAAGGATTCATCATATGTTGTCTTGTACCTTCTTTTCTAACAGGGATTATGCTTTTGCATCCCTATACAAAGTAGGTGTTCAATTTGTAATAACTGTTCATTTGTAATGAAAACAATGATGATATAGTCTAGAATTCTGAAAAAGGTGTACAATTTCTAGCTTAAAGTATACATTAAAGCTTAGGATGCTTCTAATTAAATATTAATTAGATTAATGATAATCTGCTCCATTTATAATATTCTATATTATTCAGCTTCTTGAGGTGAATAAGAGCATTGAAGGTTCTGGTTAAATCCAAGGAATTTGTTTTTCTTAACTAGGCACATATACATATATAAGGTGTGTATGCATACATACACATACATATATTTTGTTTCTGCTTTTTCTTTTTTTTTTTTAATTGGCTTTAAAGGGAGGAAAAAAATGCTTGTTAATTGGGGGAAAAAAGCTTTTAAAAAGCCAAAGTAAAAGGTTAACATCTCAGCTGACAATAAAAATGAGCCAAATAGATTAGCTTCTCTCACACAAGGACAAAGGGGTTTTGATTGAGGGAGGGGAGAGGCAAACTCTTCACTCCTCCCTCTGCCTCCCTGCACTCTCACCTTGGCTCAGGTTTTCCCCTAAGCACTGAATGTCATGAAAGCCATAGTTCCCTCTTTTTCCCTCTTGAATTCCCACTCATCCTATAAAGCCCAAGTGAAATGCTACCTCCTTCATAAAGCCTTATCTGATCCCTCTGGCCAATGGGTTCCCCTTTAGACTTTTGCATTCATTTTTTCTAACTCTCAAGCACTTCGCATGTATTGCTGTAGATCATCAGATCTCAAGGGAAAGAATAAGAAAACTTCTTATTACTGACTCAGCCATTTTTAATCTCTACTAAACCAATAGTATCCTTGAAGGAAGGGACTAGGAATTCTGTGTTCTTCCAGGGCCCAGAACTGGGATCTCTATGAAGTAGGCAGTTAATTACATATTTGTTAATTGATTGATTGATTCACTGAGGGACAAGTCCCAAGTATGAGGGTGGGGCTGGGGGGACCAGTGCCAGTATTAATAAATATTTGTTTAACTGAACAACTGAGTAGGAGAGCCGCCCTCAGTGAGATAGAAGGTAGATGTAGGGTAACAAAGGGAGCTGGAGGAGGAAAGAGAAATAAGTGACACCAATCTACCCAGGTCCTAATGATAGAGAGAGGCCTGATGGCCTGGTCCCTGAGGTGAGAGAAGTGTCATTTAGAATAGGATGTTAGAGATCATCTAGCTAAACTCTCTTAATCTTTTTTTTTTTTAATTTTTAGTGAGGCAATTGGGGTTAAGTGACTTGCCCAGGGTCACACAGCTAGTAAGTGTTAAGTGTCTGAGGCCAGATTTGAACTCAGGTACTCCTGACTCCAGGGCCAGTGCTCTATCCACTGCACCACCTAGCTGCCCCCTGAGCATATTCTTTTTTTTTTTTTTAAAGTGAGGCAACTGGGGTTAAGTGACTTGCCCAGGGTCACACAGCTAGTAAGTGTTAAGTGTCTGAGGCTAGATTTGAACTCAGGTCCTCCTGACTCCAGGGCCAGTGCTCTATCCACTGCACCACCTAGCTGCCCCTAAACTCTCTTAATCTTAACAGATGAGGAAACTGAGGCCCAGAGAGGTTATGTGGATTCAAATAGAAGTTTGAAGGTAGTTATGAAGCACTCTTGGATGTAATGGCTGCATTAGCAGAGCTGGGGAAAACCAGAGGGAAGTAAACCTTGCTGCCTCAGCCTGTGGCTGATAGGCACTGTGCAAACAGGGTAAAATGAAAAATTCCCCAAGTGCCAGGTACTTTTCTTGTTTATCATGAAAACTTACCCCACATCCCCAGTTACTCCAGAACCCCAATGGCTCTACCCTGGGCTTTGGGGAGATGGTTCCTTTACATCACTTCTCATCATCAGATCTCAAGGGAAAGAATAAGAAAACTTCTTATTACTGACTCAGAATGTTAGAGCTGGAAGGGCTATTATAGATCATCTATTCCCCTTCCATTTCTTCACAGGGGAGGAAGCTGAACAGCAGAGACTTGCCCATGCTTGGGCACAGTAGGTAGCAAAGCCAGACTAAAGACAAGATGAACACAGATGAAAGGATATAGAGAACAAAGACGAATTGTCAATGGATTCAATTCATTTGGCATTCATTAAGGATCTGTGGTGTTCAGAGAACTGTGCTAAGCACCAGTTTAGGGACTCGATTCCTGCTCTCAGGGGGCTTGCTGTTTGGTAGAAGGATATAAGACAAATGCAAGCAATTATAATAAAAATTTCCACAGATTTAGAACTAGGAGATACACTTCAAGTCATCTCATCCAGCTCCTTTCTTTTACAAATAAGGAACCTGAGGCCTCATCAGATTAAGTAAATTTCCCAATTTTAGGAAGGGAAGGGGCAGAGCTAGGATATGAACCTATATTCTTAGTCTGAAATCAGTATGTATCACACTGCCTCTCTAAATCTCAAGCTAAGTCCCAAGGATTCCACAGTGGAAAAAGCACCGGCCCTGGATTCAGGAGTACCTGAGTTCAAATCCGGCCTCAGACACTTGACACTTACTAGCTGTGTGACCTTGGGTAAGTCACTTAACCCCCATTGTCCCACCAAGAAAATCCCAAAAAACCAACCCCGCCCCCCCAAAAAACCAATTTGAGTAGTAGGAGGGAGATAAGGGAAAACTTTATAAAGGAGACCTGAGCTGGACTGGTTTTGAAAATAGAATAAGAATGCCGATGTAAAGAGGAGGGAGGGCTTTCCAGGCATGGGAACCAGTGAGCAAAGGCAAAGGGGGTGGGGGGAGAGAACAGAATGGGGGGGGGTTTACATTAAGTCAAGCTCACTGTCATCACAAGCACCATTTTTTATCAGAGAAAGAGACAAGAGCACTGGATTTCAGTCTAAAGTCTAGGATTAAGCTCCAGTTCAAGCAACCACCTCGAGCAATTTACAAATCTGTGAAATGGGGATATTACCTGCCCTGCTAGATTCACAATGTTATTGTAAGGATAAAAGGAGATAAAATGTGCTCCAGTACTTTGTAACTGCATTGCTATATCATTGTAAGCTATTAAACTGGTAGTGATGCTATTTAAAGTGTTGTTGTTTCCTGGCTGTCTCCTTCTACCCCTCCCTCTAAGCTTTCAACTCCCTTCCCTCCTACCCCCTGAGATGCAGCCAACTATTTCTGTCAATCCAGCTGTGGGGCTGGCACAGAACCCCTAGCATGTTTTACCTAATGAGGACACACGTTCTGAGCTGCAGCTAATTATATTCATCAAGTCTTCAGGGGGCCTCTTTCTGTTGCTCTGAGCTGGCCGTGGTCACTGAAGGTAGAGAGCTCAGTACTGTCCCTCTCTATTGGATCCACCTTCTGTCCCTTCAGATCCTGCTGCTGCTGGGATTGAAGCTAGGGGCTTCGAAGTGTCTAATCCCCAAGAAAACTCAATGCTGGGCCCCTGGAAGGACAGGGATGGGTGAATTTGGGAGGACTAGTAAGGGCTCATGGAGAAATCCAACCAATGGCTCCCTATGGACTTTCTCTTTACTCTGTCCATCTGGAAGAGAAACCAGACGTGGACTACTTTGGGTCTGCTAGCCCGGCTGTGTGTGCTCTGGCTTAACCTAGGTTCATGACAGCAATTTGGGAGAAATCCTTCAACTGTGAAAGGACATGAAAGGAGAGGAAGACAGGGAGGAGAGGCAGAAATAGGGAGAAATGTGAACAAGACAGAAGAAGGAAAAGGGAGGAGGGGGAGGGAGAAAGATAAAGGGACACAGAAAAGTAAAAGGAGAGTGGGAGAATGAGAGAAAATAAAAAGAATGAATGTAACAGAGGAGTAGGAAGAAGGATAGGAAGAGGGAAGAGAAAGGAAGAATGGGTTTTTATAGTGGGGATTGGCAAACAAGGAGAGGATAACCAACAATGGCACCTCTATTGCCTATGGTCTCCTGCCCATTAGCCTGTGAGCCTCTAGAGAGCAGGGATTGTTTTATGCCTTTCTTTGTATTCCCAGGGCTTAGCACAGACCCTAGCACATGAGGAGCACTTAATAAAAGCCAGTGGACTGTAATCCTTGAGATAGCTCCCTTTACCACCTGGATCAGAAGCCCAAGGCAACAAGGTAGTCTGGGAGGAGAGAGGGAAACAGGCTTGCCTCTTCTTGGGTCCTCATCCCTCTCTGGGGGATAGACCCTGGCAGGGAATCTTAGTCATCTTGTCGTTGCTGTTGGCATCCAGGATGTCCTCACCACAGGTAGGCCCTGCAGCATTTTACAGGTTTCTGCTCTTCTTCCTCCTCAGTTTCCGTGTGAGGCAGTGGGTCATAGAAAGGGAGAACAGCTTTTCTCAGATCCAAATCCAGACTTCTGGGTCTGAGAGCTGATGCTGTCCATCCCTAGCATGGAAGTTGGTGCAGCTAATGGGGGGTAGTTGCCACAGGACAGCTGGGGGAGCTGACCGGCAACTTTCTAAACTCCTTTTCACAGGACTGTCACGTTGTTTGGGTTGGAGAATTCTGAAGCCCTGGAACACACCCAGTGGCCATGTTCCCAGAGAAGTACAAAAACACCCTTTGGAGCCAAGTATTTTTTGATTATCCATCTCAGTGATCCTTACCATTAGCATGGATGGCTCTTAAGAGGTCTGGATTTCTAGGGCACCTATCAATAAAAATCCTTCCAAGGAAATGAAAAATGTTGCCAGGCTTCCTACCTTCTCTCTGTTTCATCCTCAGTCAGGCCTTCAAGGAAAGAAAACAGAGCAGAGCATTTTTTGCCCTACTTATTCTTACCCTCTTTGGACTACCAGTTTAAGCACCTCAACAGCTGGTAAACTATTTACACTAAATTGAAAAATTAAATAAACTTTTCCTTACCTGTAATTTGGAGTGGGATGGAGAATCAAGGGGAGATACAGCAACATCAAAGCCACAGGAACAGCCATGGGAGTAGGGGAGAAGGAGAAAGAGAAGACAAAAGGAGAAAATTAGATTTGTAGTTCACTGTGCATAAACCTGCTAAGTGGAAAAAAGTTAATCAAATTGACTTAAATGTCTCCCATCAAATAAGAACTATTAAGAAAAAAACCACCATAGAATTCCTCAGGATAGAAAACTGCTACGGGTGGTTGCTCTTCATTAAAAGATGCTCTCAGAATGACCAACAATAGAGTTTTTTGTTTCTTTCTATGCAAGAAGTAAAGATTATGTGGGAAGAAAAGAACTGGTGGGGATGGTTGTGGCTTCTGAACTTATGGACGCAAGTGGTGTTCCTCCTTGTTTTATGTAGAGAGTGAAATGGAATCAAAGACTGTCGGAACTTGCAGGAATCTCTGGGGTCATTTTAGTTCAACACTCTCATTTTACAGATGAGGAAATTGAGGCCTAAGGAAGTTTTTTTCTAAATGTTAAGTTATCTGTAGGGTTAGGAAGAATGCCCAAGTCTCTCGCTTCTCCTGCCAGAACTCTTTCCACCACACTATACAGCCATAATCCCTGACTTTCAAGCTTCAGAGAAAGGTCTTAGCTGTGACTAAAGGAAAAGGAAAAGAGCTCAACCTCAAATGTGGCAGGTTCCAGTTTTCTAAGAATATTGAGATTCAAGAATTTTGGAAATGTGTAGAGGTTTGAACTCTAACCAGCACTCCTGCAGCCAACATATATACACACAGACTTAAATTGTCTCCACAGTTTTCCCCAACTGCATAGGAAGTCAGTCCCTTTGAGACCCCAAATATCCAAAGGCACAGGCTACATATGGATTTATTATATATATTTTTTGCTTCCCTTCCCCTGGAACACTTTAAAAAAATAACCCAACCGGAAACTTTCAGGCAAATGGAAGTTTCTAGGAATGTGTCCTCATTTGAAGAATGCTAAAATCATTTCGTGAGTTTTAAGGAAAGCAGACTGATTTTGACACCCTACCCCCTCAAAGACAAAAAACCCCACAAAATTAAATTACCTTCATAGGAAAAGGAATCCATAATTACTCGACTCTCCCACCTTTTCTCCTGTTCCCATCTAAATCAACAACATCTGGGACTCTTCACACATTACACATGTGCACAAACCCTTCCTTTTGTGCATAATTATATATTCACAAGGTTATCTATATTCACACAATTATATATACACTCCCTGTTTCTACCTATCCAGCCAGATCTTACCCAGCATTCATAGTTCTAGTCACACCTCATCCATGATGTCTTTTTTGACAGCTTCAGCCTAGTGATCTTCCATCTTTCCAACTTCCCAACAGTACCTATTATCTATTATACAGTTTTGGCCCTTGAGTTTATGACATAAACTCATTACACAGTAGGTGCTTAGTGAATGCTTGTTGACTGATTACATTTAGCACTTTATCACATCCCTGTTCTCTGATTCATGTGTGTTAATCCTGTTTTCCCTTGAGGTCAGAGTGTGGGAAGATGGGTTTCCTCAGAGTTCTTCCTTTGGGGAAAAGTCAAGGAGCAGATTCATAGAACTTGAGAGCTGAAAGGGACCTTCAGTATCATCTAGTACAACCCCCCTCATTCTGCTAGCCCTTATTTGACCACAAAAGGAAGCTGCTTAAAACCAGATCAAAGAGCAGACTTTATGCCTTGCTTTCATTCTTGCATGAATCTGCCTGTTATTGATCCTAAGATGTGCTTCTTCATGCAAAGCTTGATTCCCAGCCACCTATACCTAAATACTCAGGCCCTGTGCCCTAATGCTTGGCTTGGATCTCTAAACACCGACTCTTGGCTTGGACACTTGAGTAAAACCTCTGCTCTAGTGTCCTCCCTTTGAATGCCGACTCCCTAGTGTACCTTATGAGACTGAATTTCCCCTGCATCCTCTGGTTTGGCCTGAAATGATGGTGTCTGATTTTGCCTTCAATGTCAATAGCTTACATATACATTTACCAAGTATCAACTATGTGCAAGAGCTTTGTGCTAGGTCCTAGGGGACAGACAAAAGTGAAATATGACTCAGTCACAGGATGATAGACTGAAAGTTGGAAAAGACCTTGGAAATTGAGTACAAACACTTTCATTTTATAGATGAAGAAACTGAGTCTCAAAGTGTTTAGGTGCCTTGCCCCAGGTCAAGAGAAATGGAGCTGAACCCGGGTCATGTGACTCTAGTCTCATCCTGCCTAGCCCTTTGTGGAGCTCACAATCTAGAAAATTGTGTTCCTTCAGCACTCAACATAAACATAGGTCTATGTGAACGCTCTCTGCAACCTCCACTCTGTTCCACCTGTCAATCTGGTCTGGGCCTTCATGAGAGAGACTGTGGCTTCCTCTCTTATTCCTTCCTGGTAGCTGTTAACAATGAGACTAGGATATAAAACTGAGAGTCAGGGTGGGAAAAAAATAAGTATACATTTATATAGTGCTTTTAAGGTTTACAAAGCACCTTTTCTACAATTCTGTGAGATAGACAGTGTTGGGGATAACAGGCAGATGAACCTTGGCTCTGCTTCTACCTGGCTGTGTGAAACTAGGTCTAGTCTAGAAGCCCTTTGGCAAAATCCTAAACCAATGCAGAACCAAAAAGCCCTTGTAATTATCATAGGCCATGAAACATAAAAACTGATTGAAGGAAGTGGAGGAAGGTGTAACCTGGAGAAAAGACTTGGGGGAAAGGGGTCGGGGAGACCTGATGACTACCTTTTTTTTTGGGGGGGTGGGGTGGGGCAATGGGGGTTAAGTGACTTGCCCAGGGCCACACAGCTAGTAAGTGTCAAGTGTCTTAGGCCGGATTTGAACTCAGGTTCTCCTGAATTCAGGGCCTGTGCTTTATCCACTGTGCCACCTAGCTGCCCCTGTTCTTATTATACTTCTAGCAATTTTTTCATATGTGTATGTTACTTGTCCTCTCAATTAGATTCTGAGATTCTTGAGATTAAGGGCAATGTCATACTCCTAGGGAATCCCTCCCTCACAGTATTATCAAAGAGTCAGTGTTTACTGACTGATTGAAACCAAAACTAGCTACATTCCAAAGTCTATCAAAGGCACTTATGAGATATTCTTAAACTGTAAATTATTTTACATGATATACTTGGAAATCAATAGGTTTTTTGTTTTGAAAAATCTAAGAGATGCCAGAGTCAACCTGCTGGATAAATTCCACCAAAGCCCCATAATACTTCATTTCTGCTGGAACTGTTACCTTCAATAAACACAACCCATCTATTCCACTGGCTGGGAATTGGAGTGCTGTTGCAAAACCCAGTGGAACCCTGGCTGGACAATTTAACAGCCCTGGAGAGACTTGCCTGTGACGTCAGGAACACTATTGGGGGTCACTAGAGATCAGAGGGGCTCTGCAAAAGCTAATGTCATATAGTACTGTCCTTGTAACATTAGCCTCAGCTGTTCCAGGAAACTAAGCTACAGCAACCAATTCGTAACCACCTGAGAAAAACAGGAGCACCCACTTAGTCCAACCTCTCAGTGGGGCAGGATTTCATCGACTTCCAAGGTCTTCATATGTAATTAACCAGAATTGATTGACAGAGACTTAGCTCTGTGCATACAAAATATTAGGAGGAATAGGGTTAGACACTGGAGCAGGATATGTGGTACCAGATCCTAAGGAGACTACCATTTATTTGGGGAGACAACAGATGTACAAATGAAATAACTCCTCCTACTGAAATTCTTCTCTTTGTTGCAAGACCAACTTGGGTGCCCTTCATTGAAAGTAATCTCTCACTCTTGAGATTTCTTTAGAATGCTTTGTCTGGATGCTTCCTTTCTGTCTATCCCTTTCTACTTTCTATCACATTTATTTGTGTCTGCACACTGTATCTCCCCATTATACTGTAAACCACTGAAGGGCAGACTGTCATTTTTCATTTTTGTATCTCCTGGTACTTAGCTCAGCGCTTTGAGTATAGTTGGCACTTACTGAATGGAATCTATTACATTTAGGGCAGGGCCTCTTGAACATCTACAAAAGGTTTATGAAGAATCAAACAATGAACTAGAAACCAAGACACTCTAGCATTCTTTCCAGTCTTTCTCTATGCACAATCAATATGGCACTTGATTCTATGGACAGTATAGACCCAGTTGTCTCTATGCCCTAAGATATTATAGGTTAGCTGGGGAGGCAAGAAGAAAAATTGGAAAAAAAACCAAAACACTCCCCCCACTCCCCAAAAAAGCAGCACTTCGACTGAGGAATCCCTGAAAATGGCTATAATGGCTTTTGCTCTTCTGTATCTACCACAATGTCAAGTGTGGGACCGGGCACAAAGTAGGAGTTTGATAAATACCTGTGGACTAATTTCTTCTTTGTGTCTTTTGGACTAATTTCTAATGTTTAAAATGGTGTATGGTTCCAAATTCTGAAGCCAGACCAATGTTGGCAATGTTCACGCTGTTCTGAGAGACCATTCCACATTTTTCTCAATCTCTAGTTTTTGCCCACCTTATATCATATTTCCACCTTTTCTAACAAATCACATCTCCATTCCCAAGGCTTTGGGGCACTGAAAATCAAGGGCAGACTCAAGATACTACCTTCCATAAGACTGTCTTTTGAAGTTAGGAAGACTTGGGTTTGAATCACACCTCAGATAATTCCTTGGTCTTTGTTCATAAGCAAGTTACTAAACCCCCTGAACCGCAGTTGGTTTTTTTCCATTTGTAAAATGGGGCACCAATCTTAGAAATGGGAGGTTCAAATGAGAAGATGTACATAAAGTGTTTTTTTTTTTTTTTTGAGGCAATTGGGATTAAGTGACTTGCCCAGGGTCACACAGCTATTTCGTGTTAAGTGTCTAAGGTCGGATTTGAACTCAGGTCTTCCTGACTCCAGGGTCAGTGATCTATCCACTGTGCCACCTAGCTGCCCAAGAGAACTTTTTTTTTTTTGGTGAGGCAATTGGGGTTAAATGACTTGCCCAAGGTCACACAGCTAGTAAGTGTTAAGTGTCTGAGGCAGGATTTGAACTTAGGTTCTCTTGACTCCAGCGTCAGTGCTCTATCCACTGCACCACCTAGCTGCCCTGTATGTAAAGTGTTTTGCAAACTTTAAAATGTTATATAAATGTCAATTATCCTTTTTATTTTTGTGGTTGTTTCTGTTGTTCCCTTTTTGCATGGGTAGTTGTTTCCAAATCAAAGTGTATAAGACTGACCTCAAGGCAATTTACTTCTCCTTCATGAAGCCTTTCTCTCAAGACCTGGGGCATGTGTTCCTTTAATAAATCAGCCCTTTCTCAGTATCTCATCCCAAATACCTACACAGGTCTAAAATGTGAGATGACCTATTCTTGGAGTAGGCATCTGTGACATTTTTCTACTTTAGCATAAATACATATAGACACACACACACACACATAAGTAGACTTGGATGTCAGAGCTAACAAGAGATTTGATTTAAGAGATTGCCTGGTAGGGTGGCTGTCTAGGTAGTTAAAAGCTCCCTTACTCAAAAATATCTTCCCGACTTAAGTTCCCCTGTACTTGAAATTCCAAAGGGAAAACCTCATTATTTGGGCTAAGTGTTCCCCAGCTTCCTTTTTTTAAATAATCAAATTCCTTCCTATTGAGCTTCCTAAAGTCCTTAATACATTAATGAGAATTAAAACATCATGTTAGAGATGAAAAGCACTTTAGAGATTACCTAATCTAAGACTTTTATTGTACTTACTATTGATAGAAAATATACTCCTTTTATTCTTGGTTATTTGTATCTCCAGCATATAAGAGGTACTTAATAAATGTTTGATTGGGTTGATTGACTGAAATAAAGAAATGACTGAGTAAAGCATATATTAAGTGCTTACTACATGCAAAGCACTGTGTTAAACCTGAGGATACAAATAGAATAAGACAGTTCCTGCTCTCAAGGAGCTCACATTCTAATATGGGAGCAAACAGATATGTGACTTGCCTAAGGTCACACAGCTAGTAAATGTCAAGTGTCTGAGGCGTGATTTGAACTCAAGTCCTCCTGAATCCAGGGCCGGTGCTTTATCCACTGTGCCACCTAACTGTCCCCCATCTTTCCATTTATTTTTACTTCTTTTTTGTTTGTTTTTGGTGAGGCAATTGGGGTTAAGTGACTTGCCCAGGGTCACACAGCTAGTACTAAGTGTCTGAGGCCGAATTTGAACTCAGGTACTCCTGACTCCAGGGCCAGTGCTCTATCCACTGCGCCACCTAGCTGCCCCCAAAAATGATTTTTAAATCTTAAAAGAACTATGTAAACTCCAGCTCTTATTACCTATATTGTTCCTCCTGCTTGCTATAACTTTCCTAGACCTTCCTGCCTATATAAAGGGAACAAACATTTATTAAGCACCTACTATGTGCCAGCCATTGTGCTAAGCACTTTACAAATATTATCTTAGTTGATTCTCATACTAACCCCAGAAGCTAGATGCTATCATTAGCAAAATAGCCCACATGCCAACCACCTCACCTGCGTTGTTTCTTCTCTCTTTTCCCCTCCCTATTATTCTATACATCACAGCTCAGTTCAAATGTTGCCCTGTCCATGAAGCCCTCCATAATTATTTCTATCAACACTGAATTTTCTCTCTTTTGAACTTCTATTGCATCCAGAGTCCAGTATGGTTGAGATGAGTGTTTTTCAAAGTGTTGTACACAGACCCTTGTAGGTTGCTGAGACAGTTTTAGGGAGTTTAAAACTAGGTACATAATAATCCTAAGGTGTTATAAGTGCGAGGCTTCATTTTTTTCATATATTTCAACAAAAACATATTATAATAGATTGAATGTAAAAACAGATATCAGAATCTGTCTTTTATTTAGCCAGCCAATTAGGAGATTTGCCATTGGAAAACAATGCTTCTCTGTGACCCAGTGTCCCTGTTTTGGCAAAGGTGGAGCCAAGTTCCAATCTAAAATGGGCCCCCTTGTACCAGGCAGCTCTTTCAGGGTAGTTTTGTTTGTTCTAAGAGAAACATCAGGCACAAGGAGGCTGATGGTTTCCTGCAAAAGGAAGGGCCCTGCCTCCCTTTGAGATTTACATTCAAGTGGGTTAAAATAACAGAGCTTTTTTTTTTTTTAAAGTAACAACAACAACAACAAAGCACCACATATCAGTTAGCAAGCTTTCCAAACTGTCTAGGAGCTAATTCACTATAGGAGAGGGGACTGACAATCTCTTTGGAGCCAAGCTTCTCTTCACCCCACCAAACCCTCATGTCCATCTGTTATTCACAGGAAGCAGAGAACTGTGTGAAAAATGGAAAGGATTCATAAAACCTTCACTGCTTCAAAGCAACTACCTCAGGGCACTCACTTTCCAGCAAAATTGAGTAACTGGCTGCCTCAAGGGGTAGAAGCTCTGACTCCAACCTTATATTGGGAGAAAACCCATTCTTTTCCCCCCCTCCCCCACAGACTCCCAGGCCTTCTCTGCTAATTGCTATCTCTGACTAGTCAGCATGTTAAGACTTAGCTTCCCACAAGCTGGGCAACAGGGTTTTCCCCCCATGCAAGACTCTGCTGGCTTTTCGCCTAAACCAAATAATGCCTGGTAGCTGGAATCTTGAAATCTCCCTGATAACAGATTCCAAATGGATTGGAAACCCCACTTTTCTGGCCTTTCACTAAATTTCAATTTCACAATAAGGTCAGAGACACATGCTGTATCCTAAATCCCAGTCTTCTAGCCTGTGATGGTCATTATGACCACTGGCTATTCTTCATTCAGAAGCCTGCCTATCTTCCCAAGGTGATCAGGGAAAAAGGAAAAGAACCTATAAGTTCTAAAATATTTATAGCAGCTCTTTGTGGTAGCAAAGATATGGGAATTAAGGAGATGCCCACGAATTGGGGAATGGCCGAACAAGTTGTGGTCTATGATTGTGATGGAATACTCAAGTTACTTTTCTTTTGGGGGTGGGGTGGGGCAATAAATGACTTGCCCAGGGTCACACAGCTAGTAAGTGTATCAAGTGTCTGAGGCCAGATTTGAACTCAGGTCCTCCTCAATCCAGGGCCAGTGCTTTATCCATTGCACCACCTAGCTGCCCCTGTGATGGAATACTATTGTGCTATAAGAAATGATGAGCTCAATGACTTTAGAAAAAATATGGACAGATTTGCATGAAATAATGAAAGAATGAAATGAGCAGAACGAAGAGAACGCTGTGCATAGTAACAGCAATATTGTTTGAAGAAGATCTGTGAATGACTAAATTATTCTGAGAATTATAAATACTCCAATTAACCACAAAGGTCCTATGAAGGAAATGCTATCTACCTGCAGAGAAAGAACTGATAAACAGAAATATGCAGAGTATGGTTTTATATATATGGTACACACACACATATACCTGTATCAAATGGTGGTCTTCTCTAGTATGGTATGGGAAGGGAGGGAGGGAAGGAGACAGTTTGGAACTTAAAATGTAGCAAAAAATTAATTTAATTTAATTAAAAAAATAAAATATCCTTTCAGAGGTACCTTCTGGTAAAGTATACAAAGATGAAGCTACACTTACCTTCAGTGATACAAAATGAAACCTCTCTATTTTCTCATCTTATCCATAAATCTCCCAATGTAGTTCTACAATGCACTGGAAGGCTACTCTCCCCCCCACCCCCATCCTTGTAAAATCATAGATGGTAGCAGCATAGCACTCCGGCTGTCTATTGTCTCATTTTAAACATGTGATCAGTCCACTTTTCTTTGTTGTAATACATGTCTTCAATATATCTATTCTCATATGTGTATATATGTGATTTTATATACCATGTAAATTGTATGATATTCTAATAATATAGCATAAACAGAATGCATTTAATTAAATCATCATACAGGCAATATTGGACAATAATGATATGTGCATTAGGAACCCTAATGTAAGATATGTGTATGTGTGACACACACATATACAATATACTATATATATATTTCACGTGAAAGTATATCTCAGCCTGTGTTGTATACACTTTAACCTGAATTTGAACATTCAAATTTATGAAAAGATTAAAAAAGAAAGTCTGTCATGTGGATGAATGTGAGGTAAAGATCTTCTCAATTCAGAGGACTATTCCTGGTGCCCAGAAGGGCCAGACTTTGTGGGCGGGCAGGGGAAGGGAATTACAGAGCCTGAAAGACGTGCCAGGCGAATGCCCCAGTGGGCTTGCAGTGCTCAGAGCTCTAAGTCATCAATTTGCACAGATTAGGCAAAACTGGAAGTCATTGCTCTAAGAGCTCTGATTTATTCCTTAAAACCCTTCTTGGCTTGCTGCCATTAGACACTAGGCAAGAGATTAGAATTATTGGTGTCTGATGGCTCCTCCTGCAAGGAATGTGAGGAAAAAAGTGGCAGATCTGAATCATTAGGAGACATTTTCCTTTGACTCTCATATTTTACAAAAATATTCCTTTGAAAACACAAACAGACTGCAAATTACCCAGCAAGAGTTTTCAATGAATCCACTGAAGGTATGATTTTCTCAAAATATAAAACTCTCCCCACCCCTGTCCGCTATAATTTTCTAATGTTTTCAGGTAGTTACCTTGTCCCACATACTGGCAGGGCTAGCCCCTTTGTGAAACTGCAGAGTTGACAAAGTTTGTCTTTGACTGCACACCCCCTCCTCACAACAATCTCCCAGTCTGAAGCCCAATTCTTTCATGCTATCACCCAGACCTACCTGCCCTTTCCTTCATGGAAGCTACTATACTCCCAATTTATCCTCCCCCAATCAAAGATACTCTATTTCCTCATTTTCATCTCTATGACTCCTTGATCTCCTTCAAGGTTCTCTATTTTGGTCCTGCATCCTCCAAGAAGAAGAAATATAACTTGTACCATCATCCTCCTTCCCCCCCTCTTTCTCCCTCAATCTAGTTTGTGTTAGATTTATTTGTATACACATTGTATCCATCCAGCAGAATAGAAGCTCCTTGAGGTCAGGGGCTGTTTTTGTTTTAGTATTCCCAGAATCTAGACTAGTACCATAATAAATTATATTGAATTGGAAAAAAATCCCATTCCCTCTGGACCCTTAACTCGGTTGCTCTGGAGAAAAACATCTGATAAACTAATTCCTATCATAGTGTTAACCAAGGATAACAGCTTTACCAATGACCTTTCATAAAGATTTGCATTTTAAACTTAGATTTTCAATAATCATAAGAAAGAGGAAGATTATGAATCTGCCTGAAGTAGGCGTCAGTATTTCTGGCTCTGCTTTATGTTGTAGTGTGGCCATGGGCAAATCCCAAGCTCTCTGGACCTCAGTTTATTCAGTAAAATGAGGAAGTTAGATATTCCTTAAGATCTTTTACAGGGGGAGGGGAGGAAGAAAAAGAAAGAAATATACATGATAAATTTGTTATATATTTAAAAGGAATAGCAAGTTATACATAACAGTTTTGCAGTTTCATGTGCAATCATGGTTTTTATTATTCTACTGTTATGGAAATGCTTATTTTAGTTCATAAATTAAAAATAAAGTTTTTAGAAAAGATCTTTTACAGCTCTGATGTGCTATAATTTTAACCCCTGACCATACCCTTATACTACTTACTGACTAAACAAATCCAGTGCTGTCTTCCACAGGGCTGGCCTTATAAGTATGCAGAATAGATGGCTAAGTCTTTGGTATGATGTGAGGGTTGTGGGAAGTCCCCCCCATCCCCCACCCCTTCCTGGTTTATATTTCTCAGTCTTTCCTATTTCTGAAATTCTACCAACTAAAAACTTTGAGAAGAGTTTTCAGCCATTCACATCTTAGAATGAATTTGTTTAATAGTCAGATTTCCTTAAAACATCCAGTTTAAGGTTTACCACTGATAGGGGTCTTGACTGGGGGAAGGGTATGAAGCAAAAGTTCACACATCTAGAGCTAGAAGGGATGTCTCATTTACAGATGAAGAGACTGAGGCCAAGGGAGTTAAAGTAACTCTCCCCAGTTCATACTGGTGGTAAGTACTAGGGAGGGGACTTAAACACAAGTCCTTGATTCCAGAACAACCAGTGAGGGGAATGATGATCAGAATGGGGCTGAAATTAGGCACTGAGGTAGGCAAGGTAGGCAGAGTATAAAAAGGGAGATACTTCTTAATGTGAATTTTTATAAATACAAACATTTTAATATCAGACAATTCTTCTCACCAGGGAGAGAAAGCACTAATTTTATACATCAAATTGTGTGTTTTACAACAAAAGGGTTTTGTCTTAAAACTGGGAATAGGTGGGGCAGCTAGGTGGCGCAGTGGATAGAGCACCAGCCCTGGAGTCAGGAGTACCTGAGTTCAAATCCGGCCTCAGACACTTAACACTTACTAGCTGTGTGACTCTGGGCAAGTCACTTAACCCCAATTGCCTCCCTAAAACAAACAAACAAACAAACAAACAAACAAACAAACCAACAAACAAACCAAACTGGGAACAGGTAATTTTGGAGCATGGTGCAGTTGGGGTGAGGCCCTGGGTTGAGGTTCAAAGTGATTCTACTCACAGCCTCTGCCCAGAAATTCCTGAGTAGATTCTGCTGCCCAGCTACTCAGTATTATGCTAGATGCTTCATAGAGCTTCTGGGACTCTACCCAAGATGCTTGTCTCTTCTCTTCTAGTTCAGAATCAAACACAGAGAGTCCAACCTGGTCCACAGTCTATACATTAGGACTCAGTCTCTGCACTGCCCCTCTTCTAGCTCTGCCTAACATCTGAGAACTTGTGAAGATGGGGAGAGTGGAGTGACCAGAAATCCTGTTCTTTCAGGGATCTTATAGTTCTCCAGGATCACCTGAGCTGAGGGGAGCACACCAAGGTAAGTCTTACCCTTGGATAAAGTTCTGAAGCTAGCAGATCATCCAGCATCCACTGACTGTGGTAGGGATCAGAGCATGTGTTTGACTGGTCTTGCCTAATGGTGCCCTTACCATGGGGGTGCTTCATGGTCACATTCACTGGCTCTTGGGAATATGTGAGGGAGTATGGAGAGAGACCTGCAGGCCCACAGAGAAGGCAGGACAGACAATATTTACCTTTAGTAATACCACAAACATCTTTTAGGCTTTATCATGTCAAAGCACTTTCAAGATCATCTGATCTGAGCATCCAATAGTCTTCTGAGGGTGGTGAGGCAGGGATTGCTACATTTATTTTACAGGGAAATACTGCGAAATCAAGTAATACACAATGAATGGGGGCAGAGGAAGATTAGAATCCAGGTTTTCCAATTCCTTGTTCCTCACTCCTTCTACTAGGCAGCATGGTGTAATGAAAAAAAATTTGGAGTCAGAAAACCTGGGTTTGAGTCCCAGCTCTGGTACTTACAACCTAAATAGCCTAGGGAAAATCATTTGACCTCTCTGAGCTTCAGTTTCCCAGTTTGTACAATGGGCATCATAACATTTGCACTAGTTCATAGGGTTGTTTTGAGGAAAGCAATCTGTAATCCTTAAAGCACCATAGAAATATGAGCCATTCACTCTACTGCCTTCCTTTTCCTCTATCTACTACTCATTTCCCCTTACGGGATGTTGTACAAGAAAGACACACACACATGCAAATATGGCTGTCCAATTCTCCCTTTCTGAAACACTATCCTTCCAGATCAGCAGGCTCTGAGATCCCTCCTGGGACTGAGCCCCTCTCTGGCCTTGCCATGCATTGTGGATCCCTTTCTTGTCTTCCTGACAGGCTCACACAATACCCTGTGCTTTGGGGTTCATACTGGGGCCAATGCCCTCTGCTTTCTGGTGAAAAGGATTCTAAAGCAACGTCATACCTTGGAAACTACATCCTGTTACAAGATAAGAGAGAGGTGTTTCACCTTTATGGGGCCCAGGAGAGTTGGGAGCTTCTGAATGAGTAATACAACCTTACTCGGAAGCCCTAGAAAGAGACAAACACCTTTATAGCTTGAGAATTTGCTCAGTTTCCCTTCTCTGAGGGGCAAACACTGGGTTTAGGGTACTGCTCATAGAAACCCAGTCATTTATTTAAGTGTTGTAAGGGGATATAGAGTCAGTAGGAAAAGGTCAAGAGACTATATGTACAACTATATGTATAACAATATGCCTTTTGGAGAAAGTGTTAGATTATTTTGCAGTCTCCAAAGTCCTGTTGCCCAAAGGGAAGGATGGAAAAAAAGGATACTCAATTGTAATGAAGCCAATGATAGAATGTTAGAGGTGGAATTTAGTCTAGCCTTTTTGTTCTGCCTCAGATAAGTTAATAGGGGTCCAGGGAGGTCAAGCAACTTGCCTGAGGTTGGAAATCTTATTTATTCAATGCTCTTTCCATTCCACCAAAGACCTCTGCCAAAACACAGATTCAGTCACAGTGCAAGGCAAACTGTATTCCTGGTCTGCCCAAATGCTATATCCACCCTTCAGGGCTCAGCTCAGGTCTATTCTTTTGTTGAAGCTGTCCCTGATTACTCTGGCCCAGGCTGACCTCTCCCCTCTATGAAACTCTCCTTTCTATAGAACTTATTGTTTGCATCTCTCATTTTTGGGGGGTGGGGTGGGGCAATGAGGGTTAAGTGACTTGCCCAGGGTCACACCCCTAAGTAAGTGTCAAGTGTCTGAGGTCGGACCTGAACTCATGTCCTCCTGAATCCAGGTCTGGTGCTTTATCCACTGCACCACCCCATGCATCTCTCATTTTTATACTTAATCATATGCTGCCTTGAATTATTATTTCAGGCATGAATTATTACTTCAAGGGTGTAAATTCTGTCTAGTGGCCTAGATTTTAAGCATGGATCATATCCTTTTCTTATGATTAACCTTGTGAATCTAGAAGAGGGATGAAGCACACAGCACACAGGTGCTGGTTAGAGACCGATTGAGCTGAACTGAGCAAACCACTATCATGGGTTTGAATGGTTTGTCTCCATTACATAAAACATATGCCTATAATGGGAGTCCTTTGTATATGAGAGATGCTTCAAAAACTGTGTTGCCTTATCTTATAGTATGCCCCTCCATTTATTCTATGTTATAGCTAAAACTGACTTGCTATCTTCCCATACATGTCTACCATACACTTCCCTGCCGCCTCATCTTTTTCACACTATTGTCTCATGCTCTTGAATTCCTACCTATTCCATTAAATTCCATCCTCTCCAGGGCTCTTTTCTCTGGTCCCCCAATCAGTAATGACCTTCCTATCCCCTTGGACATTACATAGCACTTTGCATCTCTCATGCATTTACTGTGTATTCTTGTTATTGTTTTATGTGCCATGTCCCCTACTAGGTGGTAAACTTCATCAAGACAGGGACCTTTTCCAAGAACCTAGCACTGAGTTCTATGTTGTTATTCAGTTGTTTCAGTTGTGTCCAATTCTCTGTGACTCCATTTGGCCTTTTCTTGACAAAGATACTGGAGTGGTTACTATTTCCTTCTCCAGCTCATTTGACAGATGAGGAAACTGAGGCAAATGGGGTTAAGTGACTTGCCCAGGGTCACACAGCTAGTAAATGTCTGAGACCAAATTTTAACTCAAGAAGACGAGTCTTTCTGACTCTAGGCCTGTACCATCTAGCTGCCCCATTGAGCTCTTGAGCTCCATAGTCTAGGAAATTGTTGAATTGATTTAAATGGAATGGATCAGTGGATGTTATCTTGCTCTTGACACTGGAATTATAACATAAATAAAGCAAAGGTGCCATGCTACAGAAAAAGGCTATTCAGTGAAGAAGAACTCAGTCTCATTCTTTTTTTTTTTAAACCAATTCTAGCTTTTAGAATGAGACACAGCACCAAATGTGATGGCGTACCCTTGTAATTCCTACTAACAGGGAGACTGAGGCAGGAGGATCTCATAAAGCTCAGGAGTTCTGAGCTGCAGCAGGTTATGATAGATGGGTATCTACACTAAGTCTGGTACCCATAGGGTGAGCCCCCTGGGAGCAGGGTTGGGGCAAAGAGGCAAAATGGCCTTGGAAACAGAGCAGGTCAATGCTTCCATGCCAGTCAATAGTGGGATTGGGCTGTGAATAGTTCCTGCACTTCTGGCCTAGTTGAGATGGGGTGACCCGGCCTTATTAAAAAAAAAAAAATGAGGCACATCAAGGGCCAAGGACCTGAAATGAACATTCTTATCTAATGTTTTACTGAGATGTCAGTCCTGCTTGGCGACAGCCTCCCAAAATGTTTGGTTGGCTCATTTCATGAAGGACAGAGCCTCCGGCATGAAAACAGAAGGCCTACATTGGGCCTGCCTTGGCAGCTCCTATTCCCCAGCAGAGGAAGAAAAGGCAGCAGGGGGCAGGCATGTGGCCAGCCAGTCAAGCCCCCAGCTGCTTCCTGAATAAACATAACCCCAGCTGCCCGTGGAGACCTGCTGCTTCCCTAGGTATATGTGGAGTGGAAAACTTCACTGAAGCATGGCACCATGGGGAGAGCAAAGGAAGCTAAAAATGATTTCTCTTCGACAGGTGACATACTTGGGCAAACAGGAGCTCAGCCCCTACCTGTTAAGGAGGAGTAGAGAAGGGAAGACTACGTCACCCAGTAGTCTCTGGTCTCACTGCAACCGGTTCCATTTTTTCAAGGTGGTTACACATCTGTTCTCCTACGATGCTCCTCCTCCTTGCTCTCTTAGATAAGCAAGACAAATTTTGTGATGTCCACTTTGCATATGGGGAAACTGAGTCCTAGAGAAGTGAACTCAGCCAACAGTGGCCACATAGCCAGTGAGTGGGACAGCTCAAACCTGAACCCAGATCTCTTCCAATCCAGTAAGATTCATTTCTTTACTGTATCACAATGCCAAGACACTGCTGGAGAGACTGACCTAAGAAGGGACTTTCCCTTTCTAGGACTGTTTCCTCATATGTAAAATGATGGGTTTACACTACACTAGATTTGCTCTGAGGTCCCTTTTGAATCTAAAATCCCACGATCCTAAATTGCTAAACTTTCTTGAAGATAAATTGCATTTTCTAATTCTGAAGAGAGATATGTAAATTAGTCCCATCACTCATTCAGGCCAGCCTTTCCCTGGATGTCTCAACTGATGGAAGTCTAAACAGAATATCCAAAGGCAGGAAAGACTAGAAAAGCTATATTAAAGCTACAGTGGAGAGGAGGGTGGTGAGAAGGAAGGAGGCCGGCTTGAGGTGGTAAAGTAGGAGGGTTAGTGCTCAGGTGCTCAGAGAATGAGGACGACAGCTGGAACAATGAAGTTCTCAGTCTCTTGAGGGGATGGGGGGAAAGGGAAGAGGGAGGGCCCCAGTGTAAGACTCCACAACAGCAGCAGGGGCCACCCAAACAATCCATGCCTCTTGAAGACGCCAGCTGGGGATTACATGCTAGCATTAGTGGCGAAGCCCCGTCAGCTGGAAAAATTAATGAAAAGTTGCCGACACTAATCATGTAAAAGGCAGCCCCTCTCCATGAACGCTTGCTGTGATGTCAGGGAAGGGGAGGTAAATGAGACAGGCTTCCCTTGTTGCCGGCGATACTGGAGAGACATGAAACACATACATTTGAGGCCTGTGATATGAGGTGATTGCATGGACTGTCTGGGTTGCTGCATGCAGCCTGAGGGAGTATTGTACAGAGGCAGACTATGCAGCCCTTTCCCCTGTCCCCCCTTCTCTCCTTTCCCAGAGAAAAGCACTGTTTTATTTCCAAGTGAACATATCTGTGGATCCCAGGCAGAGATGGATGGTTAATCAGTACCTTAAATGGTTGCTCACCACAATGGGGGGGGGGGGCGCGCGACTCCTGCTGGGCTCCAATGTTTAACTATTTATTTATACAAGACTACTGATACCCGAATGTGATGCTCAGAGAAGGCAGAGAAAACCAAAAATAGCCAGAATTGAATAAATGCTTCAGAAACATTCAAGTAATGATAATCACAATAAGAATACCGGAATGTTGGATATTCCCTTACAATGTTTTTGCATCCATTGTCCGAGGCGAGATTCAAATTCAAGGCTTCCTGACTCCAGGACAGTTGCTCTATCTACTGTGCCACCCTAATTTAATCCTTACAATATACCTATAGGTAAACAGGTCAGGGATTATTATCCCTGTTTGGAGATACTGAAAAATCAAATTATAGGTTAAACCATATGTAAAATGCTTTGTTAATTTAAAAAACCTATATATATTATATCCTATTAGGATATCATATCACGTATGTGACAGTGGTTGTGATTTGTTACATGGCTATATGACAAGTCACTAAGCATCGAAGTCTTCATATTGAGAGTCAAAGCAATATTCCCATGATGCTACTCAGTGATCCTGCTAATACTGCCACCCCCACCTCTACCCTGCTATTGTTTCATATTGTGTGTGTGTGTGTGTATGTGTGTGTGTGTGTGTGTGTGTGTGGTAGGGACACATAAAGGTTGCTCAGAAACAACCCAATCTGACTGTTGCCAACATTCTCAGCTGTCCTTCCCTGGCCACTTGGTGCAGTCTGGATGTCTGCTTTGCACAGACCACTATGAACACCAGAGACGTTCATGTTCTTATAAGCTGTCAGGCAAATCAGTAAGGATTTAACTAAGCACCTACTGTGTTCTCAACCCTGTACCAAGTGTGAGGTACCCAAAAGAAGCATTGGTCTTCCTGCTTCCACAGACTCTCCTCCAATACATCCTTTGTACAGATAATAACATAATCTGCAGGAGCTGGTCTGAACCAGTGCTATCTTGCTAAGCAGCTTTCAATGACTCTAAATTGCATATTAGCTTATAGGATAAAATACAAACAGCATGAGATTCAAGGTCCTCCACCATCTGGGTCTTAATTACCTTTCTTGCACCGTTTTACACTCTCCTACACAAACGCTGCGTTCTATTTCAACTAGACAACTAACTGTTCCCTGATCATGCCACTTTGATCTGGCCTCTGGGTATTCACTCCAGCTGTTTCCCTGGGCCTGGAATTTTCTTACTCCCCATCTCTGATTCTCAGAATCCTTGTCTTCCTTCAAGGCTTGTTCTGATGCCACCTCCTCTGTGAAGTTTTCCCAGATTCTTTCAGATGTTATTGTTATCTCTACCCTCAGTATTCCTTGGATTATACTTATTTGTGAACATATTGTATCTCTCTAGTAGAATATAAGGGGGCAGCTAGGTGGCTCTGTGGATAGAGTGCTGGGACTAGAGTCAGGAAGACCTGAGTTCAAATCTGGCATCAGAAACTTACTAGCCCTGTGACCCTGGGCAAGTCACTTAACCTCTGTCTGCCTTAAAACACAGGAGAAGGAAATGGCAAACCACTTTAGTATCTTTGCCAAGAAAACCCCATGGATGCTATTGGTGTGCTATAGTCCATAGGGTAAGAACAGTTGGATATGATCGAATGACTGAACAACAACGGTAAAATGTAAACTTGAGGGCAAGGGCTGTCTTGTTTTTTTGTCTTTGTATTGCTAGTGCCTAATAAAGTACCTTGCACATAGTAGGTACTTAATAAATGCTTGTTGAATCGAATCAGTTTGAAGATGAGACTCACACAGTTTAGATGGAAGACTAACATATACAAAACAGAAGACTAAAATGGCGAACTCAAGTGCTTTTGGCTCCCTCTTCTGCCTTTCCATTGAGCCCTTTCCCTTCTTTTCCTTGTTCTTTCTCTAATCTTGCCTTACCACCTCCCATCTACTGAAAAGGCACTATAAACAAAATTGGGCTTTTTAGCTCCATCTCTGGAATAGAAACAGACACCAGAAGCATCATGTAAAATAACCAGCCCCATACACAATCGCAGCCACTGATAATCTCTTTAGCCAGGTTTTGTCCAGTCTGGAAGGGCTGGCTCTTTGAATCACGGAACTCCATTCTCCATCCAAAAGCACCCCTGGAGAGCCCAGTGGGGAGCTCCCCCTCCCTGACTTGCCGGCTGCATTTCCCATCTTGCTGCTGGTTGGTCCTCACTCCCCAGATTCTGCTCCCCACCTCCCCTCAGTCTTTTTCCTTTCTTCTCTCCTATGAAAACATTCTATAGGGACTTAAAAGTGGGTGGGTGTTTGTGTCTAGGCACTTCCATAGGAGGAATTTGGGGGTTAGGGACGGAGCTGTCCCCACTGTTCCTCAAGCCGCATTTTTTGGAGCAAGAGTAAGTCCAAGCCAGTCTAGGAAAGAATCAATCACCCCACATGCTCAGTTTTGCCCTATTTTGGTACTTGATAATTCAGCTGCTTTCTGTCTGCATAGTAGAATTAATTCCTTTCATCCAAAGTCGCACATGAACTTGTTAATTTTCCCAGCATTCCCTGGAAGGGGTCAGCCAACATGAGGAAGGATTTCCAATGTGCAGAGGGGAGACTGAGGCCCTAGAGAAGTTAAACAACAGACAATATGTTCCTGTGACAAGGAAAGGCTTCTATTAGGGCTGTGGTGCTGGTAGGTTAGTGGGTAGCAGTACATGTGCAACAAAAGAATATTAATAAAATATTTTTTAAAACCCCCCAAAAGAAAACAGAAAGAAGTACAGAAGGGGACAAAAATAGGGCAGTTTCACCACTACTTTGTTAAATATTATATATATGTGCATATCATACATATCATGAGAACTGTATGTATAGACACACACATATATACATACATATGCACATACACAAGTCTATCTACAAGGGCCTATTCATGGGGTAGCTAAGTGGGACAATGGATAGAGTCCTGGGTCTGGAGTCAAGAAGATCTGAGTTCAAAACTGGCCACAGGTGGTCACACTATCTCCATCTGCCTCTGTTAAATGGGGATAAAAATAGCACCCACTTCCAAGGGTCTTTGTAAGACATCTATCCAATGAGATAATATTTTTAAAGTGCTTAGCACAGTGCCTGGCACTTAACAGATGCAACAGAAATGCTAATTATGATTGTGATTATGGTTATTATTACTACTTGGACCTCAAACTTAACTCATCCTCTTCTTCCCAATACCTCCATCATCCTTTTGGCTTCTCTATTTCTGTCAACAGTACCACCACTCTTGCCAGTTATCCAGTTTCAGAATCTTGCGTCATCTTTTACTCTCTATTATTATTATTAATTACAAGATGAAACTACATAACAGAAGTTCAACTTCTTATACAATCCTTTCTTGTTCTTTTTATATAGAGATGTTTGTGGATGATAGTTAAATTCATAATACAAAAAAAAAATTAAGAAAAAAATTAAGCAGCAAAGCCTGAACAGTTGGGGCAGTTGAGTAAGAAACTTCCTGGGCAGTCTGGGGAATCTCTGTTAGAAGATAAACCCTCTTCTCTGGTGGAAGGCGTCCTAGACTTGGTATTAGAAGACTGGGTTTGGAGTTTTGGCTCTACCACTTTCTGGCTGCATGATCACTAGCAAAATCACTTTCTTTTTCTTTTTGGGGCAATGAGGGTTAAATGACTTGTCAAGTGTCAAGTATCTGAGGCTGGATTTGAACTCAGGTCCTCCTGAATCTAGGGCTGATGCTTTATCCAGTGCAACACCTAGTTGCCCCCTAAATTACTTTATTTTTCTAAACTTTAATTTTCTCATATATAAAATGGGGATAATAATACCTATTTCACTGGGCAGTTAGGAGAATACTTTGAAAACTGTAACATTCCATAAATTGTTATAATGTTCAATACTCCCTTGGCTTTTGTGACACTGTCCCTTGTCCAGGTTCTTCTCTGATTTATTTGATGGTTCCTACATCCCCAGGGTGAGTATCTATCCTAGGTTTTCTCTTTGTTCTCTATTCTCTTTCCCTTTGTGATGTTCACTCATGGGTTCAATTATCACCTCTATATCTCTAGTCCCAATCTCTTCCCTGAGATCTAGTCCCAAACTTTCAGCTACCTGTTGGGGCATTTCTACCTGGACCTCAAACTCAACTCATTCTCTTCTTTCCAATGTCTGCCTCATTCTCTTGGCTTCTTTATTTCTGCGAATGGCACGACCATTCTTTCTAGTCATCCAGTTTTAGAACCTCAAGTTATCTTTCATTCTCCCCCATCCCTCAGCACTGACATCAAATTGGTTGCCAAGTCTTACTGACTTTGTCTGTCTCAATCTCTTTCTTCTTCCCGCCCTCTCTCTCTCTCATAATCTCCCTCAAATCTGTTCCATGATCTTCACTCAGGTTTCTACCATTCTACTTTAGGTTCTCATCACCATTCACTCAGACTAATGTAATTGCCTCTTGTTTTGTGTGTGTGTGTGTGTATGTGTGCGCGCGCATGCACGCGCACACAGAGCATTGAGGGTTAAGTGACTTGCCCAGGGTCACACAACTAGTAAGTACCAAGTGTCTGAGGCTAGATTTGAACTCAGGTCCTTCTGAATCTAGGGCCGGTGCTTTATCCACTGCGCCACCTAGCTGCCCCCAGTAATTGCCTCTCAAAAGACTGATCTCTCTGCCTTCAGACATGTCTCTCTCTGACCCAGTCTCTACAGAGCTATGAAAGTAAGTTTCTTAACTCACAGGTCTGATCATGCCATTTCCCTATGTGAACAAAAATACCTTTCAGTGACTTGCTGTTGCCTAAAAGTTAAATACAGACTCTTTGATCTGGCTGTTATGGCCCTCCATAACCTGATTCCTCCATGCTTTTCCAGTCATTATTTCATGCTGCTTCCCTTTATACTCTCTCTGTTCCAGTCTAACTGGATACTGGTTCTTCTTCAAACTTGTTTTACTCCTGTTTTGCATTCCAGGCAAAGTAGGATAGACTCCCTCTACATCTTTGTGTTTCTTCAATGCTCAGCTCAGCTGCCAGCTCCTCCTACAGGTTGCTCAATATTTCTCAGTTTTGTTTTGCTTCTCTCATTTGCTTTTATCACATGCTTTATTTGTTTTATTTTATCATGTTTCATTTCTGTATTCTTAGTATCAAATAGCAGCTAGGTGGTATAGTGGATAGAGATGATCATGGAGTCAGGAAGTCCCAAGTTCAAATCTAGCATCTGATACTTACTAGCTAGTTGTTGGGTTAAGTGGCTGGGTAATCCATTTAGTAATCCCTGTCTGCCTCAGGTTCCTCAATAGGATAGTAATAGCACCTGCCCCTGGAGGGTGTTGTTAAGATCAAATAAGAGAATATTTGCAAGGTGCTTAATAAATGTTTGTTTCTTTCCAAGCCTTGCATAGAGTTGGTGCTTATTGTTTGCTGAATAGAATTTGACACGAGAAATGTTTGCATGGGGTCACTCTCCCATATCTAACAGCTCCAAAGTACAGCTGAGGTAAAGGCCAAGGTTATCCTTGAAAAGAACCTTAGGCACACCCTTCATTTCCCCATATCCTATTATTCATCGCTATAATTTTTTTGATGTAAATCTTTCCTAGAATAAAAAGATCTTGAATTTTGTTCCTAGGGAGGTGTGAAACAAGACTCCCTTTGTGGGTGTTTCTGTTTGCCCTGCTGTGCTACCTGAGGTCAGATTTGAATTCACACTAGAGCTTTATCCAATTGCACACCTGGCTGCCTGCATTATTTTCAAAACCACCCAACTTTGGGTTTCAAGGGATACTCCCTTCATCTGGGGTCTAGTGAAAGCAGTCTGGGTAGATGGGAAAGGCAAGAGAAGTTCCTTTTCTCTTCTCCCAAAGGAAAGACAACAGGGGAGGAGTCCTCAGTTGACATCAGCTGGAATTGCTAGGAGAATGTAAATATTTGTCCTAAGTAGGAAAGAACCTGATGGGATCCAGCCTACATCTCTGGAGGCC
The DNA here is from genome assembly GCF_019393635.1 of Dromiciops gliroides. Classification (NCBI taxonomy): domain Eukaryota; kingdom Metazoa; phylum Chordata; class Mammalia; order Microbiotheria; family Microbiotheriidae; genus Dromiciops; species Dromiciops gliroides. The sequence continues at coordinate 399,668,016 of NC_057863.1, forward strand.
AGTAAACAATCGACTTACTAGGAGGATGTAGTCCCACTTCTGACATGAATTAACTTGCTTCTTACTCTTGGCTTGTTATTTTCACCTTTCCTCATCCCCCTTCTGTTGATTCAAATTCTAATCATTTTTCAATGGCCAGCTCAATCTCACCTTTCCACGAAACCTTCCTGTGACTTCACACTAATAGTTTCCCTTCCTGCTACACAGCTGAGGGCACCTGCTCATATACAGTTCTATAGTATTCTATACAGATGCACGTTTTGTCTCTGAAGTTAGAAATTTAAAGCTCCCAAAAGGGAAATGCCTTACCTTTTCTTTCTTTTACACATCCCTTACAGCATTACCCAGCACAGGATGCTCACTCAATAAAGACTTGTTAATTGAACTATAAAAATACTCTGAAGGAAAAAGTTGCCAATAAACTACTGTGTTTTTTTTTTTAAATCACTGTTGTCATCACACTTACCTCTCTTCTGTCAGAGCCGGCACAAGCCAGAACAAATGCCCAACTAAAATGCTGGAGAGGGTTGAAATTGGCCTAACTTTTTTGGGGTAGAAGAAAGAATGATGAAAGATTTACCCCTGGAGGGTAAAAAAGGATGCACCCACATCTGCTTCAGACCCTTTGGCATCTGTCTGTGACTGTTTGATCTTCTTCAATGAACAGCAAAGTATGGCTGGAAGTCAGGAGACACCTGGGCTCAAGCTCCAACTCAGACACTGACTTCACTGTATGTGACCTTGGGGAGGTATTTAACCACTCTGGGCTTCAGATTCTTTTCTTTTTTAATATGACATATGGAAATAAGGATATTTGCCCTCTACCTCAAAGTACTGTAGAAACGGAGTGAGATAATATACTGTATCCAAAAGCACTCTGGGGAAAAAGGTAAAGTCCTGTACAATTCAGGGTGCTATCTTTTTCTTCTTCACCATCATCACAACCACCACCACCACCACCTAGCTGTTCATCTGTGTGCAGCTCTATGAATGGTGGTGGTCCTGTGTTGTAAATCCTCTTGGTTTATTTTTGTAAGGTGGGAAGAATATTTGGAAATTTGTTCATTTGTTCAGATTATGATTTCCTCTTTTTGCCTGGCCCATGAACTTCAGAGAGGATTAGGCAGAATCTGACTCATTCTCTGCTACTAAAGCACCCTCTGACCATTGGCTAAATCTTATATATTCCCTTTTATAGATTTTTCTTTCCTTTCCTCTCCAGAGACCTTTTAAATTCCCCTTTCTCCACAAAATAACCCATAGAACACTTTTGAAAATAAAAAAATGATTAAATTCACCAGTCCATATAATTTGTTTTTTCTTCTATTCTTTACATTTTTCTTTCTTTTACAAAATGTCAATTTTCTTTCTATCTAGTTCTTATCTCCCTTCCCCCCTCAAAAAAGGTTTCACAGGGTAAAAAGGGAAATATGTCTTTAGTCTTTCCTACCAGCCTGGAAGCTGTTAATCACACTGACCAATAAAGCCAGGAACTATTTCCAAGGCTTCATGAGACCCTGCTTCTACCTCATTGTATTTGACTTCTGCCCCTTCCCACTTCCCATTCCCTGTTCCTTCCTGTTGCCTTCTAACTTTTTTTAAGGTTTTCTGGTCCCTGGGATACCCTACTGAGCCAGAGGCCAAATGGACCTGTTAATTCACTCTAATGCTAAGAAACTCTATAACATTTAAAAAAAATAAGTAAATCAATATTAGGCTAGTGAAATCAATGCTTAAGGAGCACATCACTACGTATGAAAAGCTTGTGTCCTGTTCATTCATTCACTTAAGTCTTTATTAAGCACCTTACTTTGTGCACAAACCAGTGTTAGATGGTGCAGGAGAATGAGAAGCCCCTATATTTCAGGGGTTTATGATGTCACTGGATAGACAAGATATATCCATGTGTGGTGCCCTATATGTAACAAATGTTGGATAAATGTTTATTGATAAGGATGATCATGATCAGTGTTACAGATAAGTGCTACAGAACTCAAGAGCACCGAGGGGTCTTGACTAGATGGTTAGGGAAAGCTTCATGAAGGAGGTGGCATACATAGCCTTGAAGGATGAGCAGGATTTGGATAATCGGGGAAGGGAATAAGCAATTCTTCTTCTTTTTTTTTTTTGGTGAGGCAATTGGGGTTAAGTGACTTGCCCAGGGTCACACTATTAAGTGTCAAGTGTCTGAGGCTGGATTTGAACTCGGGTCCTCCTGAATCCAGGGCCAGTGCTCTATCCACTGTGCCATCTAGCTGCCCCAGGGAATAAGCAATTCTATAGCATCTACTATGTGCCAAGTCCTGTGCTAAGCACTTTACAGATCTATCACATTTGATTCTCACATTGATCCAGGGAGGATAGGTGCTATTTTTATCCCCACTTTACAGTTGAGGAAAACGAAACAAATAGAAGTTAAGTAACTTGCCCAGGGTCAGAAAGATAGCAAGTGTCTGAAGCTGGATTTCCACTTGTGTTTTGCTGACTTGGGCCCAATGCTACAACACTTACCTTCCTATAAAGGAGGGGGAGAGGAAAAACAAAGGCACAAAGTAGGGGTGGGGTGGGAGTAATCACTGCGTGGTACAGGGCTGGCATACATACCAATCTGACTGCGGAGGGAAACTGTAGGAGAACAGTGGGAAATAAAATTTGAAAGGAAGAAATGAAAAGGTGGGATATTCCAAGCCCCTAGCACTCCCGTCTCTCCCTCCTTTAAATTCCTTTCCCTCCTATTTTTTCTTTGGATTCTGCCATGACCTGGCTTCAGTTGGGACATTTTCACTTTATGAACTCTCCCATCTGCCCCATTCATCAATCCCCTGCTCAATCCCTTGGCCTAGGCTCACCTTGCCCAGGCCTGCCCTACCTGCTGGCTGGCTTGTGATTATTTATGACATGACTAATACTCTTTCGAGCTCAGACATTTTACAACTGGTGGCCACATTCCAGGACACAGAGCCTGGGGTTTCCTGGCTGGTGCTGTCAACATATGTGATGGGGCACATATCTTGAATCTAACAGTTCAAGTGCTGCTTTGATGCCTCATAAGTGTGTGGGTGGGGGGTAGCTAGGTGGCACACTGGAGAGAGCACCAGCCCTAGAGTCAGGAGGACCTGAGTTCAAATCTGGTCTCAGACACTTGACACATATTAGCAGTGTGACCCTGAGCAAATCACTTAACCCACAATGCCTCCCAAAACACACACACACACACACACACACACACACACACACACACACACGAAACAAAAACCACAAGCATGTGGGTGGGAGTATCAAGAATTTGCCTGACTTCAAATATGATTGGAGTAAGGTATGTTTCAAAGCAGGCCCCAACTTCTGTCCTGAACCTTTTCCCTTGCTTCTTCAGAGGCCTCTTTCAAAGCCAACTGGAGGTGGGGCCGAGTCTTGGTTTGGCTCTCTCCATTATACCAAACAATGTTTAATATAAAATGGCTGAGTAGAAATGAAGAAAAGAATGAGAAAAAGTGTGACCTTCCTTTGTCCCCTATTCTATGTCTCCTAGTCTTTCAATTCTTATTTTCCTCAGTGGGAGTGGGAGACTTGGAGGGAACACTGTGCTACTCTCATATCCCCCCCCCCCCCCCCCCCCCCCCCCCCCGCTTCCCTCAGATTCACCAGGCTGGTCAGAGACCAGGACTAAGAGCTCATCAACAGCTCCCCTAATTAATCCATTTCCTACAAATTACTGGGAAGAAGCTTGATTATTTTCCCCATGTCTCTGTGCCCTGGAGTCTGTTACTTCTCCTCTGGGAACTCACACCTACATTTCATTCTTGGACCAAGAGACACAGGCTCATATTTGAAGTGTTATTCTTCCCTTTGCCAGGGCTGAAGGATAAAAAAATGGAAAGTTTTAGTCTTTTCCTCTTCCTTCAACACCCTGTAATGACTGGAATGATGCCACCAGCTGGAGACTTACTGTAGGAAAGCTCCGCCATGAGGAGAAGGCCTCTGAGGGCAAGCCAGGTGGCTTTTCTTTGGTGTCAGGAAGTGACACCAAAGCTTGTTTGCTTGTGGGAGGAAGAAGAGGCAAGGCTGGCTCTCTCGCTTTTTTTGCTGGGCAACTGGAGTAAAGTTACTTGCCCAGGGTCACACAGCCAGTAAGTGTCACATGTCTGAGGCTGGACTTGAACTCAGGTCCTCCTGAATCCAGGGCCGGTGCTCTATCCACTGCACCACCTAGCTGCCCCAAAGTCTAAACTCTTGCTAAAGCTTATAATTTATTGGTGACCACTCATTAGATATTTTAGACAGACTAGGTAGAATTTAGCTCCTTACAACCCTAAGGTGCTGGAAGAAAAAGTGAATAGAGGGATTAACTTAGACACTTTAGTGTGAGTCCTCAGAGAAAGCTCTCTTTACTTATCTGTTTATAGTACAGGGCTGGTGTGTGTGTGTGTGTGTGTGTGTGTGTGTGAGAGAGAGAGAGAGAGAGATTGATTGGTTGTGTGTGGGGGATGTCACAAGGCAAGAACACTGAACTGTGGATTCCTGAGACTTGGTTCTTCCTAGATCCACCATGTTTGCTTAATCCTGGGTGATTAAATTTTTTCTCATCTGTAAAATGAAGTGGGAGGGATCTGTGTGTGTGTGGGGGGGGCAGCTGGGGGCAGGGGGAAAAGGGGGAGATGCTCTAGCCAATTTCCAGTTCTGTGATTTCTGTGTGTCCAATTAGTGCACCTGTGTTCCTCCTCTGTGCACTTATGTTTCCTTGTGTATGTGCATGCTCTCGTACCCCCTTGACAAGAAGGTCCTGTATAGATGCCCAGGAAGTCCCCAGCAGCTGTTCCTCTATTTATTCAAGGTGCCTCCCATTTCAGGCTTTGCTCTATGCCATGGGCTTGATGGATTCCTGCCTGCTGAGTTGGGGCATTTCTGGTCAGGGAAAATAGAGGGTAGCAGTAATGAAAGAGGGGAGTATGTGGGCATAGGTGAGAAAGGGGGAGCTAGAGAGGGAGAGGGGGCTTGTTGCTACAGTTAACAAAAGCGTTACCACGAGCACCTCTGGAGTGGAGCCAGCTCACAGAAGTTGGCCCTGAAGGAACAGGCTGGCACCCTGGTGTCTAGGTTTGGAAGAGACTCAGGCTGGAACTGATGCTTCCTTTCCAGCTGACACCTGACTCTGTCCAGCCCTCAACAGGAAGAGCAACATCTGCAAAAAGCCTGCCTCTTCCTACCCTGGGAATGAGGATAGGCTAATGCAGGGGCCGAAAGGAGCCATGACTCAACTGATGAGAAGTGATAGGGCTAATGACTAACCAGATGGCATTTGGAGAAAACAAAACAAAACAAAACAAAACAAAACAAAACAAAACAAACGAAACAAAATGAGGGAGGGTTGCTGATGGAGGGAGGAATTTCAGATGGGGGCAATCAGCTTCCTGCAGATAACATGGCAACTGGTTTTGATTCTGATGGCAAACCATGAACATCAGCTCCAACCAATAGATGGGGGACAGATACAGGTGTGCTCTGGTGCCAAAGGCCCAGAATGGGGATGGTTAGTGTGGACCGAAGTGACACATGCTCATTTTCTGGTTACCTGCTGCATTAAAAGGGCCTACCAGCCCTGCTGTTGAGGTGACAGAAGATGGTGTCATCAGAGGCATAACTAAGAGGAAACAGTTGAAAGAAGGGCTCAGAGGATAGCTGACACCAGGAGGCTGCGGATAGGAGTGGGGTGGCAGCTGCACCACTTAGCAGTCTTTCCTGGCAGAGGACCTTGAATTGAGACGAGGAGACAGTAGTCCGTTTGGGAGAGAATACCCTGGCCCCCTGGAACATAGCCCCATTCATCCTACCCTAGTCATGGCTCTGGACACCAAAAGCTCATTATAATTAAGACATTTGGAGTTGGCGTGGTTTTTGAAGTGGTGAGCTAGCCTGTCCTCTCACAGTCAGACTTCCACCATGATCAGGGATACCCGTTTGTGGAATTTCTAAACAGGGTGAGGGGTTCATTATGTAGCCAGAGTTTGGGGCCAATCATTGCTCAAGATGAGGAATTGTTTGTGGCCAGAATGAGCAATGGGCCTGTGGGCAGGTTTTGGAATCAGACAGAAGAGGCTCAAGTAAGTTGTCCTATATATAGGAGGATTAATCCCCAAACCTTGTCTTCATTAACACTGTGTGTTAAGCATTTGAGTGAACTTTTATTTTTTCTTGCAAAGCCAGTGGAACCGAGATAATAGAGAGAGATTAGATAAACACAGACCTAACATTTTAAGGGTCATCTTTTCCCAGCAATCTGAGCATGGAAATGTGGCTACAAGTTATAGCCTGTTCCTTGCTTTAAGTAGCACAAACTACAATATTTCATGGTAACCTCATTTGAGCTTTGAGGAAAACTAGCCAATCATTTATTTCTGTCAGATGCTGCCTGATAGTCATAGTGAAGCCAAGGGGACTGGAAGCTGATATAGCATGCATACCTTTTTTTTTTTTTTTTTTGTGAGGCAATCGGGGTTAAGTGACTTGCCCAGAGTCACACAGCTAGTAAGTGTTAAGTGTCTGAAGCCGGATTTGAACTCAGGTCCTCCTGAATCCAGGGCCGGTGCTCTACCCACTGCACCACCTAGCTGCCCCGCATGCATACCTTTTGATTTTCATAATATAAAAGCTTGGCCTCTTGCCTAAAAGGGACTTCAGAGGTCATTAAAATAATTACCTGCCTTCAGGTAGGGCTATAGTATAAGCTAATTCAATGGGTGCTGATAATTGTCTTTTTTTTTTTTTAAAGTAGAAGAAACACATTTCAAGAATCAAAGACATCTTCCTGTCATACTTTATGAGCAATTGAACATACTTATATGCTATGTGGCCTAAAGAACTAAATTCATGCCCCAGAGTAAAAACTCTGAGATTATCTAAATCCAGGGGCTGAAAAGATTCCCATTTATAGGAGCAGTTTTTGATATTTCTGTGGCTCCCAACATGGTCTGGAAGGAAGGAATATTGGTCTAAGAATTAGTCCTTGAGACCCAAGTGTCAGGAATGGAGTTTCCCCATACCAAACAACTGTTACCTATGAAGATGGGAGAGTCAGTTAACCTCTCTAATCCTAAAATTCCTTATCTGTCCAAAGCAATGAGTAACACTTGTCCTCATTATTTTATTCTATCAATCTGAGGATCAAATGAGATCATGAATGAGAGGAGGGCCTGTATTCAAACCTTGCTAAGTACTTGCATGACCTTGGGTAAGTCACCTAAATCACTCTCACCCAAGTTTCCTCAGCTGAAATTGAAGGAATTGGGCTAGATGGCTTCTGAGGTTGCTTCAGCTGCAGATTTAGAAGCCTACGATCACTGCCTAAAATAGCATTTACATAGATACCCATTTTGTGCCAGGCACTGTGCTAAGCACTTTCTACATGTTATGTCATTTGTTCCTCCCCAAACCCTGGGAGGTCTGTGCTATTAATATCCCCATTTTACAGTTGAGGAAACTGAGGCAAACAGAAGTTAATTGACTTGCCTGAGGTCATACAGCTACATATGAATCTATTGAGTAGCATTTACTCAATGCATCAAATGAGTGGTATGAAGAATGAGTGCTATGGGACTTTAGAAGAAAAAGGTTTTGTGGTATTTAGGCAAATCATTTATGAAAGAACTGTCTGAACCAGGACTTGAAAGATGGAAAGAATTCCAATGCACGATGAAAACCCAGATACCCCAAACTGCCTTTTTGAAAAACAGAGTGAACTGAGCAGAGAAAAAGGAGAACTTCTATTAAATTTCAAGCACTAACTTCTTAAGTCCCTACTTTGTGAAGGAGCACTGCAGAGTTAGGATTTCACTTACAGATATTCCTTTCACCTGTGTAGATAGCAGCCCATCAGCTCTTGTTCCTATGTTCCTCTAGGGGAATTCTCCACGAGGGAGCCATTCAATGTGCTAGAGGTCTTCATCTAAACCTCTTGATGATAGATGGATACCAATGGACTCTGTGGGCTGTCTATGACTCTCACTTAGTATATGACTGGCCCGCCATCCCCTTTTCTGGTCATACATTCCTCTAATGGTACTCTGACATGTGCTCTGTGTAAATCTTTACTGGAGTATGTTTCAGTCAGTCGGTCGGTCAACAAGCATCCATTAAGTGCCTACTATGTGCCAGGTACTATTACCTAGGGATAAAAAGAAAGTAAAAAAAAATACTGTCCTTGTTCTCAAAAAAGTTCCATTCTCATAGAGGGGACAAGCTGTAAGTAGGTACATACAGAGTAGATAGAAGGTAATCTCAGAGGGAAGGCACCTGGGGGAGAATTGGGTGGAAAAGGTCTCCTGCAGAAAGAAGGTAAGAGTTGAGATGGGTGTCAAAGGAAGCCAGGAAAATTAGTCATTTCCATCACATGCTACTCCATTACTCTTTTGAGTCTCTTATAATCTGAATTATTTGGAGACTCATAGCATATAGCATTAACAGATGACTATAATGGAGCAGCTAGGTGGTGCAGTGGATAGAGCACTGGCCCTGGAGTCAGGAGTACCTGAGTTCAAATCCGGTCTCAGACACTTACTAGCTGTGTGACCCTGGGCAAGTCACTTAACCCCAATTGCCTCACTTAAAAAAACCACACACACAAAAAAAACCCCCAGATGACTATGGATGCTAAAAAGATGGCTTTTGCTTCGGGGAGAAACTGGGTGTCATTAAAAGCTATATGCAAATGCTCGCTATTAGCATTACTAGGAAGCATCACATAAACTACCCAGGGATGACCAATTTTTAGAGGCCCAAAACATATGATAACAAAATTTTGCACTAAACTGGCACTGGAGATACTTGAATAATTCAAAAGGAATTTACAGGCAGATCTTTGGTTCATAAGATTTTTATATATGTATATATGCACATATACATATAAATATATACATGCGCACACACACTACAAATATACACACATATATATATATACACACACACACATAGCCTTGAGAGCTGGAAGAAGTCTTAGAAACCATCTCACTCAGTTTCCTTATTTGACAGAAGAAGAAACCGAGGTCTAAAGAGGTTAGGCAACTTGACTGAATCATAGAACTTAGAAGTTAAACTCAGATTGTCTGACTCTGAACCTAATGAGAAAGTCATATAGCCTCCTTGGGCCTCTGTTTCTTTATTAAGTTGGCCTCAGATCCCTTCTAGCTTTAACCTGAGAAGCCAAGGCAGAGGTGTGAAATACTCCCTAATGCCAAGAGAACCAGATTAAAAATAAAATTGGGAAATATTTAACAAAATGAATGAAAATATAATGGAGCATAGGCGATGTTAATATGTGGTTTTCTAAGTCAACAAATCTTTCTGTAGGATCTTTTTGAGTCTGACGCCACCGTCATAAGCTATCCCATTACATGGATGGGGGACCTAGCATTGGAAAAACTTCTTGTTCTAAAGTCTCTTAATTAAACATCAAAGGTATGGTTTGGAGCTAATGGACACTGACAACTAATCAGATACCTTTCTGTTGATGTGATCTGAGCTCACCTGCCAAACTATAATGCTGTTGAATAGTGTGTCCCACCAAACCCAGATAAAGCTGCACCTTGGACATGCCACATATGAATGGGAGGGTTACAATGCTGGAATGCAAAGTAGAAGTTTAAGTACACCCTAAATCAGGGATTGGCAACCTTTTTTTCTGGTTATGGATGCCTTGGCAGACTGATAACATCTATAAACCTCATTTCAGAATTTTTTTTAAATGCATAAAATAAAATGCATAAGGTTACAAAGGAAACCAGTTCTATTGAAATATGGTTATCAAAATATTTTTAAAAATAGAAATAACAAATTCATGGATCCCAGTTTAAGAAACCATGCCTGAAATAAATTCCATTGAATACAACAGACAGAGACAATCAGACAGAAAAGCCTAGAGAACTAAAGACTAATTCATCTCAGGAGTTGTTGCAATGTGGGTTGGAGACAGGGGGCTCAGACCAAATTACCACACTAGGTTTATTAGTTATTTGCCCATGGTTCCTCCTATGGGGAGCTCTGGCCTAAGGCAAGAGGTGTGGGGAGGGAAAAAAAAAAGACTCAACTAATTGTTTGCTTATACCCAGAAGCCAATATTGATTACAGTAAGTAAAGGATAGAACCTGCTTCTAGGTACACCAACCCTGCTCCCCGACCCCTCCCCCCCAATTTAATGTTGCTGCTTTGAATTAAGCAATTCTGAATCCCAGTTATATGCTTTGTGGTGGCCTGGAATTTTGGTATGGCTTCCCAAAGGTTCATGCTAATTTTTAAATGTTCAGATCAGTCACAAAATCACAAATATCCTTTTGCATACTGTAAACATAAATTCCATGAATATCTTTTGTTTTTATATCAGTTATTCCTATATAAAGCCCCCAAGCCTGAATCAAATGAATGCTGCCTTGTAACACAGAATAACAGTAAAACCAACCAATTTAGGGACCACATGTGACAATGTGTGTAAGATTCTGTACCAACAGTCCCCCACCTCTCTATTGCTTCCTCAAATCTTCTCTGGTTAGCTCAATTATTCAATTTTGGGCTTGATTTTAGTGGGATTTTTTTGTATACATATTGTTATAATTCTCTTTTTCTGTGTCGTTCACCCTCTCTTTCAAAAAGGCAATTTGGGGTATCTGGGTTTTCATCATGCATCTAAATTCTTTCCATCTTTCAGGCCCTTGTTCAAACAATTTTTTCATAAAGGATTCCTCAAACACCAATTTTAAAGTTGAGGAAACTGAGGCAAACAGAGGTTATATCTCCTACTATGGGACAGTCACTGTGCTACATGATCTTATCTAGTTTCTTTCTCACAACAAGCCTAGGAGATGAGTGGTAGTATTATCTCCACTTTACAGTCAAGGAAACTGAGGCAAACAAAGGTTACGGGACTTGCCTGGGGTCATAGAGCTAGCAAGTGTCCATGGCTGGATTTCAACTCAGGTCTTCCTGACTCCAGACTCAGTGTTCTATTCACTGTGCCATCTAGGTGCCTCTAATCTTCAGCTTCACAAAAAAGCTAAGAGATATTGCTGTATCTATCTTTTATGTAAATAGTCTTGTTTCTCCAAGTAAATTCTAAGCCCTTTGAGGTTAGGAAGGGTATATTTCTACCTTTTTATGTGTCTTTGTCTCATCAGGGCCTATTCTGGTACTCTGGACAGTTGGCACACCATAAATAATAGGATCATAGATCTGGAACTGTAAGGGATTTTGAAGGTTACCTAGTCCAATCCCTTCATTTCGTAGATAAGGAAACTGAGGTCAAGAAGTGACTTGCCCAGTGTCACAGAGCTATTAAATATTGAAGACAGAATTTGAACTTGGGTCTTCCTGGCTCCAAGTCTAGCACTTTATCCACTCAGCTGTGCAGCCCCTCCAAATGTTTGATGATAATGGTATTAATAAGATAAGCTTTTAATGTAAAATGTCTTGGATCCTATGGAGAAAGAGGCAATAACTACATGCTGAGTTATTACATGGCCTGCAAAATTTTCTTAGCTTTATCAGGACGGAAGGTACCTAAGGAGTATTCAGAGTTCCCAGATAACGTGACCCATGGGACTGGCCTGCCTTATGAGGGTCTTTCTGCACTTCATTAATCAACTCTCTGCAAAAGGAACAAAGATGGATCTGCCTTGTTTCTAATCCTGGCCTTTAATGAAGATTGTTATAGAGAGAGGGCTTGGGCAAAAATTGCTGCTATTCACTAAAATGGGGCAGCCGGGTAGTGTAGTGGATAGAGTGCCAGGCCTGGGGTCAGAAAGACCCATCTTTTTGAGTTCAAATTGGGCCTCAGACACTTACTATCTGGGTGACCCTGGGAAAGTCACTTAACCCTGTTTGTCTCAGTTTCCCCATCTATAAAATGAGCTGGAGAAGGAAATGGCAAAATGCTCCAGTATCTCTGCCAAGAAAAGCCCAAATGGGGTCACAAAGAGTCAGACATGACTGAAATGACTGAACAACAACAACTCACTAGAATAGGCCCTGATGAGACAAAGATACATAAAGGAATAGAAATACTTTTCTAACCCCAAGGGATTTAGAGTCTATTTGGAGAAATAAGACTATTTACACGAAGGATAGTTTCAGCTGTATCTTTTATCTTTTTATGCAGCTAAAGACTGAAGGCAGCTAGGTAGCATTGCTAATAAAGCACTGAGCATGGAGTTGGGAAGATTTAAGTTCAAATTTAGCCTCAGACATTTACTAGATGTGTAACCTCTGTTTGCCTCAGTTTCCTCAACTTTAAAATTGGGATAATAATAGCACCTACCTCTCAGGGTTGTTAGGAGGAACAAATGAGATAAGATTTATAAAGCACTTAGCATACTGCCTGACCCATTGTAGGCATTATATAAATGTTACCTATTATAATAATAATTTTCCACATTTCAAAGTTGCATTCTTTTCTCCTTTTAAATTCTCATTGCACTACTGCTCTCTCCCTCTAACCTCCAAACCAATTAAAAAAAAAACCTCTCAAAATATCACCAAAGAGCAAAAGTCTTAAGATGCCAGATGAACACACAAGTCAAAGGCCAGAACTTTGCTTGCCCCTGGGTTAGGAGGACATCCTTCAGCTCAAAGATCTGCTCACACTGTCTTGTGGGGAGGTGGCCAGAGGCATCTGAATCAAATAAAGGGTCAATGCCTGATCCTGAGTCAGTCTCATAGGAAATCAGGGATGATCCTGGGTTTAGGGCTGTCAGGATTATGTTAGGGACTTCAGATACTAATGAATTCGGCTTTTGATTATTGGCGTAGCCAAGCCTCTTCTCTGCCATTCCAATGAAATAACTGGATAGCAGCACTTGGAAGCAACCTCAGATCATTCATTCCAACCTCTTCATTTCTGCAAACATTTTATTGAAAAGCTATTAAATGACTGTTTTAGGTGCTGTGAGGGGAAGGGAAAAAGGAATGAGCATTTACACAGTCCTATTATGGGCCAGGCACTCTGCTGAGAGCTTTTCAAATATTATCTCATCTGATCTTCATAACAACCCTGGGGGGGGGTAGGTATATTATTATGCCTATTTTTCAGCTGAGGAATCTGAAGCAGACAGCAGTTTAACTGACTTGCCTAGGGTCATACAACTTGTAAGTGTCTGATGTCACACTTGAGCTTGGGTCTTCCCAACTCTAGCCTCAATGTTCTATCTATTGTGACACTTCAATATTAGGCCATTTATGAGGAATATTAGAGAAGAATAGGCAAAGTAGTATAGTGGTAAAGGTGCTGAATTAGCACTTAGGGATCTGGGTTCTAGTTCTGACTTCACCAAGAACTAGCTGTGTGATCTTGGGCAAACTGCTTCTCTCTGGAGGAAGTTCCTATATCTATAAAATGGGAACAGGGGGTTTGGAGTAAATCTCTAAGGTCTGTTCCAGCTCCGAGATTTTATGAGAAGACAGTCCTGGCTGACAAGGGACTGACTTGTAATCTAGTTGGACAAATAACATACAGACATGCTCAACAAATAGAGAACAACTAAAGCAGACTATAATCAGGGATGATGTGCTGCAAACAGTAAGTATGGCTTAGAAACTTGGAGAGGAATTGCCTGGAGAGAAAACCCTAAACTGGAGTGCTCAGGGAAGGCTTGGCTTCTTAGAGCGCTGAAACATAGGCTGATTTTTTCCACATTATTATAGTAGCATCCACTAGGGAGTGGTGGGAGATAAAATTTGTTGGGTAGGGTTTGGGCAAGATTATGGAAAGCCTTGAGTGCCAGGATGAGAATTTCGGCCTTGAACCTTTAGGTAGTGGAGGTCCATCTGAGAATCTGTCCCTGCAAGGTCTAGAAAAGCAATGCTGACTGAGGAGGGCCTGATTTTCTGCTGTAGCAGCACACTGTATGGCAAGCTGACTCTTCATATTTAATGGCTATTGATTTTTTTTAAAGCCCATCCCAACCCCTTTAAAATGCTTCTTTACATGAAAAGTGTGACAGAAATATAGCTATGCAGTTCTATGCGCCCACTTCCTGAGAGGGTGGAGGAGGTGAGGGGATTAGCAGCCAGCAGGGCGAGTATTAGTGACATTTTCTGAAGGCTAAATATTAGTGACATTTACTGCTTCCTCCTTTCCTGAGGCAGGGGAAGAAGAGACTGAGAAATGGAAATATCCTGGTCCAGAACTGTAGCTTCATCACAAGCGGAGGATGTGGCTGCCTTATGGACATGACTTGAGGGATGCTGAAAGGGTGCTCCGACCCTGAGATAGCTCCCCTGCCATCCTGACACCTAAACCTGCCGGGTTTAAAGATTAATTGCTTTCAGGTCTTAAAGCTTTCCACTTATAATTGGCCGGTGTCCTATGAAAGAGATCCTGTCCTTTGCCTAGGCTTAGAAAGAAGTCTATTCTAATTATTTTGGACTTTGCCTTCAGAGATCCAAGCCTGTCCTCCCCAGTCTTGGAGATACACAGGATGGCCCAAGAAACAGGTCTTCTAGAGCCCAGGACTCCACAGTGGATCCTAACTGTGGCTAATTTTTCCCCAATAGAAGAATTGTGGCTTGGTGCCTAAAACTCAATGCATTCATATGGACAAGGGGAAAGGGCTAATTAAAGCAGGCTTGGCTCCTTATTTTGTGCCACAGAGCCCTTTCGCAGCCTGGTGAAGCTCACAGACCTCTTCTCAAAATGAGGAAAGCAGATTATGTAGGACTGAAAAGAAAACCAAGTTTACTAAACTAGTTATTGAAATACTTAAAAAAAAAAAAAGGGTTCACAGACCCCAAGTTAAGAAGCCCTGAAAGTTGTGATGAAATCTCTGAATCTTGACATGATTAACCAATTCACTAAAAAGACCAATGAACTAGGAGTCAGTGGACGGGGTTTAAATCACTCAACTGTGTGATTTTAGATAAGCCACCAACTCTTTGAGCTCCTCCACATATTTTTTTCTTCTATAAAACTGTGGGTCACTTAACTAGGTCATGTCTAAGGTACTTTTCCATTTCTGATGGTGTCCGTATGTTTTTTAATTCACTGGTGTGAGAGTGCCCATATCAAAATAAAACGAGCCTGGGAGGAGGAATACCCAACATTCTTATTTCTTCCTCTTTAGCAGGGTTAGAGATATTGTCTTCTTTCCACACATACACACAATGGGGTCCTGCAGCATAAGGTCCTGGAGGAAGAGGCAGGAGACCCAGGTGATAGGATAGGTCTCAGAAAGAGAAGGCTTTGGGTCCTAAAGACTGCGATTTTGCTCTGTGTTGTTCCTGAGCACAGCAAAAAGAGCTTAAAACAGGAGGAATCTACAGCCCAGATGGGACTTTGCCATTTTCCCTTTCAGCCTCCCATCTGCTGGGCTGGGGAAAATCAGGTCTGAAAGAAGAAGGGGATGGGAGGATGGCAGTGAAGGGGTAAGTGCTTCCCTGCTTGTCACAGATCAAAAGCTTTTCCTGCCTAGCCCTTGACTGAGGGAGAGGAGACTAGACAGCTGCCACATTTCACAGCAGGGTGGGAATCTTGCTGGCCTCTTACTGAAGAAAGAGCTGGAAAAGCACAAGGACCTAGAAATACAGATAGACACCCCCCCCCATTCCTAAAGAAAAGAAATGAGAGAAGGGGGAAAAGAGGAAGCCCAACTCTGCAGTGTCACCTTTCTTATGACATCCTTTGGCAGGAAAATGAAACTTGAAAAGACTGGGTTTCTTTGTGGGTTCCTACTTCTACCCCCTGCATCCCCTCCCAGGTCAGAATATTCCCAATCCCACTCTGGGCACTGAACTGCTGCCTGCTCCAGGTAACAGGCAGCTCTGTCCAAAGGGGAAAATGTAGAGAATTCCTGCCCAACCAAGCGAAAGGCCACTGTCTGTCTCCTGCTGAGGTCAGGGGCTCGCCTCCCCTCCCCCCCCCACTCCCAGTGTGAGCATTCAGGAACATGCTTCACAACACATTAACACAGCCTGATCCACCGTGAGCTCCTCTAAGACCCCTCCCCAGTGTGCTCTGAGAAGGCAAGAAAACAATAGCTTCCTGTGCCAGGGAAACCAGGAGGCGGGAAAGCGTCTTGCACAGCCACCAGGGAGTTTGAAGCAAAGGAGGGTGAAAACCCATCTTAACATCTAGCTACTGAGCAGCTCCATCTAGCTACTTTCCACTGTGCCTTCTAGGACTGAAGGGGCACTGCCCTGCACTGCCAGGTGGTGGTCATTCCTTCTCTCCTTCCCAGAAGGTTCCCAGCTCTGTGCTAGGGGCTGCAGGGCACACACAAAGGGGAGGAGATTATCCTAGCTTTGGAGGAACTTAACGGCCTAGCTGGGGGTAAGAAAAAATAGACAGCCCCATCACCCCATAAAAATGGCATATATCTTGCCTTGGTATATGTAGTATAGATCTTAGTATGTGTATATATGTGTGTATATATAAACGCTCATATATGTATAAATAGTATAATATATACACATATGTATAACACACAAATATGTGCATATAGTATATCTACCATAGATGCATTTATTATATATGCATAACACACATATACATACCATAAAATAGTTTATTAAAATTTTTGTTTAAAATAGTATATTAGTAAAGTATATCTAGTATAGCTATGCATATATACTATATATGCATAACACATACCATAAATATAATATGTATCTTATCTCAGTATATAGAATATCTAGTATATATGCATAATACATACATATTTACACAACAGAAAAGTTAAAACTATATATTAGCGGCTATGGCTGTGAATTATGGAATATTGAAAGTACACATGCATGTAGCATAGTGAAAAAAGCACTAGAAGCAGAGGACCTGGTTCAAACCCCAGATGTGTCACTTAATACTTCAGGCAAGTCACTTAACCTCATCGGGCCTCAGTTTACTCAATCTGACCTCCAAGGTTGCTTCCTGCTATAAACCTATGATCCTTCAAAGTGTGTGTGTGTGTGTGTGTGTGTGTAGAAAGAGAGAGAGAGAGACCGAGAGACCTGAAAGGAGAAGGAGGGAGTCTCTTCAACAAGAATGGGAACTCCTTAAGGGCAGAGATTATGGCTTCTAAATCTTTATATCCCCAGTGATTACTGCATAATAGAATCTCAATACATGTTTGCTGCTGCTGCTGTTGATAATGGATGGGAAAGAGCTTTACAAATAGAGGCTATCTCAAATGAGATCGTATTTGTAAAGCACTTTGCAGGTGCCTAGCACATAGGAAGCACTTAATACACACTTCTTCCATTTCATTCCACTTTTCATACCATTTCTGAAGGCTGCACTACCCATCCCCTTTGAGGTCAGATTCTGGCCAGAACATAATCTGAAACTGACTGTCTTACCCTGTTGGAGGGGCAGGTCTGGGAGAGAGGGAGGAAGAGGCTAAAATCAGGCTGGTTGTCTCTTTTTTAGTAGGTCTCAGGGTAAGGGAACTGTACCTTTAGATAGCATTCACAAAGAAGAAAAGATGGCTGTAAGGGTGACACAATTGAAGGAGCACAGAACTGGGGAGCAGGATGCCTAGATTCTACTCTTAGTTCTGCATAAAGTAGCCATATCACTTTGGGCAAGTCATTTCACTTTTTTGTAGCTCAGTTTCTTCATCTGAAAATGAAAGGGCTGGATCACCTAAGGGTCAAGGTTCCTTTCTAGCTCTCTATTCTTTAACTGCACTGACTCCTAAAATTTGATTTTTATTTGATTTGGTGACTGATCCTGGCATATTCCTTGACGTCCTTGGAAGGCAACCCTGTAATCCATCAGGGGAACTTGACAGTAGATTGAGGTCTGGCTGACAAGAGAACCACTTGACCAAGAAAAATAATGCAATCTTTTAGGTCACACTGGAATATCCATATATGCCTGCATTTCATTAAAGATTTAAGATTTCCAGTTTAATCCTAGGAGAATGTGACAGCTTCTAGCTTGATCTTTTACCATTGCCTTTGTTTCATGGCCTTGGATGACTCATTTAATGTCACAGGCCTCAGTTTCTATATCTGTCAATTGGGAGACAAACGGTCTGTTCTACCTATCTCACAGAGGTTTTAGGAAGATCAAAGGAGATTAGGGTCATTGGGCCCTTACCATTGGATACCCAGACTCAGAAGAGAAGGCAGACTGTCCAATTTGGCTCCTTCTGTAAACTTCTACTCTTCTTTCTTCTGTGTTTTCACATGCTTCAGCATCTGGAGCTTACTCTACACCTGGAATATTCCTCCACCATTCCTGCCCCCTTCTCTAATTGTTGATTTCCTTCCAGGGACTTCCATTTTTATGTGTTGTCTTTCCTTGTTAGAATCTAAGCTTCTTGAGGGCAAGGACCATCTTCTTCTCTTTTGTTTATATTTGTATTCTCTGTACTTAGAGTAGCATATGACATAGAGTAAATGCTTAATAGATTGTCTGCCTGCCTGTATAAACAAAGTGGGTGATTCTGTGGGTGGCCTGGCTGGAGAATCCTTTTTCCTGGAGGCATAGAATATTGATTTAATATGCATTAATTAAGTACGTACTAATTTCTGTGAGGGCATACAGGAGAAAAAGGCAGGATCCCTCCCTTAACTGCCCTAGGCCTCAGTTTCCCCAGGTTTAGAATGAGAGGGTTAAACTACATAGTATCTGAGGTCCCTTCTAGCACTATATCTATGAATGTATTATACTCCTAGGCAGCCCAGGGTCATTGGGCAAACAATTTGAACAAGAATCCACTGGTCAATTCAACAAACAATTACGAAGGGTCACTTTGTACAAGGGGCTGGTTAGAGAAAAATGAAGTGACATTGCCCTTGGCCTCAAAGAGCTTATGATAATAGGGTGGGGAGATGGAGCACATACATGGATAACTACAATGATCTAAGTTACACTATAAAATACATACAAATGCCAGATGGTCTATGATTAAAGGTTAAGCGTGAAATGTCCCAAGAGTAGAGATATCAATGTGAGCTGTAGTAGTCAAGGAATGTTTCATGGAAGATGCAGGATTTCAGCTTGGCCTTGGAGAAAGGGGGGATTTGGACGGGGAGAGAGGAAGAAGGAGGATATGTATGTATATATATATATATATATATATATATGTGTGTGTGTGTGTGTGTGTATGAGAGAGAGAGAGAGAGAGAGAGAGAGAGCACACATGCGAGAGAGGTACACAAACAAGCATGATGGGTATTGGAGGAATACTGATAAGACAACCGGGCAGGGGCAGAAAGTCTATGTTGGTGAAAGACTGAGAGATATGGATGGATAAGTGAGATTAAGTGTATGTGAGAGTATAAAACTATGCCAGGGTAACACCTCAAAAGAGTTAGAATGGAAGATGAAGGGAGCCCTTACCTGCTACCCTTCCACTCTGGCCCCCCACTCCCAGCACCCGTGACTCTTGGTTCTCCGATACCATTCTCTTATAGGCAAAGTCAGATTTTCCTTCTCTTCCTGTCCTGTCAGTGGAATTGGCCACCCAGCAATCTTCTGCACTCTGCAAACAGTAATTCCCACACATGCAAAAATTACACCTGATAGTTATCATCCTACAAAGCAAAGTTTGCCTCAGGGCAGGAGATCTTTCAGCTTTTCCTGTTCAAAGTCTGGATGTGAAGGCCTTTTTTTCTTTGGCAAGGCAAGACTTAACCTGCCAAATACCACCTTCTCCCTAAACTCAGGAGGGGCTTCACAAGGGGCCCGGAATTCCCCAGGAGGGATAATGATGAACAGAAAGGAAGGCATGCTTGGGGGACTTAGGGAGATGGAAAGGGGAGAAAGAGAGAAGTGCATGTGTAGAATTCTTATTTTTTATTTATTTTTTATTGTTTTTATTTAAAAAAAATTTTTTTCTCCTTAGGATCAGATTATTTTATTTCCAATTGATTTTTAATCTCTCTTTCAATTGTCCGTTATTGAATCTAATTTTTAAAAATTAATTAATTAATTTTTTAAATTAATAAAGTATTTTATTTTTTTTCCGTTACATGTAAAGATAGTTCTCAACTTTCGTTTATACAAGCTTTCCAATTTCAGATTTTTCTCCCTCCCTCCCCCCCTCCCCTAGACAGCAGGTAATCTGATATAGGTTATATCTATATCTATATAGATATAGATATATAGATATATCTATACACACACACATATATACATAATAACATTAAACATATTTCTGCATTAGTCATGTTATAAGAGAAAAAATCAGAGCAATGATGAAAAACCTCAAAATAGAAAAAAACAACAGCATCAAAACCAAAAGAAATAGTATGGTTCATTTAGCATCTATACTCCGCAGTTCTTTTTTTTTTTCCTTTGGATTTGGAGATCCTCTTCCATCACAAGTTCCCTGGAACTCTTCTGTGCCATTGCATTGGTGAGAAGAATATAGTCCATCACAGTAGGTCAACACTCAATGTTGATGATACTGTGTACAATATTCTTCTGGTTCTGCTCATCTCACTCATCATCAGCTCACGCAAGACCCTCCAGGTTTCTCTGAACTCCTCTTGCTCATCATTTCTTACAGCACAATAGTATTCCATTGTATTCATACACCACAACTTGTCCAGCCATTCCCCAATTGATGGGCACCCCCTCAACTTCCAATTCCTTGCTACCACGTAAAGAGCAGCTATAAATATTTTTGTCATGTGTAGAATTCTTAACAGTTAGAGAGGCATGAAAAGGACATTGCTTTGGGATAGTGTCCAGCTGCCTCACCAGTTTTCTCTACATCAGCCTCCATTATTTTTGCAGTGGCTACCATGGGCATTACTCAGCAATGGATGTTAGAGCATGCATGACCATCACCACCACTGGCTTTATTTATTTATTTATTTTTGTGGGGGCAATGAGGGTGAAGTGACTTGTTCAGGGTCACACAGTTAGTAAATGTCAAGTGTCTGAGGTTGGATTTGAACTCAGGTCCTCCTGAATCCAGGGCTGGTGCTTTATCCACTGTGCCACCTAGCTGCCCCCAATCATATACTTTTTTTGGGGGTGGGGCAGGACAATGGGGGTTAAGTGACTTGCCCAGGGTCACGCAGCTAGTAAGTGTCAAGTGTTTGAGGCTGGATTTGAACTCAGGTCCTCCTGAATCCAGGGCTGGTGCTTTATCCACTGTGCCACCTAGCTGCCCCCAATCATATACTTTTAAGAGCCAGATGATCTAATTGAAAATTACTTCATTTTACAAATGGAAGCTCAACTGCAGTATGAATTGGAGACTAAGAGGCCCAAGTCACTTCCCCTAGGTCACACAATGAGTTAGTGGGAGAGTCAACATTAGAACCACAAATTTTGAGGTCTTAGCTCTCTGTTGTTTCTATTACATATAATGGGCAACTTTTTGGGGGAATCTAATATGGAAGGAAAGTGAATCAAATGAGGCAGCCTAAGTCTTCCCTATTTCCCCAGCTAGAAGTGATAACTCCCTTCTTCAATCTCTCTTGCCTTTCTGAACTTTCCTACACACATCCCATTCTAAATCATATAAGTTCTCTGTACACATGCCTTATCATTATATGAGACCGTAAGCTCTTTGAGGACAGGACTGCAGGGTGTTTTTATCTGTGGATCAGAGCAGTGTAGTGCTGGAAGTGACTTCAGGGAGTATCTGGTACAATCTCCTTCTTTTACAGGATTTTGAGGCTCAAAGAAGTAGTCACTTACTTCAGATCTCCTAGTGTCTGAGGTGTGAACGGAACCCCTGTGGTCTGACTCTATAGATAGGCTCTTTCTAATGTACCATGTAATACCTAGTACAGTGTCCTGCACATAGTAGGTAGGTGTTGAACTGAATGAAAGTGGTGCTTTAGGAAGAAAACCTGCCAACTCTAGGCCAGGTTGTATTTTGCATCCTGAATAGCTGACCAAGAGGAAATGGAAAGGAACTTGGCTTTAGTGATCTAGAATGTCTGTTTTGGTTCTAAATTTCGAAGCCTTTCATAAAATGGAGTAAAAAACCACACCAACCTCCCCCTCCCAATTCAACAAACCTATCAATGGACCCACAATCCAGTGACTGAAAGCAGAAATTCATGAAAATTAACAGATTCTACTTAACAGCAAGTTTCACTTATGCTGATTCTCAGCTGAGTTTCTTTGGACTATAGATCTGAGGGTGATCTCTGCTAATTACAATGGTCTTGATAAACGACTGGAAGTTAACTCCTTCAAAGGTTGGCATAAGGGGATGGTAGATTGACATTTTTTGGATAGCCTAAAGCTAAATCTTATGGACTGTCTGCCCTTCAGACCAGGCTGACTGGAAATGATCCCAACTCATTCAGTGTGAACAAAATAGGGACTTTAAGCCTTGCTTTTTTTTTTTTTAAGTGAGGCAATTGGGGTTAAGTGACTTGTCCAGGGTCACACAGCTAGTAAGTATTAAGTGTCTGAGGCCGGATTTGAACTCCGGTACTCCTGACTCCAGGGCCAGTGCTCTATCCACTGCGCCATCTAGCTGCCCCTATGCCTTGCTTTTTAATAGGGCTTTCAACAGCTGACCATCAAAACAGGATTTTAAAAAACCCTGTAAAATGCAGCATTTTTATAAAACTTTATTGAAAACAGTGTATCAAATTGTAGTCATTATTGCTATCAGGTTGCAAAGTATTTTTCATTCATGATGTCATTTTGATCCTTACAACAACCATATTTTACAGATAAAGAAACTGAGGCTTACAGAGCTTAAGTGTAAGATCTAGGATTTTCATCTAGGTCTTTTGACTGAGTCAATGCTCCTTCCATTACATTCTGTTTCCTGTCCATAAGCTTGATGACTATCCTTAAAAGAGACAGCAGCCTTTAGGGGAACTGTCCTCTGTCTTTAGGCTTCCAAACAAAAACAGCTCAGTTTCTCTGGGACCTACCCAAAGGAGGCAGAGAGGGCTTGACGAACTCTTAAGGTATACACAAAGAAAAATCAATCCCCCAGGGAATTCTGGGAGACAAGTCACAGAGTCATAGAATTCTAGAGCCGGAAGGGACCTTTAAGCTCTTCTATTGTTTCATTTTTTAACTCCTTTCTTCATTTAGAAACCAAGTCAAGTGAGTGTTGTCAAGAGGTGGCCATAGAATGTAGGTGAACATAATCTGGCTTAGTGTCGCTTTAAACAAGAAAGCCTTTCTTGGAGACCAGCTGAATAAGCTCTGTTGTGTCTCTCCCACTGAATAATCGTCCCAAGATCTACTTTCACCAGTCCTGGCAGCTCAGGCTCCTCTGCTCTCCCAAGAGCAGGCAAACACACACACACACACACACACACACACACACACACACACACACACACACACACACACACACACACACGGCTATCGATCAGGAAAAGTTCCCAGGGAAATAGAAAAAAAATCTCCTCTTCATTATTAGCATTTAATGAGCTTACAAGTTCTGGAAAGGTGAAAATGGGTCTTTCAGCCCCCAGCTCAGCCAGAGAGCTATTGGGGGTTGCTCTAACTAATTATCCATTAATGAGTCCAACTGCTTTGTGGCCCTCTAAATGAGAGAGCAAACAGTCCCATACACATGTAATAAAATCAGGTTAAGGGAAGGTAATTTGACTTGTTTGCCATAATATCCCTCAATAAACAAACTCTATTTAACTTTAGTTGTTCACTCATTTCAGTCACGTCCAACTCTTCTCGACCCCATTTAGGATTTTCTTGGCAAAGATACTGGAGTGGTCTGCCATTTCCTTTTCCAGTTTATTTTCCAAATGAGGAAACTGAGGCAAACAGGGTGAAGTGACTTGCCCAGGGTCACACATCTGCTAAGTATCTGAGGCAAAATTTGAACTCAGGAAGATAAGTCAGACCCAGTACTATCTATTCACTGTGCCACCTAGCTGTTCCTTTATTTGATTATTCAGATGGAATCTATGATCTTATCAATGTGGGAAATTTCTTCTAGTAAGGAAAATCATGAAAAATCCACACTTTTCTATGTTGCTGTCTAACTCTTGTCCATGCCATCATAAATATATGTGTACATATGTGTATATGCATGTACGCATGCATTTGTATATGAACATATAAATAGAAATAAATATTAAGATACAAATATCTAAGTATATGTATGTATATATATGTATAAATATGTATGTGTGTGTATAGGTAATCACCCTAGAAGGTCTTTTTAATGTGATGGAGGAGGAAGGCTTTCCTTCAACGCTACTATCAAAGTGGTGGAGAGGCATGGTGGACTCTACTTCTAATGACTTCATGGGTTAATTCAGGCTTTCCAGTTAAAAACTTCTTGTTGGACAACTGTGCTAGACAGTATAAGGCGTATAAGAGAAAGAAGGGAGAGAAGACTGGTCTCTCTGCCCTTGAGGAACTGACAATTTAGATGAAGAGAAAGGAAGACACAGTGACTTAGTAACACAGAAATGCATCCAAGTGCCCAGGCAGTGGTCTAGACACTTTAGTGCTAGAACAACTCAGAACAAAGAGGTTGCGGTATGGGGTTTTGAAGGGAAGATTTCATGAAGAAGGGCTGTGGGCTCAAAGGGTTAATAGATTTAGAATTAGAAGGGACTTAGAGACCATCTAGGTTAACTCCTTTACTTAGGTTGTCAGGAACAGATGTGGGTCTTTTGATTAAAAATTCGGGGCTGTTTCTACTGTGCAATCCTAGATTTGGGTTGGTGGAGAGGGCTAGTCTCAGCAACAACATTATAGGACCAGAGATTTAGACCAGGAAGGGATCTCACAGGTCACTCCTCAGTTTACAAATGAAGAAACTGAGGCCCCAAGAGAGGAGCAGGAACAGTGGAACTGGGATTCGAACTCAGTTCTTTTGACTCCAAATCTAGTATTCTTTCCATTGTATTGTATGTATCTCAGTAATAATAGTCATAAATAATTTAGAGAGTAGTTAAGGTTTATAAAATAATGTCTTCACAACAACCTATATACTTAAAAAACACAAGCAAACAACAAACATCTCTGTCTTATTTTAAAGAAGCACACACCTAGTGGTTATTTTGAAATCTGACTTATTTCTCAAATACAAAATTAACTTTCTGAATCTCTCTTATTCCGCAGCCCCTTCCCCACCCCTTGCCCTGAGGTAGGCTGTACTTAGGAAAAACCCAAACAGCAGAGATTCATTTCTCTATGTTTCCCTTTAGTGTCCCTAATAATAATGGCTCGTATTTAGAACATACTTTTTTGTTTTAAAAAGTGCTTCCCCTTACAATGACCCACTCTCTACTGATCAATGAGACATGTGTGTGGTTGACAACACTGCTGCCTTCCCCAGACACTGTTTTCATGGTGGAGGATGGAATGAGGAGGCCCCTCATTGTCATCCTGGGAATGGTAACATTCCCGAATGTGTCAAAGACGGGAAAGAAAGGGAGCGCTGCCATTCAGTCGGTCTCTTTGTCACTAGCATAAGCCAGGTCCAGAATGAACAGAGACAGGGGCTTAAAGGGGTGGGGGCCCCAAACAGTTTAGTGTATCTCAGTTAGGCCTAGTGTGTCAAAGGTCTCCTATACCTCATCAGTAAAGCTAAGACCTGCTGAAACTAACCCTGCACAGCAGCCAACCTATCATCTGCCAATTAAAATTTAGTAAATGAATGAGTTTTCCTAGATAGGGAGGAGGGAAGAGAAGAAGAGAGAGGTTCCCTCCAGCAAGGTCTACTCTGATCAATGCTGGCTAGCCCTCATCCACAGCAAATATTTCACAAATGAAACAAGAGGTGATATTTTGGGAAATTACTTTAAAAAACACGAAGAATCTAAAATTCAATGCTCCCACCTTCTCTAGTATGCTTAGAAAGCTGGAGGGAGAATAATTTGGGAAGAAGAATTGGTTTATTTAATTGGTACAAATAATCTGTAGCTAGTGCTATATATAACTTGCACCTCAAAGGCTGCTCAACTATATAAAGCAGTTGTGACAACTAGGAAAGCGCCAGAATCTGGACCATTTGGTGTTGGGGCAAACAGCCTTGCCTACCTAAGTAAGCCCTGAGGATATCATTGTGTTATAACAGCATACAATAATTCATGTGGAAGGGCGATTAGACCGCTTCTCTTTGGCCCTCAAGGTCACTAATGGATGGAAAGAAATTAGAGGGAAGCAGTTTATAGTATGAAGAAAAACTTCCTAACAATTAGTTCTCAGATGGAATGAGCTGCCTAAGGTTGGGAGGAGAGAGTGGTGGCAAATAAGGACTTCCATATTAGTAAAGGTTTCCCCCCAGAGGCCGGATGATCACTTGTTGGAAATCCTTAAGTCAACTCTGATTCAAAGTGTATGGTGATCACTCTAAATCATCCAAAATGATCAAATTAAGGCTCAAGATCCTCTGCTCAGAAGTCAGGGAAGTAGTTATATTTTAGAAACATTTCTGCCCCAAAGAAGGTAAAATTAAATATATGTATGTATGTATGTATACCTTCCATATAGGCATTAAAGCTTCTCTATAGCCTGCAATGAGAGGGTTAGACCTAACCTGCTGTTTTAACCCAGAATCCTCAGGGAGCTCACCATGAATACTTGATTGAGAAATGTTAGATTTGGAAAGGACCTTACAGATTAACAACCATCTAGCACAATACCCCATTTTACAGATGAAGAAGAAACAGCCAGCACTAAACCCTTTAGTCTTGTGAACAGTCCACTATTGGTCTACTCACAGCTCTGACCTTACAGTCATTAATCATAATGTCACACTCACATCTTGTTATACAGAGTGACTTCCTCACAATAAGTTTGAGAGGAAGGAAATGTAAAGTATTCCTATCCACATTTGAGCTGAGGGAAATGGTCCTGGAGAGATAGAATTGCTTGCCCATTGTCCCACAGGTAGAAAGCCCCAGAGCCAGAATTTGAACCCAGAGTCTCCTGCCTCAGGTGTCCTTTCTAGGACACCACACGACCTCTTCTACTACATGGAGCCCTACTGAGCAAAGATGATGCCCGACAGGTGTCAGGCCTGCCTCAAAGGCAGGCAGGGGGTTCTCATCACCGAAGGGCGTGACATCTGAGAGGCATTCTTCACTCAGTGTGTGATGTTAACAACAAGGGGCTGCCGGCATCTGGACCGTTCTCTAATGAGCAAGAAGACCTCGCTCCAGGCTTGGATGCTACAATCAGGGAAGCTCACTGATGAACAAATTGATGAGCACAGTGTTCTTAAAATGGGATTTGCAATCCCAGTCCTGCTGTCTGCCCCAGAGCAGCACAATTATCCCTTTTCTCTTTCCATTGAAGATGTTTCTCATCCTGACCAAAGGCATCAATACATTTATTCCATTTGAGGTACTCCAAGCACCTTTCCCAAATCAAAGAATCAATGAACTATTTAACAAATACCTGTTATGTGTGAGGCAGTCAAAATAGGAAACAGTCCCTGCCCTTAAGAGGCCTATATTCCGTTAAGGAGTGACTGATTTAAAGCTCTCCTCCAAAGCCTCCCTTAGTCATCAATTATGCAAAAGTATAGGGAAATTCAAGGGCAGCTACATGGCATGATGGATAGAGGGCCAGGATTAGAGTCAGGAAGACTCATTTTCCTGAGGTTACATCTGGCCTCAGACACTTACTAGCTGTGTGACCCTGGGCAAGTCACTGAATCCCGTTTGCCTCAGTTTCCTCATTTGCAAGTTGATCTGCAGAAGGAAATGGCAAATGACTCTCCAGTATCTTTGCCAAGAAAACCCTAAATGGGGTCATGGAGAGTCAGACACAACTGCACAGCATCCACATAAGGAAATTCTTTTCAGGTTCAGCCTGAATCTCTTGTCATAATTTGATTCTACCCCTTTTGTTCCATCAGTAAAAGAGCTCATCACCGCCGTTGATCTCTTCCAGACTCTTTCCTTTGTTCTTTCATAAAACTTACCATGGTCTAAGAAGAGCAGCAAGTTTACCCCCAAGGAAGATGGAGTGGGAAATGGGAAAGACAAAGAGGAAGGACAGGTAATTTCTAGCTTAAGGAAATTTATGGAGGTATATAAAGCAGAAAAGCACTGCACTAGTAATCCTGAGATCTGGATTCTACTTGATTTAGCAATGAGTCACTATGTAAATTAGAGGCAATTAATTCCTTAACCACTTCTTCATCTGTGAAATGGGACTAAACAATACTTGTTCCACATATGTCATGGGGTTGTTATAAGACTCCAGTAAGCTAACATATATGAAAGTGCCTTGAAAACTGTAATATAAATTATTGCTACAATGAAGTATATTTAATCAAAAAAGGTTCTATTAAGATAAGCTCTTCTTATCTTTTTCTTTTGCATCCAGAGTCTATTATGCTGTAATGAAATAATTTCCTCTCCAGCACTTTCCTTTCCTGTTACTCTTTGAGTTGTTCTTGTTCCCTCTGCTTTCCCAGCTTTGAGGAGACTGCTCTTAATCTTTATTTTGGAATTCCTAATCTGTGTTCAATTCCACATGAGACTGGGGGACAGCAATTTAAAGTGAGAGTGTGGAGAAACCCTTGAAGAGATCAGAAATAAAAGGAAAGCATTTCGGAAATGTGAACGTCAGTCTAGTAAGAAAAAAACAAAACAAAAATCAAACCCTTTGGACAAATTTCTGATCTTGTATAATCTTCTAGGGATGCAGACTCTGATGCAACATCGGGAATACGTGTACAGCAATTTCTTTTCGGCTGAGTCCCAGCAGTCCCTCTTGTGAGGCCCACAAAAGGCGGGGGCCCGACACTCTTTTATTGGTCCTCTTCTCCCCACCTGCGGTCAGTTACTGGAGCAGAGATGGGAAGAACCCTATCAGGCCTCTGCTGAGCTTCCTTCAAAGCTGGGCTGGGAAATTTTACAACACTGGCAGACAACTAAGCAATGCCAGAACTAGAGCCAGGTAAGACAGGCAGCTGCTCAGGGCACCACGTATGGGGAAGGAGATGGGTAAGAGGGACTTTTCAACATTAAGGAAAGCCTAAGAGCTTCAAGTGGACAGTAACACACACCAGAAAGGGGTGTGTGTGCATGTGTGTGTGAGATCTTTAAACTCTTCCAAGGGTGGACAAATGCTTCATCCCAGCTTTGCCAACAAGCATTGTGACAGGCTCCTGACAGCCTCCAAAATGGCAATGCCTTGCCTCCTGGGCAGGTTGGCAAGAAGAGAGGCTGTTTCTGCTCAGCAGGAAGTAGGGGGACCCCTTGGAGAGAAGGGGGAGCTGCCTAGGGCTGGCCTTACATAATCACACATATGGTGTTCACAGTCCCAGGAGCTGAGGGGGGAGTGGGAGTGGGTGGGAGCTGGGGAAGCCATCATTCTATTCACTGCTGAAGAATAGTACTTTGTCCTAATACAATCTCTCCCTCTTGCCTTTAGGAGGGGCACCATGTGCTTTCCCCATCGCTGTGCAGCTGTCAGCCAAGGCTGCCTCTTCCAATCACTTCAGCTTGCTCCAGGAGTGAGCGGGGCTGGAGGACCCAGATTTCTTCCAGGAGGAATATTTCCTGCTTTAGGTCTATAATGATGGCTAATCTCCACTCTGGGTCCCTCTGGCTCACCTGGCCTTGCTCTCCCCCTTCTCTTGGGCAATCCTACTCAGAGTTCAAAGATACAAGGGAAATCTATTCTCCGAGACAATTTCTTCAACTTCAGGGTCTTCCAGACCTAAAAAACTGAAGTAAAAAGTCTCAAAACATTTTAGGGCAAACAATCCACCCTGGCATTCAAAGCCTTCCACAAGCGGAGCCTACTTTTTATTTAGTTTCTCTTCCAGAGTCCTCAACTTCAGTCAGGATGCTCTGTTATCTTCCTGTCCATCTTTCAGAACTATCCTTTTCTCTCAATTCCTACAACTCCCATCGGAATTATGACCTTCTTGGACTATGGAAAACGCCTTCTAATAATTCTCCTGGCTTCTACTTTTTGGCCCTTCTAACCTATCCTTCACATTGCTGCCAGCCAGACTTATCTGTTTTATGTATAGATGTGGTCATGTTTCCTCTGATCAAAAGCTTTCAATGGCCCTCAATTGTCTATCAAGTGAATTTCAAATTTCCTTGTGGGCCATTAAAGGCTTTCCAAAATTTGGCTTAAAGTTATCTTTCTTGTCTCATCTCATCACACTCAGTAGCCAGTGTGCTACAATGGAGGGAGTGTTGAATTTGAGGGTCGGGGGTTGGAATCTTGGTTTTCCTACTTATTCTCAGCATGACTCTGGGCCAGTCCTTTCTTTTCTTTTTTTGGTGGGGCAATGAGAGTTAAGTGACTTGCCTAGGGTCACACAACTAGTAAATGTCAAGTGTCTGTGGCTGGATATGAACTCAGGTCATCCCGAATCCAGGGCCAGTTCTTTATCCACTGCGCCACCTAGCTGCCCCTCCTTTCTTAACACCTCATTTTTCATTTCAGTAAAATCTAAGGGTTGGATTAGATCATCTATCTATCTCTAAGGCCTCTTCCAGTGTGCCCAATCTATGATCCACCCTACACCTTCTACACTTAGCCAACAGGGAACCATTGTCCACCTATACACCCTCCATATTTCTGCCTCTTTGACTTTGTACACACCATTCTCTACAATACAATATCATGAAATATTTACTAATTTTTTGTTTGTGCCAGGCATTATGCTAAGATCAAGGGATACAAATAAGAAAAGAAAAGAGGGCTCCCTGACCTCAGTGAGCTTATAATCTAAAGAGCAGAGTACAACATACTAAAGGGAGATAAAAATGGTAGGGGAAGGGAGAAGGCACCTGGTGCAGGGGCACAATAATGGTGGAATGGAATCCAAAAAGTATCTAGGGCTGTGACTTACTCCAACTGTTAAAAGTGTCACTTCCCTCATAAAGCCTTTCTTCATCTCACCTTGGATCTCACACATAACTTTGCTTGCACCACCTTTATGCATTTATCATGCAGCATTTTATACCACATGCACTGAATCATACCTTCTATAAGACTGTCAATCATCAGAAAGATGGATACCTAGCCCCTAGCATAGTTTTCTGCACATAGTCAGTATTTGTTGGTTTGAATTGAATTCATATATTTTGGGGGGGTGGGCAATGAGTTTTAAGTGACTTGCCTAAGATCACACAGCTAGTAAGTGTCAAGTGTCTGAGGCAGGATTTGAACTCAGGTCCTCCTGAATCCAGGGCTGGTACTTCACCCACTGTGCCACTTAGCTGCCCCCGAATTCATCATTTTTAACTTTGGATCATACTACTTTCCCTGATGGAAGGACTCCCCACCCCCCTTGGGTCCCCTTTCCCTCTTCCTATCCAAATCCTACCAAAGTAGCCCAGTTCTTCCAGGCAATCTCCAATGACTTCCACTGACAGTGATCATTGTCTCCTCCTCAACTGCCCACAGAGTTCATGGCTTGTACCACACATTTTGGCATTTATTACATCCATTTTGGTACTTTATTACTGCCCTGTATTACCCTTAAATCAATTTTATACCTGGTCTTCCCAGAAACACTATGAGAAAAGGGGCCAGGTTTTTAGGTTACTATGTTCTACTAAGAACACATCTGGGTATGTAAAATGGGTTCAAACATGTTTGCAAGAGATCTTGGTGGTTTCTCCCAGTTATAAAATCCTACAATTTTATGAATTCATATAAAATAACTATGTTTTCATAACTGGCCTTGAGGTTCCTAATTCAGTTAGGACGTGCAGACTTTGGAGAATCTGAAGTAACTGCGATGAACAGATTTACCGACAGTATCTTAAACCCCTTTTCAACAGCTCACAAGGGAATGACAGACAATGAATGGGTAGTCATTGTTATCAGTGGAAGAAATGGAGGGGAACATTTTTTTCCTTTTTGTCTCAGTAACTGTGAGCTCCATGTCAGTCATACCTCATGTCAGTGTTTCTGGCTACAGATATTCCCCTCTTCTCCACCACTATCCCAGGAGAGCAGTCCTTTAGTCTGGTGTATATATAGAGTCAAGGCCAGAATGCCTCACTTTAACTGTCACAGGTCCATAACACCTTCACAGACCCACAGAACGTCAGAATTGGAAGGGACCTTAAAGTTCACTAGGCCATTTCCTTTACAGAAAAGGAAAGTGAGTCCTTGGGATGTCAGGGAATCATAATGTTAAACTAGGGGGGCACAGAAGAGTGATGCAATTGGAGTCGGGAAGACCTCATGGGTTGTTGTGAGGATCAAATGAGATAATATATAGGTAAAGCACTCAGCTAACATTTATATAGCACTTTAAGATTTGCAGTCAACTTAGAGATCATCTAGTTATACCCTCTCACTTTCCTTCGATTCCAAAGCCAGAGATTTTGCTGTGCCACACTGCTAGCCCAAGCTCACAGAGCTAAGCTGGCAGAACTGGGATTAAATTCGTTTTTCTCTGAGTTTCAGGTCTAGGGCTCTTTCCTTACTCACTCTCTTCATACCCATGAAATGGGTGCTTTTCCATTTTAGATTCATGAGGGGTTTCTTTCCAGTATAGGCTCCTGACTCTCTCTTCTTAGTAGCTAAATTGCTGGACAGTCAGAAGGATGGAGGGCTGAGAAAGGGACCACAAATCCAGTCTGAAAAGAAAAAGCAGCGGCTGGATCTTCATGGACTGTACCCAGAGGGATCGCATTCCCAAACTTTTCTACAAAAACACCAGTCACAGTGTGTTCAAATTGCCAAGACACAGGAGCTTCAATTGTGTGATCAGAAGAGCTGAGGTTTACAAATGATTTGCTAAATGTTCATTCTCTATGACACTGAATCTCTCACTGAAATTCGCTTTGTCTTTTTTTTTCCCCAGGAAGTACAGTCTTTTTTTTGTTTTGTTTTGGTTTTTTGGGCAGGGCAATGAGAGTTAAGTGACTTGACCAGGGCCACACAGCTATTAAGTGTCAAGTGTCTGAGGCTGGATTTGAACTCAGGTCCTCCTGAATCCAGGGCTGGTGCTTTATCCACTGTGCCACCTAGCTGCCCCCCAGGAGGTATAGTTTTGTTGACTTTTTCCATAAACTCTGATACTACCTACCAAATGGCTGGTATTTTTATAGGGCTTTAAAGTTTGCAAACTACTTGATAAACATGTTCTCGTTTAAACCTCATCATACTTCTAATGTAGATATTACAGTTATTAAACCCATTTTACAGGTAGAGAACTGAAACTCAGAGCAATTAAGGAACTTGCCCAGGGTCACACATATAGTAAGTATCAGAAGGAGATTTCAAAGACAGGGTTTGGTTTCCTGAGTCCAAGTTCAGTAAGCTATTCACTTTTGCCAATACAAACTTAATTTGGAGAGAAAGTCTATTTGAATGAATGGTAAATCAGAATTATATATTTTTTCAACATGCAGTTTTATTACTTTCAAATATATGCCTTCTAGTGTCTTACCCTTATAAGAAGGCTGACAATGTTGCTGGTCAATTGAGGGGTTTCCTTGGGGGGTATGCTTTAATTAATATCTAGAAATAATTTGTAATGAACAGATCTACTGTCTCTATGTAAATGGCTGTTTCTAAATTAAAGCAAGGGAAGCCAGAGGTATAAATTGTCTTAATTTGCTCATTAAACTCAGTTCCCCATTAGTATTTCAATTCAATAAGTACTTATCAAACACCTACCATGTGCTTCGCAAATGGTGGGAAAATAGTTTGTTCTTGTGGGTAGGTTATAAACATTTCCTCTTGTGATGGACTTTATGCCCAATTTTCAGAGCAGTACACAGACACACTTCAATTCTGCCCCTGTTTAAATGAACTATGGCGAAACAATTTTAGTGAGGCTCAGATTAATAGGGTTTTATTGTATTCTGAGGCCACATCTGAAAACTCTTAAGAAGGAGACATTTACTTGGAAGAATTTTAAGGGGCATGAAAATAGATGAAGGTAGCTTTAAATTCAGGCTGTCCTTTTTCATAGAGAAGAGCTAGCTCGATGTAACCTGGCTTAACCCTGACAGACAGATGCAGACAAATACGGTATGAGCAGGTAACTGCTGAGATAAGACAGAGGGAGTTTATTCCCAGTTTGTTCATCTTCATAATAAGCTTATCGAGGAGTCACCAAAGGAAAGGAGCCGGGCTCCAGTGTGAGAAACTATTTGACCTGAGGACAGGGGTCAAGGTTCACATTGAGGATACAAAAAACCTTAAGTGCTTCAGCGAAAGCTGGAGGAGCCTGACGTATAAAACTGTCTTAATTAGCTCATTAAACGCAGTCCCCCATTAGCACAAGAGCTGCTGGCCCCGGTTCTGAATTCCACATCTGCTAAAGGCATGTATGAAAGGCCTGTGTGTTTTTAGCTCATCAAACTGCATTTTTCTTTTTTAATGCACAAAAATTTGTAGAGCCAGTCAAACACAGCAGTGGATCAGGTTGGGAAGTTCCCAAGCAAGTAAGTTTATGCTTTCCTATAAAATCCTCCCATCTCAGAACAGATTCCAGCAGCTGCTGGCCAGTTTCACTGAATTCCTTGGCCTTGTAAAGCATTTAACTTACACGCCCCTCCTGCCTTGTAGGGAACCCCAATTCAAATAGTAAAAATTCAGTGCAATAACTCACTGGCTGATTTAATTCCTTTTTTAAAAAAAATATTAGATTTTATTTCTGGGCCTAATCCTGGCTAAGGGGTGGAAGCTAGTTGACAGATGTGGCTGGCTGCTGTTCCCATTTATTTCACATTTTATGTGAAATAAAATGACCATCTCAGACTGTACCTTGCTTTTTGCTAAGTAAAAATAGTTTATTCTACATACACATTTAACTCTCTCTTGTTTAGGCAAATTATCTCATTTGGATTCATAAAGTAGATAAATATATTTGTTTTATCACAGGAAAAAAGGACTTCCTACAAGGTTCCTTTAGCAGGGCCAGCTTCCTTGTTGTGTTTGTGATGATGTGATTTGCAAAAATCCAATTCACCTGCCAACTTCCAAGTAGTGTAAAGCAAGGTGTACCTGTATGGAATTTGGTAATGATTTTTCACTGTTACACTAGTTCCATGTCCTTTCATCCTGTTCTCCAGTC
This sequence comes from Dromiciops gliroides, assembly GCF_019393635.1. Lineage (NCBI taxonomy): Eukaryota > Metazoa > Chordata > Mammalia > Microbiotheria > Microbiotheriidae > Dromiciops > Dromiciops gliroides. The sequence goes on from NC_057863.1 coordinate 399,702,935, forward strand.
CAAAGTCAGAATATTCCTATATAAAAGGAATTCTGCACCTTCTGTAACAGTAGCAAACATTTGTATGGTGCCTACCATGTGCCAGGCACTATGCTAAGTGCTTTACAATTATCATCTCATTTAAGTCTCAGAACAAGAAATAGATACTATTATTATCCCCCTTTTTACAGATGAGGAAACTGAGGCAAACAGGTTGTGTCTTTCTGTCTTTGTAATTGGACTTGCCCAAGATCCTACAACCAGTAAGTGTCTAAGAACAAATCTGAACTCAGGTCTTCCTGACTCCAAGCTCAGCACTCTATCCATTGAGCCATCTTAGGCAAGCTGAATGTCAGGGAGAGGAAGAAGGTTACCTGAGTAAAAAGGAGAAGGGAGATGGGAGGAAGAAACAAGAGCCTTCTATTTATTCAAATGGGACCGGTTTCTTTATTGTGTTTAAGAACATACATGATTGTTCCTTCCTCTGTTGATTCATTCATATTGTCCCTTTTGCCTCTCCCTTTCACTGATACGGATCTCCCTCATCCTTCTTTGGCTAGAAGTAGAATAATGTCCTGGAAAGAATACTGAATTAGGAGTCAGAGATTCGGGTTGTTATCTCAGCTCTGTCACTTACTAGCTAGGTGACCTTGGAGAAGTCTTCATAAGGAAAGGAACCTGCTTAGTTTCAGTTTTCTCATGTGGAAAGTTCCAGCCTTCACTGAGTACCATGGTTTAACTTACTCATGTGGAGTAGATTCATAGAATTAGGAATCACTGGATTTGGAGTCAGATGAGACCTTAGGCTGAGAGTGTTGGGCCTAGAGTCAGGAAGACCTGAGGTCAAATATGGCCTCAGACACTTACTTACTGTGTGACCCTGGGCAAGTCACTTAACTGCTATCTGCCTCAGTTTCCTCACCTGTAAAATGAGTGTTATGAGGATCAAGTGGAATAATATTTGTAGAGAGCTCAGCATAGTACCTGGCACATTTGACAGTTTCTTCAGCTGTCAAATGATGGGGTAGGTCTGAAAGACCCACGGGATCCTTTTCACCTTTAGACCTATGATCTTAAGAAGGCAGATATATGAAGATCTAAGACAAGTTACTTCAATGAGCCGCTGCAAACACTGATATTACAGCCTTCCTAAGCAAGGCCAGGGGGTAAAAGACAGTTTCCATATTCATGGGAATAATTTTAGGCCATGCCATTTTTTAAACATGCCAGTTCTTTCTTCCCCAATCAAACCCATCACCACAGACATACTGCTTATCACAATGGTGACCTAGAAGAAAACACCTTTAGAGTTATTTTTTAAATGGGCTTTGTGGAAAGCCCCCCCCCCCGCCCCAGCTCTTAGATAGCATTATTTTATATAGAAAATGCTGATCTGTAGGAAGAAATTCCAGAGATAATAGGAGCAGTTGTGAAATTCATACCCCTTTGGTGGTGGTTGTTTTTTTTTAACTGTTACCTGAAAATAGATCAGAAAATGCCCTGATTCCTAGCACTAATTTGGGCCTAATGCTATGGACGGCCATTCTTTTTCATCAGAATGTCTTCCTCTTTCTGCTTAGCTAACTTGTACCTACCCTTAACAGTCCCGCTCAAGTCTCACCTCCTGCATGAAGCTTTCCCTAACTCACTGTTTAGTGAAGTATAAAAAGGAGTTTAGCAAAACTAATCAACTATCAATCAAGTCTAATGTTTTACACATTTTCAAAGAAGGAAAAGGGACACATCCTTATATTTCTTTTTGGGGGGAGTGAGGGAAAGGGAATAAGCATTTAAAAACAGTGCCTACTATGTGCCAGGCACTGGGCTAAGTATTTTATAAATATTATTTCATCTGATCCTTGCAACAACTCTGGGAAGGAGGTGCTATTATGACCCTCATTTTACAGTTGAAGAAACTGATGCAGACAGGGGTTAAATGATTTGCCCAGGAAAACACAACTAATAAGTGTCTGTGGCTGAATTTGCTCTGTCCACTGCATAGCCTAGCTGCCTCTTTGGGGCTAAGCCTGGCTATGCCATATAATACAAACATATTCTACCTTATACTATTAATTGTTTCAAGCATACTAGTCTTCCCCAAAAGATTGTAAGCTTCTCCAGGGAAAGAACCCTGTCCTTTTCCCTTGTTTTCTCCGCCAGCAGTTAGTGTCACACCAAGCTTGAAGTAGGCACTCAAAAGACAGATAAATTCAATTCAACTCAAGCATGTATTAAGTGCCTGTCATGTAAAGCACTGTGCTAGACATTGGGGTTACAAGGGAAGCAGTCCCTACCATTAAGGAACTTACAATCAAGGGAAAGGGCTGGGAATGTAACATATATATAGCTGAATAAATATAAAATAGACAAAGTAATTTTAGAAGCAAGGGAAGAGAACTGAAGACATCAGGAAATGCCTGCTAGAGGCAGTGGTACCCAGGCTAAGTCTTGGAGGGAGCTAGAGATTCCAAATGAAGGAGACAAGAATGGAAAAGCAACAGAGTTTGTGACAGGAGGTGGTGGGGATGGGTGGGTGTTAGGGGGTGGCAGTGGGTGGAGTTGAGGGGTGGGGGTGGGGTGTAATATTAAATCTCAAGTTTGGAAAGATACATTGAGTGTCAAACCCAGGAATTTTTGTCTTGCCTTGAGAACAGGGGAATGAGGTGGTCTAACCTGTATTTTAGGAATATCAATTTGGCAACAATATGGACTGAATGACTTGAAGCTTGTCAAGGAGGAAGGGTCTTTGCCTAGATATCTCTTACCCTAGCACTTGAAGCTAAGGTCTCTGACAACGACACCTGACGATTTTACTTTTTCACTTACATTGCCTTACTATACAAAGTTATCAATGTTTCCTATAAGCTCCATGGTTGACTAAAAGGAATAAGAAAACACAAGAATAACTAAAACCCACCCTTCTCCCCAACTTCCTTTGCCTAAAGGCACATTCTTTTTTTTTTTTTTTTGGTGGGCAATCGGGGTTAAGTGACTTTCCCAGGGTCACACAGATAGTCATTGTCAAGTGTCTGCAGCCAGATTTGAACTCAGGTACTCCTGAATCCAGGGCGGTGCTTTATCCACTGCAACACCTAGCTGCCCCAAGGCACATTCTTTAAAAGAAACAAGAATGTGAAAATGAACTATGTTTTCATCCACAGGCAGGGATGTCTGCTTTCCAAAATGTAACCATGGCAAATCATCAAGGAAAGCAAGCCTTGACATCACTGTGGTGGCTCTGACCTAGGTGGGAGCAGACAGACAGGCACATTTAATAGGCAAGACTTCCTCCCATCAGACTGTCCCCTAAAAAATCCCCTCTTCAGCATTGGGAAAATGGTACAAAGACTTGTGAACTGAATGTGAAAGAAACTAAGAAGTGGAGGGAGCCAACAGATGTGGTTTCAAGCCCCAGGCCAGGGCTACTTGCTGAACTTCAGTTCTTTATCTGTTAAACAGCTTACAACATTTATCTAGAGCTCGACAGTATGCAGAGTGCTTTCCTTCCAATAACTCGGTGAGGGAGGGAGTGATAAAGCAGTAACACCTGCCCTACTTTTTAATCTCATGGGTGTGTTTTGAAGACTGAAAAAGATTACAGATTTGAAAATGTTTGGGAAAATGAAAAGTTCTGCCCACAACCAAGGCTACTGAGCTGACCATAGCATTGGCAATTCTGAAATTGAGGGTCCACTCTGTGGAGTCTATACTTCTACCTCACCTGGCTTGGGGCAGGTAAATGTTGTTAGTGGATAGAGCACTGGGCCTGGGGTTAGGAAGGCCTGAATTAAAATCCAGCCTCAGACACTTACTGGCTATGTAACCCTAGGCAAATCATTTAATCTCTGTCTCAGTTTCTATTTTGTAAAATGGGAATAATAATAGCACCCATCTCTCAGGGTTGTGAGGATCAAATGAGATAATCAAATGAGATAATGATGGTAAAGTTTTTAGCACAGTGCCTGGAACATAGTAAGCACCATATAAATGTTAGTTACCATCCATCATCTCCATCACCATTATTTTTTTTTTTTTAAGTGAGGCAATTGGGGTTGAGTGACTTGCCCAGGGTCACACAGCTAGTAAGTGTTAAGTGTCTGAGGCCGGATTTGAACTCAGGTACTCCTGACTCCAGGGCCGGTGCTCTATCCACTGCGCCATCTAGCTGCCCCCCATCACCATTATTATTGATGATACTATTACTACCACCGCCACCATCATCACTACCACTACCACTCAAAGATAATATGACGATCTCATGAAATAAATAACCAAAGAGAACTTCCCTCTTAGTGGGGGTTCCTTGGTGTCTGGCGCTGCCACTCTGGGGTTTAAATCAGGCCTTGTGAGTTAGTGGATGCATATTAAGTTTGAACATCCAAGTCACAGCATAGGATTCTCTTCACAAAGAAAGGGGTGGGGAAAGGAAGGAGGAAAGACTCCAAACTCCCCAATACATCATTAATCTCTAATGTGGATAGCTTCCTGCTATTCAGACACTTCCTGTTGTGTGTGTGTGTGTGGGGGGGGGGGGGTGGGAAATCCATTGTGAAGTTAGAGCCTCATTCTTTGGAACCTGAAAGAGAATGTTGGTGTTCCATCTACAGGCTATGTGAGGAGAATGTGCCTACCTTTTTTTTTTAACCTAAGGCACCTTTCTTGGAAGGGTTTGGGGAGGAAAAGGGGTGTACAATAATTTCTGGCTTTCAAAGATATTCACACTACTGATTTTGTTGGCACATAGACTTCTTTCCTGTAAGTGCAGGTGGCCTATGAGTATCTTCTGGAGACAGGGGAAGCCAGGAGAGTTTTCCCTTGTAATGTCATGGCTGAATTCTTTATCAAGCCACTGAGGATTCTCCATTGAAAGGATCTTTTCTCCTTAACTTGGCCAAAACAATTACATGTGGATACCATTTTGCCGACTATATGTGTTTGTAAAAAAGTTATAGGTAAAGTGAATTTTGGTCGACAGAGGTAACATTTTCAATGCCCTACATGTCTTGTAAATGGAGAGGTGGGCTTGGAGTCAGGAAGACCTGGGTTTGAATCTCACCTCTGACTCATTTAACTTGTATATACCTCAGGCGAGCTAAGACTTAGTTTTACTAAGTTGTGGATGGGTGACAATTTTGTGTTTTGTATTGCTGGAAGGTGTTCCCATTGCATGGAACCAATATTTAAAGGAATCTTTCAATAAGGTGAAGAATTACTTCACAATGTGACTAACTACCCCCTAATACCTGTGTTTTGTAGGTCTGATTTCCTAAAAGTGAGTTTTCTTAAAATAGAGCCAACCCATGTATAAAGATGTTACTGCTGACCTAGCCATCACCAGTAGAGAGTATACTTTTTGTTGCTTTCCAGTAATGGAGATCAAGGGCATATAATAGTGAGGCTGAGGTCAGGGACTCATCATGGAATGGTGGTTGTTTTTTTTTTTTTGCCCCCACTGAGTGAAAACTGTCCAATACAAGGATTAAACTTATGACCTTGGCCTCATTTGCACTGTGCTCTATCTGAATGAGCTAAATGCCCCCAGACAGCTGTCTACTGCAACAAGGGCATTCATCTGAATATAAATACATGGGCTGCTCATTTGATTGCACAAGACAATATAGCCCTCCAGAATGTGACCAAAGAGATCCCTTTTGATCTAAAGTAGGATGCCACATGTCTTCAAAGCCTTGTGCCATATTTTAACAAAGGAGATTCTGAAATAGGAATGGGGCAGCATGGCCCTGCCAAGCAACTGTCCCGATTTTTCCATGTACTGTTATTATTAGTACATACTTTGGCTGTCTATCTACCTTTGTTCCAAAGAGCCTGGGATTCTTTGACCTACATTAATGAGTAGTTACAGAACCACAGAATTTTAGAGAGGTAAAATGAAGGGGTTGGACTACATGTCAGTGTTTCCTATTCCAAACTAAAGTGCAAACCTGGTATAACAACCTAATCTCTGTACTGTAGCTCATTGCACCCTTCACAGCTTCATCCCAAATACTCTGGCTCTCAATGACTCTAATGGGGAGAACTGGGGAGGCAGACAGAATGGGATGGGAGCCAGGGCAGGAAGAGATGGGTACAGAATAAAAAGAAGAAAAGGCCAATTTTTTTTTAGTTTGTAGGTTTTATGAATAAAAGGCTTTTGACAGTGAAAGTGTTATTGTGAGTTAGTTAAAAATGTGTGGGCCAGATAAACGATGGACTAGATAATGAGATTTCTCTAAGGTTTAGCATTTTATCATTTTATACGTTAGAGATAATTTAGTTTCTCCACTGCCACTTTATGAACTTAAGATAATGATTTGCATGAGGTCATGCAGCTACTTTGCCAAAAAGTTGGTACTGGAACCCAAGTTTTTTAACTCAAGTTCTTTCCGTCCAATTAATAATCGTGACTAATATTAACTACATCTCCCCAAACTGGTCATTAAAATGACCCCAAAAGACTACACTCTAAATTGGTCAATTCAGTGACTACATACAGGAAAAAAAACTATAGTAGAACATAAGTTTCTTGAGGGCAGGTATTGTTTCATCCTTGTATCCCTCACACCTAGAACAGTGCCTTGTGCAATAAAGGCAACTCAATAAAAGTTTGTTCCACTGAATTTGTTTCTGAGCTAAAATATTTTAATCATATTAATCTGTGAACTCTACCTCACTCAGATGAATCACACAACTTTGTAACGTCTTCCCATACCCAACATTTAATGAAAAGCTACAAAAAGCCAGATAATAAAATCTAGTTGGAAATTATTATTAGCTACTTCTTTGTTTCAAATGGCAAATCGACTCACAAATCAAATGTGTGTGCTGAGACCCCTCAGCAATTTCATCAAAATTATTCACCTTCTTCAAAAGTTATTGTGGGCCCACAAATTCATGTGAAGTTTTGAGCTGTTGTATTAAAACACTTTACTTGATCAATTATCTAATTGTAGTTTTGCCTTTATAGTGAAGAAGGCAGGGATGATTATCCCTGCTTTATTCATATTTTGCCTCAACAGGGAATTTTAAAAGTATATGACACAAGGTGACCTCAGAAGACTCACCAACTTTGGATTTTGGGTGCTGAACCATACTTAGGATGGGTATATCTTCCTTAACTCTGCCTCTCAGAATCTCTAATTTCCCTGGAAGCTGGCTCAAATTCTACCTCCTTCTTGGGGTGCTTTCTCTGCCCCCTCCCTCCCCCCAGCCACTAGTGCCTCATCATCCTCACATTCACCTAATTTTATTTTTTATACATTTGTATACTTATATATAGGTATGCATGTCTTCCCTGATGGAATGTAAGTTCCTTGAGGTCAGGGGTTTTCCTTCTTTATATGTGTATCTCTAGCATCCAGCACAAAGAGGCATTTCATAATGGATGGTTTGATTGACTGGTGATAATCAATTTTCCTGATAGGAAAATAGTCTGGCTAAGGTCATATAGCAGACATTCTGCCCTCCTTAGTCTTCTGGCAGGCTCTTAGACTCACTCTTTGGTCCCTAGACTATATTGCCATGTTATAGGATCAGAATTTATAGCTGGAAGGGTCCTTTGAAGTCATCTAATCCAACCTCCTCATTAAACAGTTGAGGAAACTGAAGCCCAGACAAGGACTTGCCCAAGGTCACATGGGTGGCAGAATGAGGATTTAAAACAAAGCACCTCTGACTCCAAAACCAGTGTTCTTTCTGATACCTCCCAAGTAAGTGATGCCATCAACCTCATGATAGCCTTCCTGATTCAACTACAAATTGAGCAGCCTCTTTCAGCTCCCTTGAAGTGATCTGTTTTCTCAGCCAGCCCGGGAGTGTGTCTGATAATAACATGCCATGCCCAAGCTCTGCAAACAACATTGCTTCGCTCTGACTGACACACACACACACACACACACACACACAAAATCATTAAAGTACAAAGCCTTCAATGCCCCAGTGTTAACCATAACTGACGACTCTTAACACATCTGGGGATGGAGACAGCTCTGTGGAACAGAATCTTTAATGATTTCTAGATATTGTCAAGACTAGAAGACAGACACCCAGTGAGGTCGTAAGAACTGTCAGTAGAGACCGACAAGGGCTTTGTTAGTTGGAGAAATGGAGACAGGAGGACAAGTGACTGAGGGAAGCTGCTTGCTCACACTCATATGGGATTTCTATTTGACATTTTACCTTGCAAGAAGGTATTAGGGCAACTGTTTTAACTTTTTCCACTGGAAGTGCTTCTTATAGGGAATACAATGTGACATTCCAGGAATAGCCTTTTCTCCTTTTTTGTTCCTTCTTCCCTTTCAATAAATTTTTACTGTGTGTCCCACTCTGTGTTGGATCCCTGTTCTCAAGGAGCTTACGGTTTGGCGGGCCAGGACTAACATGCATAGGACAATGAAAAAATAAGAGTACATTTTATTTACTCTATTGCACCGGGTTCATCGCCCACAGGAGATACCACAATCTGACAGCACTGGCATGATATATTTTTTCTTTTATTCCAGCATTTTTACTGTCCTCCTTATCAACTACCACCCAAAATATTAAACTGCTCATGCCTGAAACATCTGACATACTATGATGCTAAAATCCCCAAACACCACCTTAATATGCTACCTGCTCAGGGACCTGCAAGCTATAAGGCAAGCTGGCATTTTTTTCTTTCTTACTGAGTCTTCAATTTAAAGATTATGAACATGTTCTCTAGGGTGTCCCCCCCCACTTCCTGTTTTAAATGACACTGCATCCAAACACATGGCTTCCAACTTACACCAACATCAAGGCCCCAGTCAGAACACAGGCAAGCCTAACATCTGACTTCAAAGAGATTCCAGTTCTTTAGATACAGCTATATCTAGGGCAGATGAAAACCCCCAAATCACCACAGTTAAAGTGTGAACTAGTACAAGGAGAGAGAGAGAGAGAGAGAGAGAGAGAGAGAGAGAGAGAGAGAGAGACTTGCTGATGGGAAATTTGGGAGGAATGCTCTGAAGGGATAGGAAAGAAAGGGAAAACTGACTTAACAAAACCAAGAAGGCCATGTATGCTCACTGCTCCTCTTCTTTTCTACTGAGAAAATCTAAAGCTACCATGGACTATAGGCAGGCTTAGTGTCCCATAGCTCCTTTTGGAGGCAATTAGGTGATACAGTGATAAAGCCCAAGGTCTAGAGTCAGGAAGACTTGAATTCAAGTCTGGTCCCAGTCACTTACTAGCTGTGTGACCCTGGACAAATTACTTAATCTCTGTCTGTCTCAGTTTCCTCATCTGTAAAATGGAGCTAATAACAGCATCTACCTTCCGGGGTTGTTGTGAGGATCAAAAGAGATGTCTGTAAAGTACTGAGCAGAGTGTCTGGCATGTGTTAGGTACTTAATAAATGCTTGTTTTCTTTTTTTTTTCTTTCCTTCTTTTTCTCCCCAAAGGACTTTGTGATGTAAAGAGTAGTGCAATCAGACCTGAAGGGGACATCTGGAACAGTAAAAAAGGGGATTGTGTAAAAAACTTGAGGCAGGATGTCTCAAACTGACTTACAGGAATACCTAGGCTACTGAGGCAGGCTGTCTTTAGAGATAGCTTCTAGCTCTGACCCCATACACTTACCAAGCAAGCCTCTGACATCAATTTGGCTTTCTAAGTCCACTTATCTATTAGGAAGAACTATTCCCTCATATTACATCATTTGACTGGCTTAAAAAAAAAACACACACACCACAATTTCAAAGTGGTTTGAAGCAGCACAAGCCAGTTTTTCTAGGGCCTAAAAGCATCAGGTGAGCCACTAAGACTCCAGACCTTCCTATTTGGGACGCCAAACTAAGGAGGAGAGAAAGCAGCCCCTTCCAGCTCAAGGTTTCTCCTACCCCCCCCCACGACTGCCCACCATGGACTTGTGGGTTTTCTGTGAGCTTCCCTGGCACTGCTCCTGCCCAAAGCTATCAATTCTGGCTCCCAGATTAGATGCTCTCAACCAAAACTTCTTTCAATTTAAACAAATTTCTGAAAGGGGTGGGGGTGGAGAATACATAGACTATAATTTCTTCTGAAGTTTCTTAACTGGCTTTTCTTATGAATTATTTATTTTACTCCTTCATTCACTTGTGAGTGAACGTTTATTAAGCACCAACAAGAATAGAAATAACAGCTAACATTTATGTAGTCATGTTTGCAAAGTACTTTACATGCATTATCCTGTTTGATTTCTCTCGATCCAGTTAATAACAAATAATCCCCATTTATATAGCATTGAAGGTCTGCAAAGTGCTTTTCTCACAAGACTGTGAGGTAGGTAGTGTATTATCATCCTCATTCTGAGAATGAGGCTCAGAGAAGACTTTACTCTGGTTATTCAGGTACTAAGTGGCAGAGCTGGGATTTGAACCCAGGTTTTCTAACTCTTAAGGTCAGCGGTTTTATAAGGCATTATGTGCCCTCCTGAAGAATGCACTCTTTCTAGTATCCATAGTCACCCAGCAGGAACAGAAAATTCTATGTAAAAAAAGGAGTCCTTCCATTCTGTCTTGGAGGTTTCTTGAGTCACTGAAGGATAGAGTGCGGGAGGGAGATAGTTAAGGAAGTAGGAAGCAGAATTATAGATTTTGAGTGGATAAATCAACACTTTCCATTTGTTTCTTAGATTGATTAAACCTGAACTTTCTCCTAATCTGGATGCAGTGCATGAAAGGGCCAAATGCCAAAATCTACTTGAGTAAGAAGGAAGGTGCAATACTTAAATGGGAAGCTTGTCTGAACATATCCGAAGGCTTCTTTGATGACTAAGAGGGTGTGATTGGCTCTCCCTTGGAGAACAGGTCTGTTGTACAGGTGGGACATCTTTTTTGAGAGATACTGGCACCACAGGAACCGAGACCCAGCACTGGAGCCAGCCTTATGTATGGGTAAAAGCAAAGGCGGCATGGTATTGTGGACAGGGTGTAGAGTCTTCCTGATCTGGAGTCAGGATGACCTGGGTTAAAATCCTGCCTTAGACACCCAGGCAAGTCACTTAACTTCTCTTAGACTCAGTTTTGTCATCTGTAAAATGAGAGGGTAGAACTCAAGGTCCCTTACAACCCTAAATATGTGATCTTTGACTACATGGTGTGATTTGAGAGACCGTGGGAAGGCTCTTCCACTGCTACTCTCCCCCTAAAAAAGGACACACACTCTTATTCCTTCCACATTGCTTGAAATGTTGGTTATGCATTTATTCCTTTGGGTTAAGCAGCTCTTTGACAATGCTGATACTCCTAGTAGAAGCAACACATTTAAGCTTAAGAGGGGCTCTGAGGAAATGACTTTGGATCTGACTAAGAGCAGGGGAGGGGAGAGGAGACCCAGGTATAGTGCCATGGGGAGAAAGCCCAAGGTGCTCAGAAGGAAGAAAGTAGGTTTTGAGTTCCAGAAGTAGAGAATGGGGAGAAGGGGGTGGCCAACTTAACAGTTTTGCCAAGGCTGGGCCTCACTTACAATTCGACTTCTCTCCTCAGTGAACCAGCCCTAAGGATGAGTGTGGGAGGGCTTGTTCAGAGTCACACTGGAAGCAACAAATGTCAATAGCCAGGGGCAGCTAGAGAGAAGAATTGCCTATTGTTAAAAAAAAAAATCAGACCAATGGGAAACCTGGCTGTTTACACTATGAACTATAATCTAGAGCCCACTTTTTGCTTGGTATCAGCTACCTCAAATGTAGCAGTGTCTACGGAGAATGAAAGAGTAGGGGTTCTTGCCATGGATCCTCTTGGAGTTTTGGTGAAACCCATGTATCTCTTCTCAGCATAATGTTTTTAAATGCACAAAATAAAATACAAAGGAAGCTGATTATATTAAAATACAGTTATAAAAATATTTTAAAAGAATCCCAGCAAGTTCATGGATCCCAGGCTTGTCTTATAATCTAAACTATGGCAAATTGCACATATCTATATGAGGAAACAGTCCCTGGCTTACATAGATACAGCCATTATAAAAGGAAATATTGCAGCTAAAATTCTGAGGTGATAATATAACCACAGAAAAACAGAAGATTCATCATACTGAATTAATATGGTGAAAATTATGTTTTCTTCTCCTTGAGAAAGTTTAAAGTGGGGAGTTTGTCTTGAATGTAAAGGAAAACAACACTGAAAACTTGACTTCAGAGCACTGACAGGTGAAAGCTGTCTCTTGACTTTGTGGCAGAGAGATGGTAAACTACAGGTATGGAAAAAAAGAATATATTTTCAGACATGACAAAAGTGTTGATTTCTTTTGCTTGACTAAATTTACTTGTTAGAACAGAAAGTTCTATGGTAGATGAGAGGGAAGGAAGTTCTTAGGGAAGGGACAGAAATATTTTTAAAAAATAACAAAAAAGGAAAGCAAAAGACAGGGTCAGAATGTTCTCCACACCAGAATTTGTATAGCTCAAGAGCAAATACAGTTATATATGTTATCTGTCTATAAATCAAATCATGTTACAAACATTAGAAAACTCACTTTTTCAAGAACCTTATGATTAATGATTCCAGAAAGGAAAATCCATTTGTAGAACAAGTAACATTCCTGAGCTCCAAACCCCATGACCCTCCCCTCAAACCCTTAAAATATAAGTACAGATTTTCACAGAATTTGCTAAAAAGGGACAGACATATATAAAAATCTCTAAGTCTTAGAAAAATGTCCAAACCCCAACTAATGACTCTCATTTTAAGAAGCATTTGATGCACTCAAATTCTAGTTATAAAATCATGTGGACAGCTGTTGGGATCTGCTGTAATGGCACTTTATCCTCCATCACCATCATCATCACCACCACCATCATCACCATCACCATCACCATCACCACCACCATCATGATGTAGCTAGCATTTAAATAATGCTTTAAGGTTTTCATGTGCTATCTCATTTGATTCTGTATTACATTTTGGGGTTGGATATGCTAACTTTGGACTGGGGAGTGGGATGAAGAGGTTACCCCAGGACAGAGGGATTCAGACTTCTGCCTTTTCAGGCTCTTTCTTCTCATGTTAAATCTCAATCAACAAAGTCACAGACTCATGGAATAGGGTTGGACTGAAAGGACCTCAGGAGACATCTTGTCCTGCCTGCCACCTTTTACAGTACTCATTATAGGTGTCTAGGTGATTACCTAGCCTCTGTGTGAACAAATCCCCAGTCCTAAATTCAGATTTTCTTCATTGAAAAAGAAAATATACTTTTTTACCTCCCACAAACTATATCAATGAGTTTAGGCTCCAAATGAACCACTGGGAAAATTACCAAAACTATATATCTTGTTTCACTTAGTTCTTTAGAAACCCATTTCTCTTTCCCCATAAAACCTGAAGGAACTTAAATTTGGGGGAAGAATAAGGATTAAAGGACATGTTTCCTAGAGCATTGTAACACACACAGCCAGTACTTATCCAGAAAGCAAGGTTGTAATACATACATGCATGCATACATTTACTAAAATAAAATACATGTCAATTAACTTACCTGTGGACAGAACACAGGTGGAATTAGAGGAGATCCAAAAATACCATCGCAGCAGAAACATAAACAAAAAGAAAAAAGATAAAGAAACTGTTAGTTGGTTGGCCAAAGTGATTTTCCTAAATCTGATCATGCTATTACCCCTTCACTCAATTCCACTGGCTTTGCATTATTTCTAGCACCTAGGGGCAGCTAGGTGGTGCAGTGGATAGAATACTGGCCCTGGAGTCAAGAGGAACTGAATTAAAATCTCACCTAAGACGGCGGAGTGACCCTGGGCAAGTCACTTAACCCCAATTGCCTTAAACATCCAGGGATATCTCCAGTCCTCCTGATAAGTATCTTGCCACAGGACCCAGATGGCTCTGGAGGAAAGAGTGAGGTTGGTGACCTTGCATAGCCCTGCCTCCCTTAAATCCAATTCAGTGCAAGTCATGACATCACCCCAATGTTATGGTTTTCTTGGAGAATGAAGGACAAACAACAACAACTTCTAGCACCTAAAGTTCTTTATAATCTTGTCCCTTCCTTTTTCTCTAAGAACTCTAAGGTCTAGCCATAGGGGACTACTTGCTCTAGCATATACATAAAACTCCATCTCTTGTCTGTGTGCTTTTGCCCTGGACATTCCCCATCCAAGATAACATCCAAGAGAAATGCTCTCTTTTCTCATCTTTGTTTCTCTGACTCCCTGGTTTCCTTTAAGACTCAGCTTACCTCCTCTAGTAGGAGCTTTTCCTGGTCCCTTCTGATGCTAGTGCCTTACCATCCAAGGTGACCTTGTATCTTATATACATTTATATCACATTTATTATACATTAATTATGATGGTATTTATATTACATACATCTGAATACATGCCATCTTAGCCATTAGAATCACAAGCTCCTTTAGGGCAGGGTCTAAATTTTGTATTTTTATCTTCAGTGCTTAGCCCAGTGCCTGGCACATAGTAGGAACTTAATGGATTGATGTTATGCTTTTTTGTTTTTTAGCAAAGAACACAGAAAAGCTAAAATGCAATATTTAAAGTAGAATGCATATCATTTTTAGAGCCAGAAAGAATTTTTACACATTTATTTACAGCAACCTCCTCATGAAGATAAAAGCAAATTCACGGAAAAATAAGCTTCCCTTTCCATAATTCAATTTATGGGCAACAGTTTACAGATTAGGAAACTGAGGCCTACACAAAGGAAGTGAAAGTCATAGAGGCAGAAAATAAAGAAAACTAGGAATTTTATCAGATTTTTTAAACTCCAAACCATTGTCTTTCCATTACATTATGTTTAATGAAGAGACTTTTCTGTTCTTTCATAAACATTGGATCTGCATGAACTACAGCCCTTAACAGGGATAGGAGTCTCAGGAAGGCTGGTACAAAGGTTCTTCACCTTAAGGAAATGATGTGCTGATAAACTGAATTTTTATAAAATGAATGTTATTTTCCCATAGACCTGCATTTATCTTCATTTCTGATTCCTTTTCAAAGGGCTCCTAACAAAGGAGTTAAACGTTTGAAGGGGCCTTAAGAAATCTAGTCCAGCCCCATCTAAAAGTTCCCCTACTCAGAACCATAGTCTCTTATCGACTAAGTGATGCCCTACTAACATATGGGGAGAATTAGATATTTAAAATAAGACTAGATAAAGGCTACTAGCTATTTATAAGTAAGTCAATCACAAGCACAAAGGAGGGAGAGAGAGAGAGAGAGAGAGAGAGAGAGAGAGAGAGAGAGAGAGAGAGAGACCATTTCTAGGGAGTTCTGATTGATTTTCTTTGGTCTAGATGCCTCTTTTGTGTCCCCAGAGTTTGGTCCATCCTTGGTTTAAGATCTTTTTGTCTACCTCTCTGAAAAAAATTATATCCTACTATTCCTTTCTGATTCAGGCTGAGCTTACATCCTAGGCTACCTAAGTAAGTGCCTTCCAAACTTTATTCTGAATAAATAGCCCCACCCCCAACCTTTCTCTTGATTTCACCCTAGACACTTGGCTTTTCTTTGTTCTTAAAACTTTAGTGTTAAAGCCACATCTCAACTGAGGGGTCTTAAGTTTTAACTCACTGGGCAAGGTTCTCAGAAAAAGGTTCCCATCCTAACTTCTTGGGCCAAGACTAAAAGCCCAACTTGACACTAGTGCATGCCCAGAGGAGGGAGGAAAGGCCCCCTGTTTCCCTGTCAGGAGAAGGGGGGGGGAAATATTTGAATACTAAACATCCCCTTTGAAAGCTCAGGGGCTCCAAGGGTGTGCCTGAACTTGAGTTTGACAGGTTCTATAAACTAAAAGAAACCATCAGGGGCCTGAGGGGAAAAGGAGAGCAGGGATGGGGGAGGAGGTAGGAATCTTTTAATTGGGTTGGAGACTAACTTGGGGGAGAATGGCCTGTCTACATCAATAACCCTAAATGGCAGCTTCAGGGAAGAAAGAATGAAGTGAGGGTGTAATGATTGTCTCTGACCCTTTTGAATGACACTGTCACCGAGAGGAGAATCCAGAGAGCCCATTGTCTGCCTTCAGGGGCCAGGGGAAGAGTTCATTCTCCTCTGAGGACTCCATTAGACAGTGTCAGGGGGTAAAGAGAGGGTTTGGAATGGATTCAGGGAATATAATATGTGTAGGGGAGGGGGTAGAGGAAAGGAAGAGGAAGGGCATGGGGGGAAAGTAGACAAGGAAAAGAGCAGGACCAGACAAAGAGAGGCTGTCCTATTCCAGATGCCCTCTGGTTGTCCAAAGAACTGTAAACAGTAAAGAGAACATCAGCTTTTCAATCAAAACATCTGGATCTACATCTTGGTTCTGCAAGTACTCTCTGCTAGACCCTGGGCAAGATTCTTCATCTACGTGGGCCTGTTCCTTATCTGTAAAATCAGGAAACGAGGTAGACTAGACGACCTCTAAGGTCTCTTCTAGCTTTAAATCTATGACCCTGTGATTTGTAGAGGGGCAAGATGGTTTGTGTCAGGAACTACCTTGCCCTCCACCCATTTACATTCGAATCCTAGCAGGGCCATGGCCTGCCCACACTGACACATTCTAGCTTTGGGTAGGGGAGGTATAAGGAGGCACTGGCTCAGGGGGCCCTGATTCAGCATTGGTCTCTATTTTGGTGGCTGGCATTTAGTATCCTTTATTTAGTTAGACCTCTTGTTGGTCTGGACTCAGGACCCCATTTTGCCCAGTCTCTTTGCCTATTCTCTTTTGTCATCTGGTTTCCCAAATCTGGATTACTGATTCCTGCTGCCCGACCTCATAGATAATCGACTTCTCTGCCTACCTAAACCTACTGTGTCTGTCCCCCCCCCCTTCTGCCTTTGCTGAACTTCCTGGAGTTTGGAGCTTGCTTGTTCCTCCTTGCCTTTTCTGGCTTCTTTAAATATGATTACTGGCCTGACTTTATAGCATTTGCCAGCTCATTTCCTGTATAACTAAACTCCCTGTCTTGGCCTGCCCCTGTCCTGTAGCAAGAGGGGTCAGTATGAATGGCAGAGAGATAAAAGGTAACTCTACTTGTTTAATCCATACTGCCTTCAATTCATGACACCAATAACAGGTATAGATTTTTGACCTTTTATACTTTTTCTTTAAAAAAAAGGGAGACACAGGGGAAAATATTCTGTTGTATCCATAACACTTCTCTGTTCTTGTTCTCTTTCTGATTCTGAGTTCCTATGTTAAACTAGCCCGGGCTAAATGTGGGGGTGGGGAGGAAGTTATTATTATCAGCCACAATTTCCTTTTTTAATTGATTTAGCTCATCAGCCAGGTTTCAGCTTGCATAGTACCCTTCCTGCAAACACCCTTGGGGCGATTCCACTGGGAAAAAGCTAAACCTCAGAACCAAAGGCAAATCGATTCAGCTCCAAACAATGGTCTGCCAAGGAAATCCATCCTCAGATTGGATTTTCCAGGCCTGAATGAGTCGGGCAGCTGCTCAGCGTGAAGTGTTCAGTTCATTTGTGCTGGTGGTTGAATTTCCTGACTCCTAACTCCATTTGCTTGTGGGTGAGGCTCTACCTCAGGGTAAATGCCTTCAAAAGAGTAGGCTGACAAGTTAACAGTCTGCCCTTGGGTGGGATGAATGCTCCAGGGGCAGGTCTTGTGAAGGCAAAATTGTGAAGGTGCAAAGTCAGGTTTCAAGACACCCCTAATCTTCCTGTTTGCCCTTTTGGCTACCAGGACTCCCCTGCACTTCTCCCTAGGAGAGGAAAGTGAACTGACAAAGTCATTCTCACCTAAATGTTAAGGACACAGAGTGTCACCTACCTCTCCTAAGCATATTTGCCTTTTAAATTATGAGATCAATTCTGAACCCAAAGGAATAGAAGCATAAATGGTGTCACTTTAAGTGTCAGCAACAGGGCATAAGAGATATTTTGAAGCAGCAAGGCCTATTGGTACCTTTAAATTAGGAGTTCTTTTTGTTTTGTTTTGTGTGGGGCAATGGGGGTTAAGTGACTTGCCCAAGGTCACACAGCTAGTAAGTGTCAAGTGTCTGAGGCCAGATTTGAAATCAGGTACTCCTGAATCCAAGGCCGGTGCTTTATCCACTGTGCCACCTAGCTGCCCCAAAATTAGGAGTTCTTAACCAGAGTCTGCAAACTTGTCAAAAATATTTTGATAACTGTATTTCAATATAAATGGTTTCTTTTATAATCCCATGTATTTAATTTTTTTTTCAGGGCAATGGGGGTTAAGTGACTTGCCCAGGGTCACACAGCTAGTAAGTGTTAAGTGTCTGAGGCTGGATTTGAACTCAGGTCCTCCTGAATCCAGGGCTGGTGCTTTATCCACTGCGCCACCTACCTGCCCCCATGTATTTAATTTTTAAGCATTTAAAAAATTATTCCAAGAAAGAGTTCATAGGCTTTCCCAGACTGCCAAAGTAGTTCATGAAACTAAGAAGGTTAAGATGTCCTGCTCTAAATCATACATAAGCGTGTTTTTGCCAATTCAACAAATACTTAACAAGCCCTTACAGAATGCACAAAAACAAACCAGCCCCTGGATGGCCAGGAGCTTAAATTCTACTGGGGCATTGGAGGCAAGGTAGACCATCCAGTGAAATATTTTCTTTTAGGTTAAATAATGGGTTTAAAGCCCTTATGTAAATTCAGGTATGTACTTTGAAATTTATGTATTCCTGTCCAGGTCCACCTCTGATATCCCTTCCAACTGGGAAATTATGTGGCCATGGCTTACCTGTATGTGAATGGACAGCAGACTGCTCTCCTTGGTTTAATTGTGGGGTAATAAACATCTGTCTTACTGGCTTCTTTATTTTCCCGCCAAACTCCAGATAAATATACAAATAAAGAATGGATGAATAAAACTACAGGATGAATGAATTTAAAAGCATTTAAAAGCTTACTATGTGCCACACACTGTAGATACAACTACAAAAGTGAGTAATGTGGCAATGTTACCTTGTCACACGGCTGTTTTTACTGTTCAATGGAAAGCAACACAACAGAACAAAAAAATCTATTCCTGGAGTTTCAGTTTGGGGTATCTCAAGCTCAACGAGTTCCAAACCAAACTAATTATCTCCAACACCTGCTCCTCTTATAGGCTCTATTTCTGTGAATGATATTATTTCCCCAATTACCTAAGTCTGAAACCTGGTACCATCCCTCTTCCATGCCCTACTACCACTGTTCAGTGAGGCATCAAGTCCTCCAACACACCTGTCATATCTCTGGCGTCTGTAGCCTCCCTTTTCCATTTCCACTGCCCAAGTTCAGATTCTTATTACCATTTACCTAGACTATTATAACAATTTCCTTAACTGGTCTCCCTGCCTTTTGTTCTCTACCCCCTATCCAACCCCCATCTCTTTCCATTCCAATGTAGCTTTCATTTTATGGTGAAAATTATCTTCTACTTAATGCATGAATCTGATCACATCATCTTTCTACACAAAAACTTTTTGATGGCTCTTCACAGTCTACTTACTGAACAACATCTACATTCCTCACTCTGGCCTTAAAGATCTCCAGAATCTAGGAGTCTAACTTACCATGTAAACCTCATCTCACAACACTGCTCTTCATTTACTTTACACTCCTGTGAAACTGGACTTTTCTTCCATTGCTCTTATGTTTCTGGAGACTGTGACCTTTAACTGGGTCTCACCAAAAGCCAGTTATCTAGCCTGAAAGTGCTGTTCTATTGCTTGAAATTCAGTTCAATGACTAACTACAATTCCAAAGCACTTATGATGAAACATGTTATCCATCCCCAGATAGAGAGGCAATGGACTGAGAATGCAGACTAAAGCATATTTTTCTTTTCTTTTTATTATTTTTTTTGGGGGGGTTGGCTAAAAGGGAAATTTATTTTGCACATCTACACATATTTGTGGTGGGTTTTGTTTTCCTTCCTTCTCAATGAGTGGAAGAAGGGGGAGGGAGAGAATTTGGAATTAGAACATGGTTATATATATATAGAATTAGAACATGGTTATATATAACCAACAAATATAACTATAACTATATAAGCACATAGAGAAAGCACATAGAGGAAATAGGAAAATAACACTATAAGGTAGCTTACAGTGTCTTAATAAGTGTAAAAGTGGTGGAATTGGGGCAGCTAGGTGGCGCACTGGCCCTGGATTCAGGAGGATCTGAGTTCAAATCCGGCCTCAGACACTTGACACTAGCTGTGTGACCCTGGGTAAGTCACTTAACCCCCATTGCCCTGACCAAAAAAAAAAAGTAGTGGAACCAAGAGAGTACAGTAGCAGGAAGCAGTGCTCCCCCCTCTCCTCAATTTCTCCAAGTGGGACTAGAATGGGCACCAAACTTAATCCTCATAGGAAAGCCAAGGAAAAATATTACAGTGAGTCATTTTTCCAGTCCAGGTAAACAAGTGGTCTCCCTATGACAGAAGGGGCTGTGGGCACTGGGGACAGGATCTGGCTAGGAACTACCTTGCAGAGCATTCTTGATTAGGGAGAGGCTGTGTGCCAGGGCAAGAAGAGGTCCTAGATCTGACAAAGAAGCCTAAACTGGTACAGGGTGTGGGAACAGGTGCCAGCTGGCAGTTCTGTTGTGCACTACCCAGTTCTGAGTCTTGGATCCAGAGAAGAAAAAGGAATAAGTTGAAAAGCAAGCAGCAGTTGTATGCCTCTGACCCCAGAAGAGATACAGGGTCTTACTTCCAAAACTAGTCTGAAGCCTGCTAAGGAATAATCAAGACAGGAGTCCCAGATCAAAAGCAAGCTTACAGTTCTGTCACTCTGAAGCAGCAGAACTTCCTGGTTGGTTGACAGTGGCCTGATCCAGAAGCAGTCTACTGAAACTCCAAATGGGACATGCCCATAGGCATAGTGCTCAGGACCAAATCTAAGTCAGGAACTTGCAGAGCTCAAAAAGAGAAGGAGGGAGAAGAGTGATTATTAGACTTTGCCCTTTGAGAGCACTGAAAACAACAAACAAAAACACCCCCAAAACTTGCAGGTATGCAACATGAGCTATCCCTGAGATCCAGGAAGAGTATAACATTCAATATCTGAAAAAAGCAGGAAAACCAGCCCAGATAGTCCCTCTGAAGTTGTGGAGCCCAGTCCTAACAAAGTCTGAAGTCAGGAAGTAAGCTGGAAGAATAAGAAAAAAAAAGAATCTCACCCTAAAAAGCTATTATGGTTGACAGGGAACTTAAGACATAACTCATAAGAAGAGAATGACTTTAAAACATCTACAAACAAAGCTTCAAAGAAAGACTGAGGCTGGGTACAAATTCAAACAGAATTCCTGGAAGAGATGAAGCAAGAGTTAAAAATGAGTTTATAAATGAGAGTGCAAAAGGAAAATAAGAAAAGAAATGAGAGCCATGGAGAAATAATTAGAAAAATTTGGCATAAGAGATATAAAACTTTGCCCAAAGAACAAACTTACTGCAAATGAGGATGGCCCAAATAGAAGATAATGACTGTACAACATAAGAAATATTTAAAAAGGCAAAAGGCTGAAAAATAGAAGAAAATACAAGGCATGTCACAGCAAAAACAACTGGTCTCAAAAATAGATCAAGCTGAGATAGTTTAAGAATCATTAGACTTTTTGAATACCATCATCCAAAAAAGAGTCTAGGCATCATATTGTAAGAAATCATAAAACTGCCCAGATCTCTTAGAACCAAATAGAAAGAATGGTTCTACCAGTAACCTCTTGAAAGAAACCCCTAAACAAAAATCCATAGGAACATTACAGCTCAAATTCAGAACTTGCAGGTCAAAGAAAAAAATATGGCAAGTAGCCAGAAAGAAAGAAATTGAAAACCAAGGAGCTGTAATCAGGATCACATAAGATTTAGGAGCCCTAAAAATAAAGGAACAGAGATCTTAGAATATGCTATTCCAGAATAGCATATTCTATATAGCATATAGAATAGATTATATCAATATAGAATATTTTATATCCATATAGAATCAGAAAGAGGAGAGGGCCTGGGAGTTGTTCTTTCTTGAACATCATAAAAGAAGAATGGAAAGGGAGGGGAAGAGGAATACACTAGGGGTTAAAAGGGAGAAAAAAGTTAGGGGAAATTATCTCATATAATCTGTGTGTAAGTAGAAGTGTATATAAACAAGGAAGAAAGGGTAGGTGGAGTGACTGGAACTTGAACCTCGATCTCCTATGAACTCAAAGGAGGGAAGAATATACACACAGTTACAGAAACATATTTCACTAAATAGGGAAACAGGAGAAGGAAATAAAAAGGGAAGATAAATTAAGGGACCAATCAATCCTAAATTCATCCTTAGGATGAACAAAATACTAATTACAGCTTTTTGTGGTAACAAATAATTGGAAGCTGATAGAGTGTCCATCAATTGGGGAATGGCTGAATAAGCTGTGGTACATAAATGAGATAGAATGCTACTGTGCTGTCAGACATGATGAAGTAGATGGTTTCACACAAACCTGAAAAGACTTGTATGATATGAAGCACAGTGAAGTAAGAGGAACCAGGAAGATAATTTATACAATGTCAACAATATTATAAAATCAAACAGCTCTGAAAGACTCAGAACTCTGATTAGCAAAATGACCAACCACAATTCCAGAAACTTATAATGAAATGTGTCACCTGCCTCCTGAGCAAGAGAGATGAAGGTCTCAGTGCAGAACAAGACTTTTTTTTTTGGGGGGGGTTGGAGTGGGGTGGGGCATGGCCAATATGGAAACTTATTTTGCTTTACTATACATGTTTGTAATGAGAATTCTGCTTTTCTTTCTTTCTCAGATGGAGGTGGGGTGATGGGAGGGAGAAAAGGTGGATTTTTGTTAATATAAAGATAAAAGAATAATTTATAAAAGGGTGTACAACAATGAGGGAGTTGAACTCTGGCCCTTTAAGATCTCTTAATTTGTGCTCCTGTATGAAAGATTTCTCTTGTTAAGGGGTAAAATTCTAGCTAGTCTGTCTAAAATATCTAATGAGTGGTCGCCAATAAATTATAAGCTTTAGCAAGAGTTAGACTTTTAAGCATTTATTAAGGAGAATAAGAATTTGGTAAAGAGAGAGAGAAAGGCCTAGATTCCTATCTATTAAAGGGAGAGCACATTTCTAGCTCCCTTCTCCGCCAGCGTCCTCAGGAAAGAGCCCCTGAGTCAGCGCCAGTCTCTTCCTTCCTCCTCCCACTAGTCCGCGTCACTTCCTCCCGCCAAAGAAAAGACTCCTGGTCTTGCCCTCAAAGACCTTCGCTTCACGGGCAGAACTCTTCTACAGTAAGTATCCAGCAGGTGGCGTCATTCCAATCGTTACACTCTAGACTGGAGTGGAAAGGAAAGGAAGGCTTCCTGGAGGATATGGAATATAAGACAGACCTTTAAAGATGCAGAAGATTAGGATACACACACAATAGGAGAAGGGAATTATCTTAGAATCAGGAAATGGTGCGAACAAATGTGAAGACAAAAGAATTCTTGTGGTACCTTTGGATTCAAATGAGTAGGCTAGTATGGCTGCTGTGGATATTATTTTTAGGGAAGTAGTAGGAAAAGAGGCATCTCAGATGACTTTAGAGGCTTGTTTCTGCTTTGTTTGTTTGGGTTTTTTGGGTTGTTGTTGAGGCAATTGGGTTAAGTGACTTGCCCAGGGTCACACAGCTAGTAAGTGTCAAGTGTCTAAAGCTGGATTTAAGCTCAGGTCCTCCTGGACAGCAGGACCAGTGCTCTATCCACTGCACCACCTAGCTGACCCCTGGTTTCTGCTTTGTGACAGTACTTGTTACCTAATCAAAGTCATCAAACCCTAATGGTCTTTTTTCCATGGATTTCATACTCAAAAAAACCAAAAAACACAACAAAAATTGAGTTTTGTTTAGTCCCTTGGCATTCTGTAAAGATGCCATTTCCAAGAAACTGAATTAGAAGCAATGGATGGTGGTGGGGGTGGTAGAGGTATTTTTTAAAAATCAATGGATTAAATAAGCAGCAGAGGCCTGGGTCTTCCTTCCACATCCCATCCTCCCACTATGATTAGTTAAGACAAGAATCCAGACTCAAATACCCAGGCCAGGCTATGGCATGTCTAATAAAAACCACAGCAAGGCAAGCAGGAAACTCAGAACGCCTCTCCAAAAGCCTGGCTTAACTTGTGGCATGGAGGTATGCAAAGGCCTGGGAGAGAGGGAAAGAAAACTGCAAACTGAGAAGCAGTGAGAGAGGGAAAAGGAATCATCACTTCCCATGATGCTGGCCTTGCTTCATTAAAACAAACAGTAGCAACAACAACAAACAACTTCTCCCTGGAGAGCCCCCTTCTGCTTTTCCTCCAACTTTATCCTGGCTCTACAGTGTCATGGGGCGCAGAGCACCCCAGAATTTCTCTGGGGCACACCGAGGAATCTTCCCCTTGAGAAATTAAACCAGAGGACAGATAACGCCTAGAGGAACCAAATCGGACTGAGCTAGCTTGAGATTCCTACCCTTCATTCTGGTCTCCCTTACCCTGGGAAGATAAGTTTGGGTGTGGCTGCGGCCTTTGTGTCCTGAAGAGGGATCCGTAGCCACCCCTCACCCAATTCCTCTAGTCACTACTAGTGGGGGATGGTCCTCCACTCCTCACCCAATTCCCCCAGCTACCACCAGTAGGGGATGGTCCACCTTCATTAAAGGAACTTTCCACAGGCAGATGGTCCACCCCCATCAGGCCTCTATAAAAGTACCTTCCAGTCTCCTGTTCGAGGAGATTTGGTACCTCTGAGCCATGTGGTTTATGCCAAATCTCCCCATGAAAAGTCCAAGGATTTCTTTCATGGTTTCCCTCCCCCCACCCTTCCCTTCCCTTGGCCCTAAATAAACTATCACCTTGTTCTAACTAAGTTTTGTGTGCAAGAGGGTGTAATTCTTTAAGGAGGAATTCCCAAGAACCCCAACCCCAACCCGTACCCCATTTTCCCACCATATCAACAGGTTCTCTTGAGTGACTTACGGGGAATAAGGCCAAATTATACCTACTGGCTGTAGGACCTTGGGCAAATCATTTAGCTTTTTGACTGTAGGTTCCTCATCTGTAAAATGAAGATCTACACCTCACAGGGAAGTGAGAAAAGTGCTTTGTAAAACTTTAAAAGTATAGAAATATAAGTTAGGTTTATAGGTTGTTTATTTTTTTAAAAAAAGAAATGTAGCTTTATTACTTCTAAGGCTATAGTATAGCAACAAGCTAAGTGTTGCCAAGTAGAGGTCACAGGTCATAGATTGTTAGAGCTGGAATATATCTTAGAGAACAATCTAAACCCCTTATTTTACAGATGAAGTAATTCAGGCCCAGAAAGGCTTTATAACCAGAAGCAGATACTGAGCTAGAGCTTGGGATCCCTGACTCCCAGTCTAGGGTACTCTCTACTACCCAATGAACTCTCTTTTATTGCTACTTTAAAATGAGCCTCAACTCTATCATAGGCTCTCATTGCTTCTCCCATAGATTTGCAAAACTCTTCTAATTGTTCTCCTTGCTCACAGTCACTCCCCTCCTCAATCCCTTCATACTGATTTACAACTGAAATTTCTAAAATGAAGACTTGACCACGTCAGGCCTGTATCCAAACATATTCTGTGGCTACCCATTGTCAACTAGATAAAAATACAAGATTCTCAGTGGGGCATTTATGGTCCTTTGCAATATGGCTCCTGCCTACCTTTCCAGTCTTATCTCCTATTACTTCTCTTTGTATACTATTTCATTCAAACTAGATGTCTGGCTGTTCCCTGTATATGACGTCCATCTTTTGCTATTGTGTCTCTGCACAGGTGGCCCCCAGTAATGGGAACATATCTCTTCCATACCTCTGCCTTACAATATGACTACCTTCCTTTGAAACAAAGTTCAAGTACTACCTCAAAACAAAGGCCTTTCCCATTCTGTGCAAATTTTAGCATTTTCTTTTTGGAGATTTCTTTGTATCTCATTCTTGCCTTTGTATAAATCAATAGACATTTACTGTATTTTGATTTTGTTTTTTATCAGTCAAACCACAAGCCTTCATGAAGCACTTTCTATGGGCCAGGCATTATGTTAGTACAAGGCAGTCCCTTAGAGTCCTGCTCTTAGAGCCTAGCACACAGTTGGTACTTTTAAAAATGTTTGTTCAATAATATGGAAATGTTTTGCATGACTATACATGTATACCTTAAATTGGATTGCTTGCCTTCTTAAAAATGAGGGGGTGGGGAGGAAGGAAGGAAGAGAATTTGGAACACAAAGTTTTAAAAATGGATGTTAAAATTGTTTTTATATGTAATTGGGGAAAAATAAAATTCTAAAAAAAAGTTTGTTTGAATTGAATTGTTAGCATCTCTTAATTTTTTCTCCCAGAGTCATTTCCCAAAGTATTCCCCTTACTTTCCTCAAACCCATTGCCAAAAACAAAATTTGGCAAAATCAACTGACACTGAAACCTTTATTGATGATATATACAACATTCCAAGATTGTAGCCTACCATCTCTCAAGAGGAAGAAAGAATGTTCTAACATTCAATAACCTACTTCACCTAGAAGATCAAAAACATTTGAAAATAGCAGTTTGTATGCAAATGGATATACCAAAGGGGTTTTAAAAGCACTAGAAACACATTTTTTAAAAGGGACAGACCAGACCCCTCCACCCCCCCTAAGAATTTTACTTTTCTTATTTATTCCATTTTCATGGCAAATATTTCTCTATAGAAAGTAAAAAAGTAAATGTTGATCCAGCTCCTATATGAAATTATCACTAGTTATGAATTAGTGACATCTAGATGAGTAGATTTTTAGAGAACACAACAATGGACTGAGAGCCAGAAGTCCTGGCTTCTTTTCCTGATAGCATTCATCAGTGATGTGAGTTTAGGGAAGTAGGCAAAGCTCTCTGGGACATAGCTTCTTCTGTCAATAAGGGGAAGTAAATCCTGCCTACTGAAAATAAGTGTCCGTGAGGCTCAAGTAAGATAATGTGTAACAAGCAGTAGAGACAGCTAGGTGGTACAGTGGGTAGAATGCTGGGCCTGGAGTCAGGAAGACCTGGGTTCAAATCCAGCTGTGTGACCCTGGGAAAGTCACTTAAACCTGTTTGCCTCAGTTTCCTCAACTATAAAAAGGGATAATAACAGCAACTACCTGGGAAGGCTGTTGTGAGGATCCAGTGAGATAACATTTGTAGAATTTAGCACAGTGCCTGGCTTATAGCAGGCACTATGTAAATGATTATTCTCTTCCCTCTTCCCTAATATGAGTAAATCCTGAAAAATTTAAAGTAGTATTATGATTAGTGTGTTGCATTCATATTAGTCCCTTATAAAAGCTGACTGGCCATCAATTTAAATAATGTATATATAATACATACATGTAAATTTAATTTATATTATATATGTTTATGCCAAAGGAAAATGTACACTCTTGTTTAAGCCTCAGTTTTACTTTGTTTCTTCTCCTTCCCTCTATCCCAAATTTCTCAATTCTCCATCTCAGTGGTTGCTCTTTAGATGGAGCCAGTTACTCCCTTGGGGTAGGGGTGGGGGAGGAAGGTTAAAGGATCTGTTTCCAAGACACACACAGCCCCCTTGGCCTCTGGACCAAGCCCTTGAGAGCTATCATGTTTCAAAGCCCTGTCAACTCGTCAAAAACACCAAGCTGGGAGCTCATGTTCCGCAGATTAATTATCACAACTGCTGGGGAACTTATTGCCTAGGCAAAGCTGCTGCTATTCTCAGAGCACAAAGGGCTGCCGGCATCTCTAGGCTATACCACTCCCTCATGGTAAAATGGTACTTCTTTCTGGGGGCATGAGGGTGTTCTTCAATGACTGCCTGCTATTTTACTAATGGAATAACTTGGAAAGAATGAGGGGACTAGCCAGACTTTACGGGAGCATTTTGGGAGGGCGGGGGCAGGGAGGAAGGCAAATTAGTTGTAGGGATGAAAGGAATGGGGAGGGTGAAATTTTGGAGACAAGGGTCTCTATTTCTGGCTCAGCAACTGGGCATGTGCTTTCCAAAGCTAATGCGGTAGTGATCATTAGAGTGGCAATGTGGTGTAGAGGTTAGATTACTAGCCTAGGAGTCAGAAGACCTGAGTTCATGGTCGCTAAGAAATATAGGACCCTAGGGATGGAAGGGGTCCCAGGTCATCTAGTCGAACTTCCCACCTAGGTATGAATTCTTTCTACAGCATACCTGACAGACTGTCATCTTGTCTTTTCTTGCAAACTTCTAGTGACTTTTGAGATATATCTACTGCTGAGATGGAATTTACTTGTCTCTAAGTTCTACCTATTGGCCCTAGTTTTGCTCCCCCTTTCATGTCTCAGTTTTCCAAATACGGGAAGACAGCCCTCCTATTTTCATAATCTTCTCTTCTCTCAGTCCTTATGTGACATGGTTTCATGTTCTCACCAATAGGATAGTTATCTTCTGAATTCCTCTTAAACCGTGTTACCTAGAATTAGATACAATACTCCAGATGAGATCTGCCCAAAAGAAGAACAGAGTATATAGGATGGCTATTGCTTCTCTTGCCTTGGGCACTGTACTTCTCTCAAAGCAACCCAAGATGGCTTACAAAACCCAAACAATTTTCATACTGCTAGCTCACTGTGAGTCTGTCATAGCTCAAAGACCTGTGATTTTGTTGGTATAGATTTTTCCTTCACCAATGTGGATAGCAGTCCCTTTAAAAGCCTTAGCAGATGATCAAGGAGAGTTGCTAAGGATGAAAAATTCATCAACCTATATATAGCTAATCTGGGGACAGGCCTCTATAATTTCATTAAGTGGGTCCTTAGACAATAGATATACAATACATCATTGGGCTCTTGTTAGGGCCGGCCAGAGCTTGTGTTCTGTGGGGAAAGCCTTCAAGGATCTGAGGTTCCTATCCAAGTCATGACAATACATCGAAGTAAGGCTCTAGTGTCATACAACAGAACAAAAACTTTAAAATCTTTTTCATGAGAATTGCCCTTTTGCTAAATCTCTCATGGTTTGTATTTGTGCAATTAATTCTTTGAATGTAAACAGAAGAACTTCACCTACAACCTTGTAAAATTTTACCTTGTTGACTTTGGTCTGACATTCCCTACCTGGCAAGATCATCAAATTTGATGGTCAAGACTTATGTGTCTTTATCTAATTTATCAATAAAAAGGCTTAACAGGTCAGGCCAAGTATTATGCTACCAGATACCTCCTTTAAGTATAATATTGATTCATAAATCAGTTCCAATTCACTGTACTATCACCAGTCAGCCTATATCTCTCAATCTTGTCCAGAGATTATGTGACTATTAAATGCTATCTTGAAATTCAAATATATTTTATTCGTAGCATTCTTGATCTGGTCTAGGTGGATTAGCAACTGAAGTTATAGGAACTTCATGGGATGGCTGCAGTGGGATAAGACAGAATCCTTGGATTACAAGATAACCCTGAAGAGTCTTCTCAAAATAAGGAAATGCTTTCTCCTCTCTAGGCCTCATTTGTAAAATGAAGAGTCTGGCTTAAAGAGTTTCTGAGGTTTCTTCCAGCTCTAACATAAACTTTAAGTTCCTATTCCTATACTGATGCTCAAGCTGTTGTGAGATGAAAGTGTTTTTCGGTATCCATGGAAACAAGATCAGATTAAGCTGGTGACCCAGAGGTAAATGGTTGGGTTTTCCATTACCACCTCCTTGAACCCATATGTTCTATCGGCATCAACTTGCCTTGGCAAGGAAGCAGCCTTTGATGATGCCGAAGAGGAAACTGTGACCGATGAGGAATAAAAAACCCACTCCCATTCCACACCTATTTAGTTTCATGGATTTCTTATGTGGGATCTGGGCAAACTAACCTGATATGGTGTCCCTAAGACCAAGGCCACAGTATCAATACACATTTGGGCCCACTTTTCTTTCTCTGGGGAGAATTTCAGTCCCCTAGGTTTCCCTAGGGAAAATTTCCATTCACATAGAAATGTGCTGCATTCTTTGGCCATAAAGTAAACCCTAAACTTGGTTAGTAACCTTGCAAATCTGTAATATTTTTTAAAAAACCCAATAGGATGGGACTGTGACTGGCTCAGTCTCCATCTCTAGTCACCAAAACACAACTCACACAATGTCATTCCTACCAGTACTGTTTCAGTTGCCTTTTTTCCAATAAAACCTAAGGTGTCTTTTTGTTTCTTTCTTAAAATCTTGAGATCTCTACCTGTACCCTTAATCCCACACCTCCCCAGTGCCCCCATTGAATAACCTGTGGGTTCAGTCTTGGGAATAAAGTGGGGAACCTAGGAGGCGGCTGGGGCCTTTGAGAAGCAAACCTGCTTTTCTTCTTTCAAACAGCTGTGTAAGCATAGGAGAAACCCTTCTTTAATTAATTTAATAGGATTCAATTTAGTTTCTAAAATGGTTACAAGTCACCCAAGGGGGACCTCCTCAGCCCAGCCTAGAATAATTAAGAGCTCTTTCAATTCAGAAGCACCTGTCAAAGGGAACACCAAGCATCACTAGGCTGCCGTTATAACTACTCTACACTGGGATGATCATCCAGGCATAGAATCCTTGGACTGTAAGATACCCCTTTCTGAAAGGTCATCTCACCTCTACCCCTGCTTTTCTAACTAATTCTAGCCAGATAGCCATCTATCTGCACGATATGGCTATGGAGAAAACCATTTGCTGTCAAATGGTTGAAAACTGTTCTCTTCTAATGCATATAGAATAAAGAAGTAAAAAAACATGGCAACTGCTCTTTGAACTAGCTATCCATGCCTGACTAGTTCACCAGGTGGCAGCTACCCAAATTTCAGGTATAGTGCTCATTAAGGAAGAATTAAAAATAGCTTCTGCAAAGCTAGTCTTGCCATCCTAAACCAAAAAAGCGACAGCAAGTGTCCCAGAGGCCTTCAGTAGTGACTGTAACCAAACCATGAACCAAAATCAATCACCTGTTGGAATGGAAAACCAAATTAAACCTGAATATTCATTGCCAAACAATAATGATGAACTCAAGCAAAGTTGTTATTCAGTAAAGCAATTTAAACTTGGGCCAAACCTACGTATTTTCTAAAATAACTGAACTGGCATGAAACCAGAAGATGAAAATATGCTTAGAACTGAACCTTAGACAATACTTTATTTGGTTCAAGTTTCTGGTCTCTCCAGAGACAAAAATACAGTGAGCAAATGGAAAGATCACTGGATTAGGAGTCATAGAGGCTGGGTTCGAATCTTAGGTCTGAGTAATTCACTGAACCTTTCTGGGTCTCAGTTTCCTTATTTGTAAAATGAAGGGGTTGGACTAGATGACCTCCAAGCTCCCTTTCATCTCTTCACCTATGACCCTATGATGTGCTTACTACCTGTGTGACCTTAGGTAAGGCACTGAATCTTTTTCTTTTTTTGTTTTTTGCAGGGCAATGGGGGTTAAGTGACTTGCCCAGGGTCACACAGCTAGTAAGTGTCAAGTGTCTGAAGCTGGATTTGAACTCAGGTACTCCTGAATCCAGGGTCAGTGCTTTATTCATTGCGCCACCTAGCCACCCCCAGGCACTGAATCTTTTTGGCCTCAGTTTCCTCACCTATAAACTGAACAGGGTAGGATGAGGTGATCTCAAAGGTCTAGCACTAACAGTCTATGATTTATCTTACTTTGCCCTCCATCTGTCTCTGCCCCAAACCCTTTCCCCTAGGCCAGACAGGCTGAGATCATGTCCTCAAAGCCTCCAGAGCTCCCATGGAGTCTGCAGTCATGAGAAGTTATTTTTAAAGACGAGATGACAGCTCCGACAGTTCTGAGTCTGCCCTCTGGGTCAGGGTCTGAGTATTCTAAACCAGCGCATGCCAGAAATCACATACAGATTGGGGAAATTACCCTGCAGAGCTAGGCAGCCAGGGGCCTTTCCAAGGAACTCGGCATCTCCTGTTCAAGATGTCAAGTAAATAAATAAAGAGAAAGTTTCCCCTGTTGTAATTTTCATCTCCATAATAAAAGGTCAAGTCTACTACAAATAATGGCCTTCTATAGTTTAAAAAACCCCTGGGTTTGAAGGTAGGGGACCCTCCTTCCAGCTCTGGCTCAGACGCTAATTAGATTGCAACCTTAGGTTTTTTGGACATTGGTTTAGTCATCATTGAAATGGACTAGGTACTAACACTGCCCGAGTCTAACAATTTAACTCACCCTTGTCTGAACATGTCATACTCATTCCTATTTCCTTAAACTCATTCTGTTCTCCCTACCTTGGAATGTCCTGCTCCTCCTTCCTCACTAATAAAAAGTCTACTCATTCTTAGGCCCAGCTTAGGCTCTACTTCCTTTGTGAAGCCTTTTGGCTTCTTGAGTTCACAGTACAGGGCTGGGCTTGCAGGAGGGGCTCAAAAATTCCTTGCTGACAGATTTGTTCAATAGGTATAATAATCTCTGCCCCACTTCTCTCATTGGTTTATGTGAGCATCAGATGCGCTAACAGAGGTGAATAAAATAATAATGATATGTTAAGCTCTCAAACTTGAAGGGTCTATGGTCTCCAAGATTACAGATGGTTTGGACCAGATTAGAATGTAGTTACAGCTTAGTGGAAGGAAAACTTCTTGAGGGTCAGGATGGCTTTTTCATTTTTGTCTTTGTTATCTCAGCACTAAGCAGGAATTTAATAGTCTGGTTGAGCTAAATTGCAAATTCATTAATTTAACATTTACAAAGTATCTACTATGTGCAAGGTGATGTGACAGACTCTCTTTTTTTTTCCCCTTCAGGGCAATGAGGGTTAAGTGAGTTGCCCAGGGTCACACAGCTAGTAAGTGTTAAGTGTCTGAGTCTGGATTTGAACTCAGGTCCTCCTGAATCCAGGGCCAGTACTTTATCCACTGTGTCACCTAGCTGCCCCATGGCAGACTCTTGAAAGAAATTTCAGAGAAAACACAATGCCCTTCCAGGTGGAGAGGGTGGCTCCAAAGTGGAGGTGACACATATGTAGAGAGCTATTCTACAAAATGATACATGACAAGCATGTAAGAGAGGAATGAAGTGCTGGACAAAGTCTGAGGGAGGGAAGCTCATTACTGACTGGGGGAAGGGGGAAGGCGGGGAGATCAAGTAAGGTTTTGGGAGGAGATGGTATTTGAGCTTGGCTTTAAAAGATGGGTGGGATTGTAATAGTCTGGGGGTGAGTGTTGGGGAGAGGGGTAGGAGTTGTTCAGTCTTTTCAGTCCTGTCCAACTCTGTGGGACTCCTCTTGGGGTTTTCTTGGCAAACATACTGGAGTGGTTTGCCATTTCCTTCTCCAGCTCATTTTACAGATGAGGAAACTGATTCAAACAGAGGTTAAGTGACTTGCCCAGGGTCACACACTGATCTTAACTCAGATCTTCCTGATTCTAGGCCTGGCCCTTCATCCACTGCACCATCTAGGTGCCCTAAGGAACACTGAGCGCAAAACACAAAACATGGATAACAAATGGCTAATAGTCCGGTTTGGCTGGAGCACAGAGTACAAGCAAGGTAGCACCCACCGGTATATGGCTGGAAAGGCAGGGTGGCAGCAGATTGTGGAGGTCCTTGAATGCCAGGCCCATGAGTTTGAACTTTATTCAGTGCATGCTAAGGCACTGAAGGGTTTTGAGTAGAACAGTTATCTGACTAAATGTATGTATTTTAGGAGCGTTAATTGGATAACTGGGAAGGCTGTATCGGAGGTAATGAGGGAGAGGCTCGAGGCGGGGAGAGGTTATGGCAACAACTCAGGCTGGTGGTAATGTGGGTGAGCACTAGCATGGTGGTGGTGGGAATAGAGAGGAGGGATAGACACCATAGGTATTTGAGAAGTAAAAAAAAAAAAAGCAGAGGATTTGGCAACTGAAAGATGAGGTGTGGGAGAGGGGGAAGAGCCAAGGACAACATGAAGGTTTCCACACAGCAGACGAGTGCCACAGATAGACACAGTCAAGACAAAAGTGGGGATATGGGGAGAACATCTCATTTTACAAGTGCTGAATCTGAGATTCTGGCAAGAAACACAGGTGAAGAGATCTTGCTGCTACTGGAGCTTCAGAACGGAAACTCAGGGGAGAGGTTAGGGCTTGATTTGAATAGGGGTGATTACCACAATTGTGGTCGGAAATCAAAAAGGAAGAGGGTAGTGAGAAAAGTGGGCTGAGGATGAGATGACAGATGTCTTCTTGAGGGATGTCCACAGTTAGTGTGGGAGGACAAAGAGTGTCCATAAAGGGTAAACTGTAGAGTACAGTGCCGCAGAATCCAAGGGCGGAAGGAAGCAACAAATCAGAAGGGGGGGGTGGGAGGGGTGGGGTGTTGATGTCAAATGCTGCAGAGGTGTCATGGGGAATGAGGACTGATAAAAGCCTGCTAGATTTGGTGATAAAGAAGTGACCTTTGAGACTGTGAGGGGTTAGAGAGGAGAAAGTCTAACTACAAGGCTTTGAAAAGTGAGTGGGTGGTAAGAAAGTAAAGCTGAGAGTAGACTATTAGGACACTCAAAGTCCACATGTAGGGTAAGGGTACTTCCTTCCTTTCCTTTTCCTTTTTTTTTTTTTGGTGAGGCAATTGACGTTAAGTGACTTGCCCAGGGTCACACAACTAGTAAATGTTAAGTGTCTGAGGTCAAATTGAACTCAGGTCCTCCAGACTCCAGGGCCTGTGCTCTATCCACTGTGCCACCTAGCTGCCTTGTAAAGTTACTTCCTAGCAAGGAAAGGACACTGATTTTTTTTTTCACTATTGCTTTACATGTATTAGTCTTCACCACCACCACCACCACCACCACCACCACCACCCTAATTGTCTCTTAGGTGTTGTAGCAGTAGACAGAGCATTGGACATGGAGTCAAAAGAGCTGAGTTGGAATACTGACTCAGACATCTATGTGAATCTGGGCAAATCTGTGCCTCAGTTTCCTTATCTGTAAAATGGGCATAAGAATAGCATTTACCTCACAGACTTGTGAGAATCAAATGGGTCGATTCAACATATGAAAGGAGCTTTGCAAAGCTTAAGAGTGTTATATAAATGCCAGCTACTATGATGGAGATGCAGTGTGGTGAAGCTGGCCTCATAGCCAAAAAGAATTTTCCTTCAACACTTAGTTTAGTAGCTGCGTAATCCTGGGCAAGTCACTTTTCAGTGCTCCAGGGAACTCTCTAAGACTATAAGTAACAGATAAAGATCCAATGAGTTTCCTTATCTGCAAGTTCCCTTTACCAGTGAAATCACAGGTCCAATCACCATCCCTAATCATAAATTACTTTGAAAATTAAATTGGAGCAGAGGAAACAAAGCTTTCAGGTTGTATGCTACAAATTGTCACTAATCATACGAACTGCAACGCTGTTGATCAGACACTGAGCAATCCTCCCTCAAAGATGCACACCCCTCTTTTGCTACATCCTCCTCCTGCAAGGGCTCCTGTAATAACAGAGGAATAGAGCCAAAGCAAATTCTCTAGCCAAGAGAAGTTTGGAAAGTCTGTGGCCACACTGGGAGGAACCCAAGCATCTGGCAGCTGAAACTTCTGCAGTCAGTGCCGACAGAGAGAGAGAGAGAGAGAGAGAGAGAGAGAGAGAGAGAGAGAGAGAGAGAGAATATGAATGATTTGGGGAAGAGAAGGCTCTTCAGCTGTTGGCTAGGAAGATGAAAGGACATGTTACCAATGGCCTGGGTCTTCTTTCTGGGGTTGCCTACAAATAGAGACAAATGGCCGTTACAAGCATTTGAAACCCACTGAAGGGGCTTTTGGGCAGCTAGGTGGTGCAGTGGATAGAGTCCTGGGCCTGGAGTCAGGAAGACTCATCTTTCTAAGTTCATATCTAGTCTCAGTCACTTAATGAGCTGTATGAGCCAGGGCAAGTCACTTAACCCTGTTTGCCTCAGTTTCCTCATCTGTAAAAATAGCTGGAGAAGGAAATGGCAAACCACTTCTGTATCTGTGCCAAGAAAATCCCAAATGGAGTCATGAAGAATCAAACACAACTGAAAAAGAATAAACAACAAGAAGAAGGGCTGTTAAGGCCTGGAGTTTTACTTCTTTTGCTGTGGTAGGCTGAAATCCTGGCCTAGGAGTCAGCTGTGTGACACTGCATAAATTATTTTATTTTATTTTTTTGCTTCGTTCATCTAAAAAATGATGGGTGTCACCATCATAGTTATGCCTTACTTATTCAAGGCTTAAATTACACAGCGACCTCACTTATCCAAAGTACGGTAAAACAGTAAAGGAAGCCAAAAAAAAAAAAGGCTTTAAGATGCCAGAACGTTACTAGTCATAAAATAGAGCCTGCATTTTATTGATAGAGAGCTCTTCTGGTGCTCTCCCTTGTCCTACTTATTCTTAATTTATAGATAATTTGAACAAGTTTGGTGAGCACAGAGAAAAGATTTGAAGCAGCAATCAGAAGAGTGGATGGAGCAGGGGTGCCACAGCAGGAAACAGTGAGAGCTCATAGCAAGGAAGCAGACATCAAAACCAGACACAAGAACTGTGCTGCTGAGGAAAGGAGACTGGATTTAGAGTTAAGAGATCTGGGGCTCTGTTCTGGCCCTACCCCTTCCTCCTGTGTATCCTGGGGCCCACTGAGGAAGTAAGAAACATCTCTCCACACCTCCTGGGGCCCTCAGATTATCACTATATGGGGCTCATGACAATAAATGATATTCATGATGACCTGGAGGCATCACTAAAAGGCTAAATTACGTTAACAAATTCTATTTAGGTGTTATAGAAGCATGTGATACATTCTAAGAAATATTTTTCACCCCAAATAGTTAAAATAAGAGGAGAGAAAATGTCAGGGACCAAATGGCATATGTTTAGTTCTTTGGAAAATCAATTGATCAATCAACATTTATTAAGTGCCTACTATATGCCAGGCCACATATGAAGCAGCTAGGCGGTGCAGTGTATAGAATACTGGGCCTATAGTTAAGAAGATCTGAGTTCAAATCTGTCCACAGACACAGCTGTGTGAGCCTGGGCAAGTCATTTAACTCTTATTTTCCTATTTCTCATCTGTAAAATGGGAACACAGTGAAGAAAGAAATGTCAAAGCACTTTAGTATCTTTCCCAAAAATATCCCATGGGCAAGTAAGTCCACGGGGTCACAAAGAGTTGTGCATGACTGAACAACAATGTGCCAGTTACTGTGTTAACTGCTAGGGATACAAAATAGGCAAACGACAGTCTCTGCCCTCAAGGAGCTCACATTGGGGGAAACAAAATACAAACAAATATATAAAGCAAGCTATATATACACAGGATAAATAGGAGACAAGTGAGAGAGGGAGGGCACTAGAATTAAGAGGGGTTGGGGATGGCTTCCTATACAATTCATTTCCTTAGGATAGCCAAGGTTTAAAAAAAACTATATTATTTATTCAATATTTGCATCATTTATTTAATATGAAATTTACTTTGACTTCCATTAGTAAGCATCTTGTCTACTTCTGGAAGTACTTGAGGTATAAATTAGACTAGATGGCCTCCAAGACATTTTAAGAAAGAGAAAAGATTAAAATCTGATGTAAGAAAAAAAAATAATAACCAGAAAGCCAGAATTGTAAAGGAAGCAAAAGCAGATACTTGTAGCATCTTAGGTAAGCAAATTGTAATATTTAGACCACATATTTGGCTGCATGTTTTTTACAAGATACAACAAAGAGGAAAACATCTTGGTAATTTTTGTTTTATGCAATAGCAAAATTATCATTTATCTTCAGAGAAAAGATTTTTCCTGAAATTGAACCCAAGGGGGCAGCTAGGTGGTGTAGTGGATAGAGCACTGGCCTTGGAGTCAGGAGTACCTGAGTTCAAATCCAGCCTCAGACACTTAACACTTACTAGCTGTGTGACCTTGGGCAAGTCACTTAACCCTAATTGCCTCACTAAAAAAAAAAAAAAAGAAAGAAATTGAACCCAAGCAGGAATTGCTCACAGGGGTCTTTATATAAAGGGAATTGCAGGTGGAGTCATTCAACTAACAAATGTTTATTTATTAAGTGCCCACTGTATGCAAGGCACTCAGAGAACTTAGCAGCAGTATCTTCAACAGTGTTTTTTCCAAAGGAAACAAGGATGACAAAGCTGCCAACTCCTTTGTAGGTAGATATTTGTGAAGATCAAATGAGATTACGAATGTGAGGAGGCTTTGGAAAAATAGAAAGGTATCATATATATTGTTCAAATGTTAGGAAATGTTATTGTTGATATCATCATATATTCCCAAATTCTCCTCTCAGTTTTTCACAGCACAGGGCACTTTGATGTGGCTTTCATCAGAGGAGACAAATCCTCCCTGTTGCTGCCTGCCTAACTCTGTGTGTGTGTGTGTGTGTGTGTGTGTTTAGTTGAGCCATCTTGGTCTTGACCCATGTTCAGTGATCAGTCTTCCTAGATCTCAGTCTTGAGGAAAAAACAGGTTTTTGGGGGTTTTTTTTTTGCCCTCCCTCAGAGGGAATCATCTACTTATGCCTCATGTTTAACTAGATTCACTTTCAGATGACAGCCTGCAACCTGGGAGGAGTCCCTTAGCTGCTTCAGAAAGGGCAATTAGATATTAAAAACCAAGGGGAAATTAATCATGTACTATCTTGTGATGCTATTATGTAACTCTGTAGGTGTGTAAATCATGTTCCTCTAACTAGATGGCAAGTTTCTTGCCCTGTTTCATACTTAACTCAGGTTTCTCATATCATGTCATGCACATAGTAGGAAAGCAGCAAAAGTCTTTTAAAAAAATTTTATTTGGAAATTCAGATTTGCCCTGGAGTTCAAGGTGT
This sequence comes from Dromiciops gliroides, assembly GCF_019393635.1. Taxonomy (NCBI): domain Eukaryota; kingdom Metazoa; phylum Chordata; class Mammalia; order Microbiotheria; family Microbiotheriidae; genus Dromiciops; species Dromiciops gliroides. The sequence continues at coordinate 399,741,642 of NC_057863.1, forward strand.
GTGCAATTCATAGGCAGAAGATGGATTGCTTGTTCTTGGGCAAACAGATGTTGCTTTGAAGTACGTGCCCATGAGTGATAAAAGGATCTGAGATATACATACACAAAACACACACACACACACACACACAGAGCATATCCTCTTCAGTATTATGAAATGAAGAGATAACAGTTCTTAACAGAAGTTTCTAGTTCCAAGGTGACTCTTTAACAGGGCTCCTGATGAGGGTAACTGATGATATATTAGGGTTTCAGCTTCTCTGTCCACTCACTTCACCTCTGGATGACAGAATACACCTGCACCTCCGGTGATCAGTGCCCCCTCCATCCCTCCCCCCCCATCAGCAGAGTGAGAAAGGAGGCTTAGGAAGCAGACTAGCCAGCTGGCTCCAGAATACACAGCTCCTTCCTAGTTCTGGAAAAATGCTTTAGCATCTGTGTCTTTGGCTGTTTAAACCAAAGGACTCTGAATCATTAGAAACAGTTGTGGTTTATCCTCCAGGATGGAATGGCAAATTCGGGAGGACTTGATAGAGAGAATCAGAGAGAGTGACAGAGGGGCCTTCTTAAGGCATTGTTGGAGATCGATGATTAGAGTTAGAGTTATACCTAGGTGGTATAACCCACTTGGTATGATTTCAGAAGCACTAGTAAAAGGGTTTCTGTTCCCAAAGATCTCTCCCACCAGGACTGATGGTACCTGAAATTCTACCATAAGAGATCTAGTCCTTTTGGGTTTAAATCAAACAGGGATTTATCTCTTATTAAAATATGTCACCCTGGAAGGTTAATATTTTAACCCTCACTTATTCACATATTTCTTTAAGTTCACTGCATCATTTCCTTCAAGCAAATTTTGATGGGGAAAAGGAAGGACATAGGTTCTTGGGTGCCTAACAGAGGGCAAAGTTGACTGCCCAGTCAAGGAGGTTAGGGAGAGATAGGAATACTGAGTATAAACTTTGCTCCCTTAACCAATTCTCTGTAAGGCCTGCTTTGGGCATTAACTGACAGGACTTATTTGGGATGAAATCTTATGAAAATAGATCTGATATATGCATATATTTTTACAGATCCAGTGCCAAGTTTCATGTAGCTATAAATTAAATGTACTTACTGGAGGTATTAAAATTAGCCTGGTAAGGAAGGATACATTGCATGTTTGACAGAGGTAGGGGCCGTCAATGACCTCATTCTCTTTCCACTACAAACAGAGAAATCTGTCCTTGGTTGCTACATGAGAAGAAAGGGGATTTAGGATCCCCCCCCCCCCAAGGAAAACCAGGCCAGTGGAGGTGCCATAGGCTGAGAGAAGACAGAACAAGGCTTCAGCACTAAGGAAGCTGATGGAAGGAAAGTGCCAGACTAGATAATACCTGAGATACCTTCCAGCTCCAACATCCTGTTGTTCTCTGACTCACCATTTTACTCTGGGTCATCTCTGGGAGGAACAATGTATCCTATTTCCTCCAGGATCGAGTACAAACTCTTCCGCTTGGTATTTAGAGCACTTCATGGACTGGCCCCAACCTACCTTCCAGAATTATTCTACATTATTCCCTTCTGAGCAACCTACAGTTCATTGCCACTCTCCTTCTTGCTATTCCTCACACATGACAGTTACTCTCGTCTTTGCACAGTTTCCTTCATGCCTCTTCACCTTTACCTCTCAGAATTCCTAGCCTGTGTGTCCCTTCTCCTCCTCACTCCAAACTACTTGTATTTATTTCGCACATACTTTTACTTATACATTTTGTTCCCCTGATTGAATATAACCTCCTTCATGGCAGAGACTGTCTTATTTCTGCCTTTGGATCCCAAATACTTAAGCATGGCACCTGGCACATAGTGGCATTTCATAAATGCTCATGATAGATGCTTCATTCCTCCCTGAGAAAAACAATGAATAGGTTTTTTTCAGGATCTTTTCCCCTGTGTTTGGCTGTCATGGGGCTCACCCCAAACACTAAGAGAGCTTCCAAAGGGTAGTACATCTGCTGGCTTCATTTCCTTGGTGTTGCATCCAGTTCTGCTCTGGCCCAGGCAGGGTGCTGAAGAAGCCTTTATCAAGGCTAAAAATTCACAAAGTGCTCAACAATGCTCTGATTCATGTCTTCTGTGACAGGATGGTACCATCTGCCCCATTTTTCCAGGCAAAACCATGTCACAGACAAGTTAAACTTTGGATACTGCAAAGACAGCAGGAAATTGTTCCTCTCGCCCCCAAAGGACATAATCATGGTGTCCCTGCATTGTGTGTGGTTGATCTGGTCGCTGCACTTCAAGGGGGATATAACATACCTAGAGGAGGTAGTGTTCCATATAGGCAGAGACTGAAAAGGTCTCGTTTACTCGGAAAGATTCAAGTCTGAGAAAGGACAAGAATTCACTTCTATAACATCCTGAAAGGGCTGGAGAGGATGAACATAGACTTTGATCATCAGATATGGGAATAAAGAATTTAGAGACTAATTCTGAAGTCTGAAAGAGGGAAAAGGAAACCAAATAGCTTGGGTGTTTGGCTGATATGTGCAGCCCCTGGGGAAAAACAGAGAGACAAATTTAGAATATAATGGAAAGAGTCTTGAATTTTATTCCCTAATTTGCTACTAACAGGTGACCTTGGGCAGGTCACCTTTCTCATCTAAGTTTCAGTTTCCTCTTCAGTAAAATAAGGAGTCTTGCATGTTAAACTGATTATGAGGAATTCAAAGAACTAGGGTAAGATTTCATTCATTCATTCATTCAATAAGCATTTACTCTATGAACTAAAAGTTCTGTAGTCAGCAGAACCAGAAGAATGGCAAAGAATGAGTAAAATAAATTAAATGAAAAGAACCACAAAATGAAGTCAACTAAGTCAATATAATGAAAAAGAGAGAAGAAACACCTTTCTTTTCAGGAAAAAGGTGGGTGCAGAATGTCGCAAACACTGTCAAATGAGGTAAGTCTACCAATTATTTTGCTTAGGGAGGATCATTGGGTATGGTGGTGAGGAAGGGTATATCTACAAATGACAGTGGTAGAAAAACAATAGCCAACAATAACATTTATTTCTAGGGCATGAGGCTGTACTAGGTGATTTCTAAAGTCCTTTCTGCCACTAATAATTTGATTGCAAGACTTCAAAGACTTTCAAACAGCAGGATGAGAATCAACTAGAAACCAGGAAGTGAGTGAATGTGACAAACAACAATGGGATGATCTTTAAACCTAAAATACAATAGCCTCAAAAAAAAAGGTTTCGAAAAATTAATTGATGATGGATTCATAGTTATTAAAGGGAATTCAGTGTATTTAAAACCTTCCTCTGACCTGAGAGGTGGTGTTAGAGAAGGACAAATATGTCTTCCCCCAAACTGTCCCTGAGACAAGGGTTCTGGGCTGAAGGGGTCCAGGGAGGCCTGCCCCTGGGTGGTGATTCAGATTATTCTCAGAGGTTACAGAGAGTCTGTGGTAGGGCTTTTATGGTGCTCCGGAGAAGGGAGATGACCACAAGACTGGCCACAATCCAAAACAAACATAAAAAAAAAACCCCATTACCAAAATACTCAGCATTAGTCATCCCAAGGAGGAAAGCCAAAGGATAGAAGACCAAGGTCTTTATTTGTGGTCTTACCTCAGGGCTTTAGGAGGTTACCAATGGAAGGCAGTTTTAGGAGAAATAAAGTAACTTGTTCAATGAAGTCATAGGAGCTTTGGATCATGGATCCTAAGTTGGAGTTGGGAGGAACCTTGGAAATCATGTAGTCCAACTCCCTCATTTTTCAGATAGGGAAACAGAGGCCCAGAGAGGTTAAGTAATTTGGCCCTTCCATCTAAATGAAATCTGGACTCCCTGTTGCCATAGTTGCCAGTCTGCTCACAGTTTTGTACAGCCCAATCTTCCAGCTAAAATGGAAACCAGTCAAAAAGTGGAAGTCTCAGGGAGGCAGTCAGGGATTCTAGAGCAGTTTGTCAGATGATCAAAATAGCATGTAAAAGGCAAGATGATTAGGGAAAAACTCTCTTTCCTTGTCCCTGTCCCTCCCTCCCCACCCCCCTCCCCCAGTATAAAAATAGGAAGTCCACACTTCATTCAGGCTTTTGCTGAGAAGTAGCCCTGAAGCTTCTTCTAGCATTTTAGCACAGTGCCTGACATACAGTAGGCACTTAATAAATGTTTAGTGATTGATTGATTCTCAGAACCCTCCCTCTCAAAATGTTGGGTAACTCCCAAGACTGTACAGTTCTCATTTATGTCAGTAGATCCAAGAATAAAAGAAACTTGTAGTAAAGTACAAAGCAGATTCAAACGTGGGAAGCCATTCTGCAAAGAACTGATCAATGATGCCAATGCAGTATATATAAAGGGATTTTATTTATTTATTGTTCGTTTGTTTTTTAAAAAATTTCATGTCGGCCACACTATCAAGTTGAATTTCAGGAGTCAATTAGAAGCATTTATTAAGCACTTACTATGTCCCAGGCATTGTGGTAAATGCTCAGGATACAAAGATAAAGTAAAAACAGTTCCTCAAGGTACTTACATTTTAATGGGAGAAACTACATATATACCTAAAATATTAAATATGTTAAATGATATGTGTCTGTCTGTCTATCTATCTATCTATCTCAGTATATCCAATATGAAAACAGAGGAAATGAAGGCAACCTTGCAGGGCATGACATTAGCTGCTGGGAAGTGTGTGTGTGTGTGTGTGTGTGCGCGCGCGCGCGCGTGCGTGCAAATGAAGAAGCTGTTGACTAAGTCATTCTCTCTTCATTTCTTCCTCTTTGTTCAGGCCATTTCCTATTTGTCGATTTGCCCTTCCCTCTTCTCCATACTTTTCCAAACTCTTCCCTTTCTTTGAAATCTCAACTCAAGTCTTCCTCCTTCCATAAAATTAACACTAGTGATGATAACAATAATAAGAATATTATATAAGATTTACAAAATGCTTTAAGGTTTACAAGGCACTTTATAAAGATCTTATTTTATCCTCACAATAATCCTGGGAGGTAGATGCTATTATTAATCTCTCCCTCATTCCAGTCCTCACCAATTTTCCTTTTCTCTAACCATCTAAAACTCTCAGTCATAAAGGCCAGAGATTCGAGCTTAAAAGTACGTTAGAGATCATCTAGTTCAATTCTCCACGTTATAGAAGAGGAAACTAAGGTCCAGAGAGAGAGGTTGAATAACTTGCCCAAAGTCACAGGTCTCCTGTGGTAGAGCAGAGATTTGAACTCAATTCTTCTGAATACAAATTCAGGGATCTCTCATCTTTATAATACTATCTCCTTTTAGAATGAACCATATATTTTAGCACTTGGAATAATAAAATCATAGAATAGCAAAGGACCCTAAGGATCATTTAATGAGACTCCAATTTACAGATGACAAAACTGAGGCCCAAGGAAGTAAAATGATTTTTTTAAGGGTTTGTAGTGGTTAGGCTGAGTCTTATACTTACTGGTTTTGACCATTATATTATAGGGTTAGGGTTAGGGTTAGTATTCCTTCTACTAAATCATGCTACTTTTCACATCAAAACATCTTAGAGGGGCAGCTAGGTGGCACAGTGGATAGAGCACCGGCCCTGGAGTCAGGAGGACCTGAGTTCAAATATGATCTCAGACACTTGATACTTATTAGCTGTGTGACCCTGGGCAAGTCACTTAACCCCAATTGCCTCACCCCCCCCCCCAAAAAAAGAAACAAAAAACATCTTAGAACTGGAAGGGATCTTAGAATCATTCCATATAATCTCACTTAGCATCTGGGGAAACTGAAGTCCGAAGAGGAGAAAGTCAGCAGGGAGTTCTTGGAAGGGCTGGAACTAAGAATTCAGATTCCTGAGTCTTAGCCTATAACTGTGCTCTTTAATTGCTTCAAGTAGAATGTAAGTTCCTTCAAAATAGGGACAAGTACAGCTAGGTCTCAATTAGTGCCAATAACGAATCCCCTGAAGCAGTTATATTAAACTTTCTATATTCCCCCGCATTTCCACACAGGGCTGGATGCACCTGAGACTGACTAATGGCTCTGGAGATTTCCCTGAGGTCATGGCATCACGCTCCAACAACTGGCACTATAAACTGATAGGATTCAACATGCTTACTAGTAACATGCCCAGCCGTGCATATTTTTTCAGTGACTCCCCAGGCCCTAGGACCTGAGGATTTTTAGCAATGACAGGTATCATTACTGGAACAGAAGCAGCTTGATGATACTTAGAAACCTGAATTGTACTACCATCTTTACCTATAATTTCCTGTCTGTGTTTCTACAAAGTCACTTTGATTCTCTAGGTCTCACTTTCCTTAGGTGAAAAATGGAATTAATAAATCCTGCCTGCCCCATTTGTCTCACAGAGATGTTATACAGCTCAAATGAAATGATGGACATGAAAGTGGTTTGGAAAAATCTAAATCAAGCAAAATAAAAGGAAGTATTATTCCATTAGCTAATGACGGGGGGGGGGGGGGGGTGTTGTTGTGTTGCTCTTAGCTGACTGTTTAGCAAATATCTTTTCGAAACCCAACATATGAAACAATGTTATTTACCTACTATCGTGAAGCAAAAATCAGTGGTCATTTGAAAGGCAACCTGCTCCCTTTATTATCTAAACTGATTGAAGATGCTGATGGAAAAGACTTAACTGGGACTCCTTTTCACTAATGGAAAGATAGAGGAAGACTGGTCATTGAAATGCAAAACCACACCCAGGAGAGCAAACCTAGCAAGAAACCAACTTCCACTGGGGCTGGAGCTTGCCGGATGAGCCTCCTAACAACACTGCTTGGCTGCAGATGCACTAGAGGTGTGTGCATTTTGTAAATGTCTGGGGAGAGTTAGGGGAAGTTGAGGTGGGAAGTGGCAGACATAAGTCCAAAAGACTCATACACACATCCACCCACCCACTCACTGTTTCCTTTCTGTTGTCTGAGCAATAGTCAGGAACAGTGAAACAAAACTCATTTCAATGCTACACTGAAGAATTTCCTTCTATTGAGAGGAAAGCTTAAAGGAACTTGCCTAGGGGAACCAAACTCTATAGTGAGTTCTTCCCAGGACACTGCCAGTCTGGATTTCCTTCTTCCCGCGCTGTATGTAATTCCCTCGAGACCACAGCAGCACTGCAAACAGACAGGCCCAGTCATACCATTTGTGGGAACAGAATCCACTTCACAGCATTATTGCTGTCTGCCTTTACCTCTTATTTAAGTACCCCATGGTCATGAAATTAAGTAAAAGCCACAAATCCCCAATATAGCAATATCTGGATAAAACAAAGAAAGGAAAGCTGCCCGGTAGTATCCTTTATTTTTTTTTGCCAACATTGCTCACAGCACTAAGGCATGGCAGAGGGACAAATGCTATAGTGGTACTTACTAAGTGCTTACTGTGCCTCCTCTAGTAGCATTTATAGTCAGTCAACCAACAATTATTAAGAACCTACAATGTGGGGAGCAGCTAGGTGGAGCAGTGGATAAAGCACCAGCCCTGGATTCAGGAGGACCTGAGTTCAAATTTGACCTCAGACATTTGACACTTACTAGCTTAACCCTCATTTCTCCACAAAAAGAAAAAAGAAAAAAAAAGAACCTACTATGTAGCAGGCAGTATTTTAAGTACTTGGGAGATACAAAGAAAGACAAAAACATGGTCCCTGTCCTCAAGGAGCTCACATAAGTATATACAAGACATATACAGGTTAACTGGAAGGTTATCAGAGAGGGTAATCAATCACTAGCAATTGCAAGGAACTGGAAAGGCCTGCAACAGAAGGTGAGGTTTAAGCTTAGTCTTTTTTTTGTTTGTTTGTTTGTTTTTGTTTTTTGGGGGGTGAGGCAATTGGGGTTAAGTGACTTGCCCAGGGTCACACAGCTAGTACATGTCAAGTGTCTGAGGCTGGATTTGAACTCAGGTCTTCCTGACTCCAGGGCCAGTGCTCTATCCACTGCGCCACCTAGCTGCCCCATTGGGTTTTTTGGGGTTTTTTTGTTTTGTTTTTTGGTAAGCTTAGTCTTGAAGGAAGTCAAGGAAACTGTGAGGAGGAAGAACAAAATTTTAGCTCTGCTACTTAGGACCTAATGTAACTTTGGAATTCAACTTCTATGGCTTCATTTTTCTCATTCGGAAAATGAAAGGGCTGAATTAGATGATATCGAGACTAGAGGTATGGAGAACTCAAAGGTCACTTTCTGCCCAAAGAATGACAGAATTTTATAGATGCTCTATATGTGTGTAGCACATATATATGTATATATACAAATATATATCATATGTACAGATTGTTGTTTGTCCTTTGTTCTCGAAGAGGACCCTCCCCCTCCCCTCCCCCCCACACCCACCATGGTTTCCCTGACTTCCTTCAAGTCCCACCTAAAATCTCATCCTTCCAGGAGAAGCTTTTCATGATCATCCTTGATGCAAATATCTTTCCTCTATTGATTATCTCCAATTTATGCTCTATGTATCTTCTTGTTTTCATGTTGTCTCCGAACATTAGACTGGGAGTTCCCTGAGAGCAGGGATTTCTGCCTTTGTGTCCCCAGTGCCTAGCACAGTGTTTGGCACATAGTGGATGCTTAATAAATGCTTACTGACTGACTAAATAAATTCGAGAGACTTAGGAAGGGAGGGCATTAGCAGCTAGGGGAGAATCAGGAAAAGCTTAGGACGCTGCAGGTGGTGCATGGAGGAACTTAGAGGGTAACCTCCCCAAATCATATTAGTGCCATCACAGGAGAAGAGTCACAGTTGCCGGTCCAATGGCTAAGAGATGAAACAGCTGCGGTCTTCCTTCTGCCACAACACAGAAATGGGGACTGATGGGGACTCTACCTCTTCCCGGATTCTGAACTGATGAACCTCTTTGCTCTGGTGACTCTCCCCCAAGAGGCAGAGACCCAGGGCCTCTGCAGAGAACCTTTGCTTTTGGAATGTCCTTTTCTACTCGTTTTTTGGGCCACTGTTTAAGGCTTTTTTTTTTCTTTTGTTTTTTGCTCCACAGGACTTTCCTGTTTTAAGGCTGACACCCTTTCCTATGTCCCATTTTGGTCGCTGTTCTGGCATCACATTTGTTCTATTTTAATGTCTTAATTTGGGTCCTGGTGCCCTGGGGCCATCCCACACAGTAGCAAAATAAGTCAGTACATATGAAGAGTAAGGCATAAGACTCCCCAGAGACGCCAAACTCACTCCATCCCTCTTCTTTTTCCTGACACACACAGCCCAACTTATGCAGACTGATGTCATCACCTAAAACAAGCACAGGCACATTTGGACCAAAAGAATTATCAAAGAAAGCTTTACTAAGCAGCTACTATGTGCCTAGACCTGTGCTAGATGCTTTAGGGAGTAACAAGTTCTTATCTTCAAGGACCTTATGATTTGACACTGGAGATACTATGAAAGTAAATGAAACAAAGACTAATACAGGACTATATACGATCCTGTGCTTACCTGCGCATCACAGACTCTTAAGTGCTTTAGAAATTCAAGGACAGAACAAGAATGGCTAAGGGAACTGACAGTCATTATAGGTAAAGAGAGAGTAAAAGAACGACCACCTGCTCTGATGGGTTCAAGCCACCTAGCCTAGATAAACTCCATCTTTGCATACTAAAAGGCCTGGGAGATGTAATTTCTGAGACACTGTCAATAATCTTTGAAAGATCAAGGAGAACAGGTGAGGAGCTGCAGAACTAGAGAAGGGCAAATGTACAGGTTTTCAAAGAAGGGCAGAGAATAAAGCCTGGGGAAAAAAAAAAACAAAAACAAAACCAAAACCAGGCTGGTAGGCCTGACTTTGATTCCTGACAAAAGCAGATAAAGGGATAGTTAATGAATACTTAGAAAAGGAAATAGTGATCACAAAAGGCCAGTATGGCTTCATCAAGAAGAGTTAATGGAAGAGGAGTACAGTGTTGTTACTGGTAGGTCTGGCTAATGCTATAGCTATAGTTTTCCACAAAGTATTTTATAAAATCTTTGATCATACTTGTAGAAAAGATGAAGAGATCTAGGCTGGATGCTAGACAGATTAGAACAGACTGAGTGAAAGACCCTCAAAAAACAGTCATTAGTAGTTCAGTGTCAGCTTGCAAGGTTGTCTCCAGTAGAATGCCCCAGGGATCTCTGCTTGGTATTTCATAAAAATCTTAGAAAAAGACATTTTGGGCCTTTTATGAAGCTGGGTATAATATTATATAAAACTGGGACCAACTCCCAACAGAAGAGATGACAAAGTCAATATTCAAAAAGATTTTGATAGGCAAGATTACTGAACCAACTAAAGTAAGATGTAACTTAACATGAATAAATGTAAAGTATTACATTTGGGCTCAAAATGTCAATGAAAGTACAAGATGAGGTAGGCATGGTTTAAGGGCAGTTCATCTGAAAGACTTGGAGGTTTTAGGGCAATCGCCATATTCATCGAAAGTGTGATAATGGTACCTGAGAAAGCAAATGCATATCTTAGGCTTCAATATGGAAGGCAGTATCCAGCACTAAGAAGGCGAAAGTTCCCACTGTACTTTTCCCTGGTCAAACCACGTTTGGAGAATTATGTTTAGTTTGAGATATTACTCCTTCAAGGAATGCATTTTGATCAGGGTCACAGGAAATAGATATACATGGGAAATATACTAATTCAGGGAAAAGTACAAAAAGGAAATGATACAGGTAATAAGAACTGCAGGAGCTCAGAGGACTAAACCATACAGTCTAAAAACAAAAATATAGTTTTAGGATCATATTCTTTCTATCTCCCACAGTGCCTAACACAGTGATAAATACAAAAAAGGGATTCAATAAATTCTTTGTTCTCATGTAGCTGGGATAGAAGGATTCAGCTTGAAAGTAGGAGGGTAGATAAGATGACTTCTCATCTCAGGGTCCATTCTGACCTTTGATTATGGAGATTCTAAACTACCCTTCTCCTCTGATTCAGGAGAAGGCAGTAGCAAGTGTTCTTTCTAATGGGAAACAAGGAAGCACCTTAAGGATCTTTAGCTAAAGGGCCCCCAGCTGCCTAGCCCCTTTAAGTGGCCTAAAATGACATAATTTTTATTGATGCCTTATTTCTTAATATCATGGTAATTTCTCATATCCTAACCTACCCTCAAGTAAGTTTTCCCTTATGACAAAGAAAAATAGCAGGGCAAAACCAACCAACACAGCAACTGAGTTTGATAACAATAGTCCATACAGTGGGCTTTAATTGAACAAAAAGACTTAAGTCAGGCACAGAATATTTTCCAATCTCCGAATAGGAAGGAACCTCAAGGCCTCATCTGGTCCAGCTGCTTGCCTTCAGGCTGGTGAATGGCTAGAGTGCTCAGGACATATGGTCATCTATTCTCTTCTTGAAGGTCTCCTGGGTCAGAGACTCCATGGGATTTTTTAAAATAAATGAGTTATAAGTGGTAGTTCCTTGCAATTCACGTTTACAAAAAAAGATCAAGTTATATATATATATATATATATATATTTTAGGTCTCTTCCTGCCACCAACATTTTCCCACAAGTACCTATTCTCATCCTCTACTGGTGTCTTTGCAAACATTGTTGCTTTAACTGACTGAGGCTTTCATCCTATTTCCCTTTTCTTTTTATCCCTTATTTCTGAATCTGTTATTCATCTTATTGGCTACATGATCTGTAGATGCCCTAATGGAAGCATTCCTGTTCTCCCACAGAGTCTGTATTTCTGTGATAATTATCCTCTGCCACATCCTCCTTTAGGTATCCATCCACATGTCTGCTGCTGGGTCTCCATTAGTGCAAATAATGTCTTTTTCCCACCACTCCGAAGTTCTATGGATGTTCAATCAGAATCTCCCATCTTTTAACCACTGATTCCAAGTTTGCCAAAGAAGAAACAGGTTTTGAAAAAAGCAGCACTACTGATCAAGTTATGTTACCTTAGAGAAGAAATGATTTGGAGGGAGTTGGCCAACACAAATGGAGTTATAAACAACAGCAACAATATAGCGGACTGTTATGTGGGAGAACCAAGATAAACCATCACATCTAAAGAATTTTCTTTCTTTAATTCCCTTTCTCTTGCTTTTCCTTCATTCCATACACATATACATCCTTTGAGAGAAGTCTCTTTCCTTTAGGGAAGAGTTACTTTTATGCAGAAACTAAATTTTCTCTTGATGCCAAAATCCTTTAGTGAACTTCATTTAATTATGGATAAAAAGCAGAACATTCTCAGGTTCCTCCTGGATATTTCTACCTAGCAAGGTCTTGGGTGAGGTAATCCCAAACTATCCAAACAGGATTGTCATCTCCTGGGTGTGGCGCTTGACAACTGTTTCTCTACTGCAGGCTGGTGCCTATCATCTCTATCTGCCTGAAAAAGCAGATGCTACTCCTGTGATAACATTTATTAAGACTAATAAAAGCAGCCTCCCCCACCCCAACCAATCACCCCCAGAGAGAAATCACCAATATGAAAGCATTTCACATTTCTCAGACCATGGAAATCAATCAGCACTGACAACCCTGGCTATCACAAGGTCGGCTCCAGCCGCTCTTGGCAGAGCTGGAAAATGGCCAAGCCAATCTCTCTGCTGTAAATACAGCACTGCAAGGACACCCTCCTCCTATCACGAGGAATGGAGCACATTATGTAGCAAGGTAACAAGATTGGGCAGTGCCAAGTAAGCCTGAAAAGAACAGAAAGGAAACATAGTCAGCGGGGCCCTCCATTAAGACCTAATCAATCAGTCAGTTCCATAGGTCTTTACTGAAGACCTACTTCTGCAACAAACACATATTTAGACAGCAAACACAACATTATGTAATCTTCTCTTCCTGGCAACTAAGTCCTGAGGTTACAATTCAAGGTCTCAAGATCTCTAGAGTTGGCTCAGGGTTTCTGAAAACTTCTTTCTCCTTACTTAATAAAGATAGGCCAATAATAAACATTTCTTTCCCAGCCCCTCTAGGTGTTAAGTAAACAATTAAATAGGTGGCAGTCACAGTGGGGTAAAAGGATCCATTGTAAGGAAGAGTTTTCTAATAAATCAAAGTTCATTTTCTTTTTTTTTTTTTTTTGCGGGGCAATGGGGGTTAAGTGACTTGCCCAGGGTCACACAGCTAGTAATTGTCAAGTGTCTGAGGCCGGATTTGAACTCAGGTCCTCCTGAATCCAGGGCCGGTGCTTTACCACTGCTCCATCTAGCTGCCCCCAAAGTTCATTTTCTAATAAAAGGCAGCTGGATGACAGATACTGTAGAGGAGATTCTTGCAATGACTAGGGGTGTTGGACCAGATCATCTTCAAGTTCCCTTTCCATAGAGGCCAACCCCATCAAGAAAGACATAAATCTGGGGTGGCAAGGAGGACTGGAGACCTTGTAAACAGTAAGTTCTCCTAACTTATACTCTCAGGCAAGAAAATGAGGAAAGTCTTTTGTTTCTAGTACTTTCTTTTGTTGGCAGCAGCTACTCCCTCCAGAAGTTCTCAGAAACTGTTCTCTGGCAAATTGCTTAAGGTGGCTTCCTGAGGTGATGGCTCTATGAGCTACTCTTGCCAATGGGTGGTTTCCTATGGTTGTTCTGAATTGTGCTCCCAGAAGCCCTATCTCCAGGCATCAGCCCTCTGTTTCTATTTCTTCTTCTTCTTCTTTTTTTTTTTTGGTGAGGCAATTGGGGTTAAGTGACTTGCCCAGGGTCACACAGCTAATAAGTGTCAAGTGTCTGAGGCTAGATTTGAACTCAGGTACTCCTGACTCCAGGGCTGGTGCTCTATCCACTGCGCCACCTAGCTGCCCTTCTATTTCTTCTACTAGAAGCTTTTGTAGAAGATGACACCCACTGTCAATAGTTACCCTTGGACCAGCCAATCTATATCACTTTTAATGCAGACATTTTCAAGTATCTACTTGTATCACTTTATATCAGTTTTCCAATAATTTTTCCACTATTCGGTAACTAACTTCTTGCTTTTTATCATACAGAATTGGATCAGATCTCTGAACTATCCTGGTCTTGGGGCTACTGAGAATTGAAACAAAACTGTAACATGTTACATATGGCTTATAATATATTCTAAGCTATACACACACATAAATGTCACATAGGGAAGTTACTTTTGAAACCATGCCTCTGTGTTGTCCCCCAACCCCAAACCAAAAGGGTGATCCTCTTTTTCCTGGATACATCTATTTGGCTAGGCAAGATGACATTTAGGCTGAGTCAAATGAATGGTACAATAGATAAAGTTCAAAGAAGGCAGAGTTCCACTACGGAATGGGGTGGTCAAAGAAAGTTTCATAGAGGACATGAGTCTGAAGGATGTGTAGAATTTGGATATGTACAGCAAAGAAGGAATGCTCTTAGCAGAAGTGGACTCAGAATTAGATGGAATGGGGCAGCTAGGTGGTGCAGTGGATAGAGCACCAGCCCTGAAGTTAAGAGGACCTGAGTTCAAATTCAGCCTCAGACATTTAACACTTACTAGCTATGTGACCCTAGGCAAGTCACTTAACCCCAACTGCCTCAAAAAAAAAAAAAAGAATTAGATGGAACTTGAGAGATCTTTTAGTCTAACCCCCTAAATCTCTGATATCATCTTCATTTAAAGCCACTGGAGATGGGGAAACCATTGCCTCCTGGACAGACCATTGCACCTTTGGAAATCTGTGTTAGGTATCTTTTCCATATATTAAATCTTCCTCTTTGCAACTTCTACCTTTTTTAACGTACTTGGAAAAGTATGATATCTCAGACACCTGAAAACAACTATCACGTATATACATAAGAATTCTTTTCTCTAGGCCAATCATCCCTTGTTCTTTCAACTCATCCTCATGTCATAGTCTAAAATATCCTCACCATTTCTGGTCTAAAAGTTTGCCAGGTTGTCAATGTACTTCTTTGTGGAGCAATATATGAAGTAAGAAGAAATTTGGCACGGTACATGCCATGGGAATATGGGAACTGAGGAATGAGGAACATGAGGCATAGCAGAGTAAAAGCTAAAGTTCCCAGTGGCTTTAGGGGTAGGTAAGTCACTTTGACATCATTGGGTCTTCTGAAATTCTACCATCTCTTCAACTGTGAGTTGACCCAAGGGGTAAGGGAGAGAAGAAAACAGTCTCCTTAACTCTGTTAGGTGCTGTCCACAGATGGAATTTGAATAGACATTTTCAGAAACTACCAAGAGAGTGACAACTATCTACATCCCTGGAACAAGTCAAAAAGGGCATCACTAACTACCTCTTCAGGGGACATACTGAATTGATGCCTACTCAGAGAACATGGAGCAAGAGAGCAGCTATGGTCACAGAAACCAGAAATCCCAGAAGATATGCTCCACATTTTGTCCCTGTTGACCTCCCTTTAGACAAACTCTTCCCGTGCCTCACTAATCTAAATTCTACCCACTTTAAGGCTCATTTTTTTCTCTCTCTCAAGAAATCTTATCTGTCCATTCTAAAACAATTACTCCTACATAGTCATTGCACTATCAGTAACACTTAATCTACCACTTGAACATAACGCTATATTGTTCTGTTCTCTGCTTCATGAAAGTCTTATTTTCCCCACCTAGACTGTATGTTCTTTGAGGGTGGGGTCTGTGTCTTCTTTAGTAACTGAGAACTTCGAAAAAGACAGAGTAGAAAAGAGGTGTTGACTAAATATTTTCTATTTGGTTGGCTGATAAGGTTTCATTATAGGTCTCTACTCATCAATTTTGCAAAAATTCTTACATGATTTGTTTCATGTTAGGGCCAAGCGCATGGCTGTTGAATGTGCAGTACAGCTTGAACAGTTGGGGCCTGGCAGGTAGTGAATGCAAACCTTCTATTAGCCTGCCCCAATTACCCTCCCTGTGTTGCCATTTTTCACCTAAGAGGCCTGCCCACACGCTCCCACTCAGAGAGTCATGCAGGCTGCAGAGTCAATGAGTGAGTCAGCAGCTACCCTGACACCATTTCAGCTATCCTGTCTTTTTTGCAGAGGAGACCATAATCACTTTTAAATACCTTCCTCCATCTTGAGGGAAAGCAGCAAAGGCCACAGCAGAGCCAGGTAAATATAGAGATATGGGTGGAGGAGGTCACAGAAGAACACAGATCTAGGGACAGAAGAACTTCAGAGGCCATGGGGTCTAGTCCCCTTATTTCATGGATGAGGGAACTGACACTTAGGGAGATTAAGTGACTTTCATAGGCAGCACAGCCCAATGAAGCTCAGCTAGTTTTCATTAATTTACTCAGTCAGCAGGCACATATTGAGTGCTTATAGAATCCCTGTGGAAACTAGAAACTCCAAGAACCAAGAATTCAGATCTCTGAGTTCCGTGTTCTTCCCACTACAAAGAATCGAGGCAAGGATTATAGGCACCTGGCATCAGCTTTTGCAGGATCGCAAAAAACTTCTCCAGCATGTGATTAAATGGACCAACACAGATACTCCCCATGGCATAGGACAGACTGCTGTGAGCTTGAATGTTCCTGGAAGCTTTCTGAAGAGATGAGGCTTAAGCCTTGAAGAGTGGGTAGTTTCTAGATGACGGCAGGTGAATAGTAGAATCTAGGTGAATGAGACAGATAGCTCAGTTCATATGGAGGCTG
The DNA here is from genome assembly GCF_019393635.1 of Dromiciops gliroides. Lineage (NCBI taxonomy): Eukaryota > Metazoa > Chordata > Mammalia > Microbiotheria > Microbiotheriidae > Dromiciops > Dromiciops gliroides. Next base: position 399,758,230 of record NC_057863.1, read on the forward strand.
CCTGCCTTAAAATATGGTCACCAAAGCTAGAACACATGTGCTATATGAATGTACTCATGCACATATGTGATGCATAAATATATGTGTGTACATATCTATGCATAAATGCGTGTGTGTGTGTGTATGTAGAGAAGGAGAGGAAGGACAAAGGAGAGCGAGCGTGGGGAGAGAGGAAGGACAAGGGAGAGAGTGGGGGTGCAGAAAGCGAGAGTGAGAGAGAATGAGAAAGCTCCCTTTGGAGGTGACTGTATTTACCAAATTACTGGCCACAGGAGTGACTCTCTGCTGGGACCATGTACTCATTATTGAGAAAGAGAGATGCTCTTTCACTCATCAATAGACCAACTGCCTATTGATGATGCCTGTTAATAGACCATTACTCACTCTGTAAAATGGAGATAATAAGAATTCTATTAACATCCATTAGATACCTTCCTAGACAGTGGCCCAGACTCTGAAGCACCTACTTTTCTCTTTCCCTCCTGTCATTAACATTCACACAATTTTGTTTAAGATTGGAAGGGAACAATAAGATCATCTTGTCCTACAAGTAAGGAAACTGAGGCTCTGAGAAATTAAATTATTTTTTCAATGTCAAGAAACTATCCAAATGACTACACACCTTGGACAATTTATATAGCACATCTGTTCCATGTCTGATCTTAGGGTTCCTAACTTACTTATAAACTAACTTGGGCTAGATATAGTGGTTTAATGCATTACTCCTTCTAACTGACCCAGCTACATAGTAACAGTACCAAAGGAATATTTCCAGTTGTGGGGATTTTAAGCATTGAATGGAGTGGGAATGGGAGACATAATAGCAATAATACCAATGACTAACATTTATACAGCATTTACAATGTGCCAGGCACTGTGCCAAGCACTTAAAAATGATCTCATTTGATCTTTATAACAACCCTAGGAGGGGGGTGCTATTATCATACTCATTTTATAGATGAGAAAACTGAGGCAAAACAGAGGTTCAATGACTTACCCAGCTAGTAAGTTTCTGAGGCTGGATTTGAACTCAGGTCTTTCTGACTCCAGGCTTGATGCTCTGTCCACTGTACCTCCTTTCTGGATCTGTTTTGCAATCTATAGTGCCTTCTCATATCATACTCTGTATGCCTATTGGAAAGGCAGGGTGGGAAAGTACTGGACTTGAAATTAGGAGAGCTGAGTTTTGAATCCTAGCACTGCTATTTGGTCACTATGTGACTTAGGCTTTGTAAATGGTAATAACTCATATGGATAGAGTGCTTTAAGATTTCCCCATAACAAATCTGTGAAGCAGGTGGTATAAACACTATCATCCCTCCTTCCTTTTTATAGATGAGAGATCTGAGGCTCAGAATGGGTAAGTGATTAGGCATGAGCCCACACAATTAATATGGTAGAGCCAAGTCTTTTGACTCAACACTACCCTGAAGTAGGTGTTCATCACCTAGGGGTTGAACCATCGCAATAGCCTTCTGTTTAATTTCCTTATTTCAAATGTCTCCCCACTCACTGCAGTCCACTCTCTACTCAGGTACCAAAGTGATCTTACTAAAGTGCAGGTCTGACCATGTTACCTCCCTATTCTATAAACTTCAGTGGCTTCTTATGAGCTTCAAGCTCAAATGTGAAATTCCCTGTCATTCAAAGCCCTTAATAATCTGCCCCTTTCTTACCTTTCCAGGATTCTTAACACCTTACGCCCCATCACTACTCCTCAGCCCAGCGACACTGCCTCCCTGAACATAAAATTCTCTCTCTCTCGACTCTGCATTTACACTGGTGGTCCCTTCATGCCTGGAATTCTCTTCCTCATCTTCATTTGCCTTCCCTGGCTTCCTTCATGTCTCAGCTAAAAACCCATCTTCTAGGGGCAGCTAGGTGGCACAGTGGATAGAGCACCGGCCCTGGAGTCAGGAGGACCTGAGTTCAAATCCGGCCTCAGACACTTAACAGTTACTAGCTATGTGACCCTAGGCAAGTCACTTAACCCCAATTGCTTCACTTAAAAAAAAAATCTTCTATAATAAGCCTTCTCCAATTCCCCTTAATGCCAATGTCTTCCTTTTGTTAATTATCTCCAACTTATTCTGCATATATCTTATTTGTACATGTTTGTTTTTATGTTGTTTCCCCCATTAGATTGTAGGCCCCTTGTCTTTTGTCTTTCTTAGTATCCTCAGAACTTAGCACAGTCCTTTCCATACAGTGGGTGCTAAATAATTGTTGATTTGACTTGATCCTTAAGAAAAGAACTTATTCTTAACATACTATGTTACCATTATCCCCCCCACGAAATCTCTCTGAACCTCAGTTTCCTCATACAAAAAAATGGGGCTGATCATACTTTCACTACCTAATTCATAAGGGGTTGTTGTGAGGAAAGCACCTTGCAAACCTTAAAGCACACTATAAAAGGGAATTTTTTTTTTAATACTAGTACAGCCAATCTTGTCTCAGCTATGGCGGATGGATGACCTGCTTATTAAGATGGTAGGACTGCAACTTCCCATCTGGATAAGAAAATGGCATTTCAACTAGAAATGGATTTGTGAAGAACAAATCCTAAGTCGATGGCATCGACTTCCTGCTTCTCTCCCTCCTCTTCCCCCTTCCAGGTTAAACCCTGAAGGTTCCTTTCTCAAACATAAATCCCCTCAGGCCCTCCAACTGCTAATTAATGCCTGGTGCTGGTGCTAATATTCAGGTGCCATATTCAGTAACTGAACCTAGGCCTTTTTTCAAATAGGTAGGTGGGTGTTTTTAGACAATTCACTAGACTACCTCCCACCCATACCCAAACCCTACATTCATTGTGGAGGTACTGATTGGCACCAAAGTGCTAGTGTGGAAATATTATGTTTGTCCTGAAATAGATCCTTGCTTCCATGAGAAGCTAAATAAGCCTCAGTGAAATGAGGTCATCTTTCAGAGCTGCAGGCTTGGTTATCAGGAAATTCCAATAACAGAATTCGATGCAACATGTATTTATTGATTGCATATTGTACTGAGTGTTATGCTAGGCACTATGGGATATACAACAGGAGGAGAGAAAACAGTCTTTACCTTCAAGAAGCTTCTTATCTAGCTAGGGAAAGACCAGGATACAGGAAACAATAAAAAAAATAGTACCTGGGATAGAAGAATCACGGAATCACAAAACCAATCTTAAGGTTAGAAGGAGACTTTGTGTTAATTTGGTTTAAATTCAAAACCAAAGTATGACTCTCCTCAACAGCATCCCTGAAAGTGGGTCACCCACTATTAGCTTGAACAATTCCACTGACAGGGAACTCACTTCTTTGAGATGCAACCTTTTCCATTTTTAGAGAGGTCTAATTAGTAAGACAGTCCCACTTTCCACTAAACCAAAACTTACCAAAGGGACTTTTACTCACTGACTGAGGCAGCATGGTACTGTAGAAAAACGAATGGATTTGGAGTTAGAAGACCTGGGTTCAAATCTCACTTCTGTCGATACCTGTGTGACCCTGATAAAGTAACTTAACTTCAAAGGTCCTCAGTCTTCCTCATTTGTAAAACTGGAGGGTTGGACTAGATAGACGTTTTCTAGGGTTCTTTCTAACTCTAAATCTATGATCTTCTGGTCCCAGGTCTACCCTTCTAGAACAACAAAGAATAAGCCTCATGCCCTTTTTAGTTCACCCAGATATTTGAAGCCAGATCTTATCACCTTCCCCTCCCCTGAGTTATTAGCTTCTCCTGGGTAAAAAAAATATCACTAACTTTCCTAATTGTTTCTTAGGTCACATTATTTTCAGTCTCTCTATCCTGGTCCTCCTTCCCCGGAAACATTCCATTCTGCTGGCATCCTTCTTAGAGTATGATTGCCAGAACGGTCCATAACACCTCAGGTATGGTCTGGTCAGTAGGTAATGTAATGGGAAATTTTTTGAAATGTTTTCTTTTTGATGTAACACTTCCAGAAGTAGCCAAAGAGTTAATGAACTAAAAGATTTTAGCAGTCATATTATACTACCGTATTGTTTTGAGCTTGTAGCCAAGTAAAACATTCTTTTCTTTTAGACCTGTTCTTAAGTCAGATCTTTCCTCATTCTGTATTGGTGTAACTGAGTTTCTGAATCTCAATGCAGGTCTTTACACTGATTGCTACTAAATGTCATTGCATTGGTTTTAGTCTATTATTTGAGCTTCTTGAGGTCTTTCTGAATCTTAATTTCTGTCATTCAATATATTATTGATCTCTCCCAGTTTTGCATTATCTGTATATTTGATGAATAAGACTTCCTCTTATAATATGTTTTTCATCCAAATGTTTGAAATTGAACAGGACTGGGCCAAGGGTAGAGCCCTGTGGTACATCACTAAAGAATTCCATTAGAGTGTCAATCTGGTACTGCTACTCAGCCAGCTATGTATGAGTCTACCTAGATGTATCACCCAGCCTATATTTCTTAATTTTGTACAGGGGGCTATCAGGAGAGACTCTTTTTTTTTATGTATAAGGTATTTTATTTTTTCCTTTACATGTAAAGATAGTTCTCAACTTTTGTTTATACAAGCTTTACAATTTCAGATTTTTCTCCCTCCCTCCCCTCCCTCCCCCCTCCCCTACACAGCAGTTAATCTGATATAGGTTATATCTATATATCTATGTATCTATATACATATACATATATCTATATATATACACACACATATATATATATATACATAATAACATTAATCCTATTTCTGCATTAATCCTGTTACAAGAGAAAAAATCAGAGCAGTGATGCAAAACCTCAAAATAGAAAAAAAAACAACAGCACCCAAAACAAAAGAAATAGTATGGTTCAATCAGCATCTATACTCCACAGTTCTTATTTTTTTTTTTTCTTGGATTTGGAGATCCTCTTCTATCATGAGTTCCCTGGAAATCTTCTGTACCATTGCATTGGTGAGAAGAATATAGTCCATCACAGTAGGTCAACACTCAATGTTGATGATACTGTGTACAATGTTCTGGTTCTGCTCATCTCACTCATCATCAGCTCACGTAAGACCCTCCAGGTTTCTCTGAACTCCTCCTGCTCATCATTTCTTACAGCACAATAGTATTCCATTGTATTCATATACCACAACTTGTCCAGCCATTCCCCAATTGATGGGCACCCCCTCAACTTCCAATTCCTTGCCACCACGTAAAGAGCAGCTATAAATATTTTTGTACATGTGGGTCCCTTTCCCCCTTCGATGATTTCTTTGGGAAAAAGACCTAAAAGTGGAATTGCTGGGTCAAAGGGTATGCACAGCTTTATCGCCCTTTGGGCATAATTCCAGATTGCAGGAGAGACTCTTTTTGGGTCAAATGTCTCACCAAATCAAGATATGTAGCTATGTGACTATGAACAAGTCCAAACTTCTACAGTTATCAACTCCCTCATCTGCAAAACAAATGCTTTGGAGCATGTCACTCTAAAGGTTTCTTCCAACTTCAGCATTCTAGGGTTCCATGCTTGTATCTTCCTATCTGGTAATCTTATCCAAAAAGAAAGTGATGTTTGGCATGACTTGTGAATCCATCCTAGATGCTGCTGATTACCCCACACTTTTTCCTCCCTATAAACAAATAAGCCAGTGAAGGGCAGATGGGGGAAGCGTCATGGAGAAGGTATGATGTGACCTGGGTAGGATTTGGAGAGGTGTCTCAAAGAAGGGTAAGAAAGTCAGAGCTTCACTGACAATGACTCTACCTGGCTTTTCTTCTTTTGTCTCACCAGGATTTTGAATATTTCCCTAATTCTGTGAAAAACACATGTGTACTTACACTCTGGAAGTATGCCTCTTCGAATCTGTGGGGCTATGATATACTTTTGCTGCCAATTTGATTATATATGCCCTGCTTCCCAACCCAACCTAAAGAACCAAATAAGATATGAATCTACTCTTTTCATGAGGCCTTCTCTGACTACCCTGGCATAGAATGATCTTGTCCTTGATTTATCTAACTTTTCATGCAGTATTCTTGTTTCCCTAATTAGATAATAAGGTGCTCAAGGAGAGGGGCCATGCCTAATACTTCTCTTGTACCACCCACAATGCTTTACAAGGTATCTTATTCATGGTGAGGTGCTCAAAAACAACTTGAGTGATGAGTGGTTTAAAACTAAATGAAATAAAATTAATTTTGAAAATTTTCTGAGACTGTGACTCCCTTTGGGATAACTGGGCTATGCCCTGGAAGGAAGCACAAATTCATGACCTCTCTCCATTCTTAACATGGTTCAATGCTCCTTTTCTTAGGAGGGTGGGAAGATTGATTATCTGGTCTAGTGGAGGGGGAAAGAGGCCTAGCTTTGCTTTTGGGCATCACTAATGACTTGCTGAGAAACCCTAGGTAAAACACTGAAAGTTGTCTGAGTCTTGGCTACTGTATATGAAAAGTGGGATGAATGCTCTTTTGCCCATTTTGGAGGATCATGGTTTGTAGATGGTGGGAAAAGCCTGAGAATCTGCTTTGTGAGAGAGGCTGAAAATACTATGGTACCTTCACTAGAGAAAAGGATTCACTCAATAGGGGACCCAGGTTCTATTCCTGGTTTCATCTCTACTTTCTTGTATGATCTTCTGCATGCTTCATAATGAATTCTGATTTAAGGTTCCACAATTTTTAAAGAAAAATCTTACAGGAAACAACCTAGAAATATATAATTGGTATTGCAAAGCAGCACATACCCTCTATCTTGGGAATCCTAATGCTGAGAACATATCCTACAGAAATTAAAAGAAAAAATACCTATCTGTACAAATATATTCATAGTTGCTTTATTTAAAATAGAAAAAAAGTTAGAAACAAAGTCCAAATGTATAATGATTCATGAATCACTTCTGAATGAATTATAGTAGGCCAATTAAATGGAATACTATTATGCCATAAAAGATGATAAAAATTTCTCTATAAAGATATAAAGGAATACAAAGAAATGTGGCTAGACTGATTCAAAAAGTATGGGATTATAGATTTAGACCTAGGAGGGAACTCAGAGGCCTTCTAAGCCAACTTTCTCGTTTAACAGATGAAGAAAATTAGTCCCAGGAAAGTTAAATGATTTGTCCAAGCTAAAACATGTAGTAAAGTATGAAAAAAATCAGACTGGTGGTAAAGGTGGAATTTGAACCCAAGTCCTCTGACTCTACTATGCCATGCTGCCTCCCAAAAGCGGGAAGAATTATAGAAGCAGTATAAACACAGACAATTATATAGACCTACATTTATAAGACAAAAATAATGGCAAAAACATTTTTTGGGTGGGACAATGAGGGTTAAGTGACTTGCCCAAGGTCACACAGCTAGTAACTGTCAAGTGTCTGAGGCAGGATTTGAACTCAGGTCCTCCTGAATTCAGGGCTGGTGCTTTATTCACTGCACCACCTAGCTGCCCTGCAAAAACATTTAAAGTACCGAGACAGAAAGTGAACAGAAGGTGCCACTGAGCAACTATTAAAAATTTATACTTCATTATTATTTTTTAACTAAAATATAAATTGCTGAGATAAATCTTTATTTGGAGTTTGACTCCATATTTTTTCTTTGTACTTGTGGAGTACTAAATTTATGACAAAAATTTCAAGCAAAATAAATTTTTAAATGGAGATAACAATGCCTGCTCTGTTGTTTTGAAGACAGAATGAGATAATATAGTGACAAGGCTTTGAAAACACTATATGAACATTAGAGATTATTACTAAGTTGTAAAAAAAATGTATTTCCCATTCTCATTACAAGATATCAAGCTATTAAAGAGCACAGAGAATTAGTATTATTTTTAAGAGCTAGGAAATACTTTGATAGTACCCTCTGACAACACCAGTTATAAGTGGGAGTGAAAATGTTTGCTTATTGCTACAAATTTTAGGAAAACAGATGTATTTTCAAATGGCAATGCTTAATTAAAATACCTTACCTATTTGCGAATTTCCATCCTTTCCCAGGGGAATCATAAGCAATTCCCATTTCACAGATGGAGAAAACTAGGGCACAGAAAGATGGAATGTCTTTTAAAGATGGAAATGAGGGAGATAAAGAATCACTATAATTTTGGGACTGGTAGGGACCATTTAGTTCAACACCTTCATTTTTCAGGCACTGAAAGATGATAACTTGTTCAAAGTCATGGTTAATGGCAGAACTGGGACTAGAATTCAGTTCTCCTGACTCCTACTGTGCAATGGCTGTGCTGTCACCAAATCCCTTGAGTCTTAGTCCACTAGCTTTCACTGCTTTTCAATAAAGCAGCATAAAACAGAAAAATGATTGACATAAGTACGGGAACAGAATAAAAACTGTTCACTGTTATCCAACTTTGTGGTTTTGGACAAACCAGACTATATGCCAAAAAATTCTTCCCTTAATCTTGAAAGACATAAGTATTCCAGGGGAAAACCAATCCTTGTGTAAGTGATTCATTCATGCTTCAGATGTCAAAATGTCAGTTCATGAAAGATGTCTGAGGTGCCAGACAGGAACCTCACAATTTCTTTCCTTTGAACGGGGAAGTTAGGTTTATAATAGGCATATATGTGAAGTTCTGAAACTTAGGGTTTAAAAAAAAATCAATTGTAAAAGTACAGGATTGGGGGAGATTGAGGGAAGACATGATGGCTGTCTTCAAATATCTGAAGGCCTGTCATAAGGAAGACGGATCAGACTCACTTGTTGTAGCTCTAGAGGTCAAAAAAAGACTAATGTACAGAAGCTAAAGAAATAGATTTGGGAGGATATAAAGAACTTGCTAACAATTCAGGTTGTTCAACAGTGAAAGGGGGTGCTTGATTAGGTAATGAGTTCCCTGTCAGGGAACCATTCAAGCAAAAGCTGAATGACTTATTGTTAGAGATGTTATAAAGAAAAATCCTTTATAAGGTGAGATATCTGACTGGATGACTTCTAAGAGTCTTTCTAACACTAAGATGTGACAGTTCTAGAATTCTGTTTTGTACTAAAACAAGTGTAAACCAGATAAAATTGCCTTTCCTTGACAGTAGGCTTGTCTCTGACAAAAATGAAAAGTCAGCCTAGGCCTTTGCATCCCCCTTCTCTTTCTGGGATGCCCACACCTTTCTTCTTGATTTCTACTATATGCCTTGCCCTCCAAACCTGTCAAATTCTGTATCCTTATTCCATAAGATTTCTTTTTTAGGCAGCTTTTAGGAAAGAACCTATCATATTAGCCACTATACGATGTTAATGGCTGATAATGGCTCAAAGTATTGCCTCTCTTCCTAAGACCACTTACCTGGCATAAAGTAGGTGAGAAAGAAGCGAATGTTTGTATTCTCCTGACTCTAAACAGGAAAGGCCTTTGAAATGCTCAAAGAATGAACAAAGATGGGTAAATACTATTCTAATAGAACCAAATTCTTCTCTTCCTCTTCAGTGCTAATTGGGTCTGCCTATACTTTCTTCTGGTGATATTGTAATGCTTATAGAAACTTGTGACAAAAACTCAGGGAAACCATTGCTTTTGGAAGCTATGTTACATGAATTCAGAGGCCCTCAGCAACTTTCTGACAGCAGATTGGGCAGAACTACTCAGCCAAAAAAGTCAGCTGGGACCCCCTTCTATAGGGGATGATGAAGGGAGAAGAGCAGGGACTTTAATTCTATTCTAAGCTAGTAATATGGGTCTGAAAACCAAAAAAGGAAGGAAAAAAATTATCAGGAGAAACTTGAGTCATTGCTCAAGATCAGCCTGATGACTGAGAAGAGAGGGTAGAGTTTGAATAAGTGGTTATTAAGAAGTCTCTCTTGGAAAAGCCAATAATGGGACCCTTTCCTCGCTCCTCTCAAAAAATGTCACCATGAGACTATCATTCCTTTGGTTTAATCATTCCCTTTACCTTATTTAACTTTTATAATGCAGATAACCCTGGGAAGGGTAACAAACTAACTCCTTAACACCTCAGTGTGAATTAGGTCATTTTCTTCTATGATCAGAGGGCCTAGGGAACCATGAGAGAGGAAGGGGGCATTGAAAGCTAGAGAAAGCCACAAAAAGAGAAGCCTTGATGACAGATATTGCTGATTCTTCCATTTTTCTGAGGGACAACTTTGCTATTGGCTTAAGTGGTGAATGGTTGGTCACTTTAGGACAGCATTCAAATTCAAGTGGTGAATCTGAAGGGCAGTTCACATCTGATGTTTCTTAATTAAATTCTACAGGGTAGGGATAGACCGATTTATGTAACTAACCTTCACCTTCACTGGGATCAGAAGGCTGGGATATAAGAGAAATAGTTACTGGAATGAAGAGAGACTGGACAAGCTAAGAGAGAGCAGCTGACAGACTGGCTGAAAACCAGACAGAATCTCTCCTTCTCTTAAAGGAGAGCTGCTGCTGGGAGTGGAGGAGCTGGGGGAAAAGCAGCAACTCCGGTTGGGAAGATGGAGGCATGAGTCAGTGGCTCTGGCCAGATGGCATGGTGCATTCCATTAATCATCTGGTTGTGAGTGGTAGGGATCCTTCCAATGGTGGGGACTGGGGTAGGGGTAGGTGGGAGGGAGTACTAATGTTGTGACTGGGGTCTTTAATGAAAACCCTCTGACAGCCTGGAGGTGAGTCGGTAGCTCCCGTCCTTTTATTCGGGAGCTAGGGAGGAATAAGCAAGCACTTATGATTGATATCAACATCATATCCCCAGGAAGGTTTATCAGACCTTCCCCCTAATGATGGGGCTTTTCTACCACCACCAAATCAATCACTGAGTCAGGAAAGGCTAGGAAGCTGCTGGATTGGGTCTCTCCCCTTGGGAAATACAGCATGTGTCAATTTACAGGGAGAGGAAGGAGATCACTAATTCAATCTAGAGGCCAGGGAGGTCATTATAGGATCTGTTAGTGGGAACTACAGCCATCCTGACCCAGGGCAGGAATGCCCCAACCAAGGAGAGACAGAGTTAGACTCTCCTCTAGGCTTATGATGGAAGAGGCCCACCAAAGCAACAACTAGTTACCAGGTAATCCTATGTACTTTATGCATTTTAAAATATTTTTCTTAGAATGGTCCTGGGGCAGCTAGATGGTGTATTGGATAAAGCACTGGCCCTGGATTCAGGAGGACCTGAGTTCAAATCTGACTTCAGACACTTGACACTTACTAGCTGTGTGACCCTGGGCAAATCATTTAACCTTCATTGCCCTGCAAAAAACAAACCAAACCAAAAAAAAGACAAATAGATCCTGTCAAATAACTGGTAGTTTGGTGTTTGGTTGAATCTTTGATATATAGAAAGAGAAACAAAAGGGGAATACACTAAGAGGGAAGGGAAGCCATTCAGAAAACTTAAACAAGACTAGTTGAAAGTCATGGCGAGCCAGATGCGTGCACAGGAATTGCTGGGCAGAGCTCCAGGAGCAGTTTCTTTCCTTTTGGTACAGAAAAAAATGAAGTTCTCTAATTCTCTACGTTTTAAGAGGAATACCAAGGTATTGGGGTCACCTCTTTCAGGTGTTGCCTGTACATGCTGTGGAACAAAGTCTCTTTCTGGGCCAGGGGATGAGGCTGGTTGGGAATAAGGGGGCTAAAAAGGGGAAGGGGAAAACTTAGAAGATCGTGTGCTAGGATCCCTGTCTGGCTACAAAGGTAACGTCTTCCATCTATACTCTTTGGAAGCATTTTGTTTTAACCTGGGAAAACTTGTAGGAACTGATGAAGAGTGGAGTGAGCAAAACCAGGAGAACAATTTACACAATCATGATCACACTGTGAAGATAAACAACATAAGATGTCTGAATAATGCAATGATAAATCAGGATTCCAGAGGGCAGAAGAGGAAGTATGCTACTGACCTGCTGGCACGGAGGTGATGGATTAAAAATGCAGAATGAGACATATATTTTTGGACATGGACAAGGATGGAACTTGTATTGCTTGACTATGCATATTTAATAAGCTTGTTTCCCTGTTTTCCCCACAATGAAAGAGAGTTGAGAAGAAGAGAAAATAAAAGATTATTAACTGAAAAATAAAATTAAAAAAAAAAACTTGGGGCAGCTAGATGGCACAGTGGCTAAAGCACTGGCCTTGGATTCAGAAGGACCTGAGTTCAAATCTGGCCTCAGACACTTGACACTAGCTGTGTGACCCTGGGCAAGTCATTTAACCCTCATTGCCCCACAAAACAAAAACAAAAACAAAAAAACCTTAAAAAGAAAGCACTTTTGTAGATTCTCACAACTTTATGGAGGTAGGGAAGCCAGGCATCAGCATGTGTGTTTCACAGGTGAAGAAACTGAGGCTAAGCAGATTACCCAAATCACCCAGCAAACCAGAAGCAGAGGCAGATCTAGAACTCGTGTCTCCTGATTCTGAGAAAGGCTCTTTTCATTACTCCAGGATGTCCACTTGATACAAGAAAGAATGAATTCTCATACAATGGAATAAATCTCTGGGCTAGGAAACAGGAGACCTGGATGGGCTACTAACTTTCTATGACCTTGGGCAAACCATCTCACCTCTCTCGAGATTTTTTCATATAGAGAATAGAATAATAAAGCTCTTCTGCTTTACCCCAGGATTGTTATGAATATCAAATAAAAAACTGTAAAATGTTATAAAGGGCTATCCAAATGAAAGGGATTGCTGTTCATGTTCTATCAAAAGCCTTGACCTGTTCAACACCAACCAGGTAAATTAAAAAAAAAAAAAATCAACCAAACACCAAACTACCAGTTATTTGACAGGATCTATGTCTTTTTTTTTCTTTTTGTCATTTTAAAGAAGATTTATAAGTTGTTAGAGCTGGAGGGGACCTTAGGAGCCATCTAGTCTAATCACTTCATTTTACAGATGAGAGATGGGTACAGCAACTTTTCTAAGATCACACAGCTAGTTACAGGTAACAATGGAATCTGAAATCAAGTCTCCTGACTTCCAGTCCACTCTCCACCGCTCTATAGAAAAGCCACTCTTTTTTCACGCCTTCAATACAACACAATCAAATCAAAATCGTTCTTCCTTAACAGCTGCAGAAGATGGGCTTTTAAAGTGCTTTCTCTACCTTAGTTCATTGGAGCCTCACTAGGCCCTCAGGCAGAACTGGCAGATAAGGGGTGCCATTTCTCTCCTTTTTGGAGGGGTGGAAAGGAGAGGAAAAGAGGGAAAGGCAGCAAGGTATTTTTCTAAATTCCTAATTTCATCTCTCCCACCATCCCACGTGGCACCTCTGCTGATACAAGGCCCTGGTGAACACCGGGTGCCATCTTACACCTTCTTAGGACTTCCCAGACAGATTCAGGGGGATTAACTTCTGAGTGAGGTTAAAGACCTGACTCCAACAGATCTTTTGACACTTGGGGCCTCCTCAGGGGAGATTACAGTAGCAAGATAATCCACTCTCTCAATGAGGTAGCTCCTGGCTCCAGGCCTACAGACCCTGCATTTCTCAGACTTCTCACCACTAAAGGAGGATGCCAGACAATTTAATTGGAAGGGTGGTTTTGGCCTTAAGATGTGATTTTTAGCATCACCTTCTCCCAACCTCCTACCCATCTCCCTTTCTAAAGGCCAGAAACTTGTTTGTTTGGCATGGGAATGTCCAAGGAGAGTCATTATCCCTGCCTGAGGTTATAGTTTTAATTGTTCTCAGTACCCAGGCCTCTTCCACAGCTTTCATTGTCCTCAGGCCAGATGGAATTGCCCCGAGGGGTACAGATTTTTCTCTACTTTGGGGGAAAGGATTTAATTTCTAGTCTTTTACCCTTAAGCCCCTAAAATGGGCTAACTCCCTCAGGCAATTTAGGGAACTAATTATACTGATGGTGACATCATTTTGTCTTCCTATAGTACATTAAACTCCCTTTCTCCCCCCTGCCACGTATTTGATTTTTACAATCATAAACGTAAGACAAGCAGGGATTCATCACCCCCACTTTATGGAAGAACTGAGTCCTGGAGAAGTAAACTGAGTCAACCAAGGTCACATGGCAAGATACATAGACCAGAGCATTTCTCCACCATCCTTTCCATTACTCGAAGTCATGCACAAAGCAAACAAGCAACAGGTTTTAGTTCTAGCTCTGCCACTAACTTGGTATGTAAGCCTAAAAGCCTGGATAAAGTCGCTTCATCTCTCAGGACCTCAGTTTTTCCATCTGTATGAAGAGGGTGATAACAGGTGCGTTGCTTTGTTAATAGGAAAGTTGAAACTTGAATGAGTTAATATATATATTAGAGAGCTATGGAAAGAATAAAATACCAAACAAAGGTGAAGAATTATTGCTGCAGTTCACCTCCTTGACTCCATTTTGCAGTTCCTGTTTGACTCCCATTTCTCTAACTTGCAGGTTTCCTGCTTTTTCTTCCTAAGTCCTAAGATACCTAGCTGAAACTTCTCCTGGCTTGGAATGGGGAGGGGAAAAAGAAACAAAAATAAAAAAAGAACAATCCTCTCTAAAATAACTTTCTTCAGTCAGTACTAACAACCATCTGTATGACTTTTTCCTCCTGCTAGCACATGGATATTGGTGGGCCTGGGAACCTTTGTGTTTGGCCTCTAAGGGGATATGAAGTAGAGTTTTTCCTCTCTCTCTGTTTTTTATGATGCCTTGTCTCTTAAAATAGCAGCTCTCTCAAGATAAGTGGGTCTTGACCAGTTGATGAACCCAAGGACGAAGCTTTGTCAAGTCCCTAAGTACAGCTCAGATCACTGGAGTGTGAACTGTGGTGGGCCCAAAGCACCATTCATATTTTATATGCTGTAACTTCTCTTGCTTCTGCCACTTCTAGATGTGTGAAGTATTGTTTTCCCCCCTAACATACATGAACCCCTCCCTCCTATCCACTCTCTGGGTCATGGAAAGGTGACAACGAGCCTTATACCTCCCTGAGATCTGGGAGGGTTCCTGTGGTTACCAGCTTGAAGGGAAAAAGAGAGGCAGTGTGAGTCAGCAGAGACCTGGAGTCAGGAGTCCTGAGTTCTAGAAGAAATTCTCTGACCTCTGGGCAGGTCGATTAACTTCTCTGGATCTCGGCTGCCTCATTCATCAAACAGGGAAAACAATCCCTGCCCCGCCTGCTTCAAAGGATTCTTGTGAGAATCAAATGAAATAATGGACATGGAAGCACCCTGGATTGTATGAGGGGATGCACACATACGTGACGGGGTTTTATCACATAGATCAAAGAGGGTCAGGTGGGCCTTCTGAGGGAGGTACAATAACAATGACAACAATCAAAATAATGAGAAACTCTGAGGGTCTCCAGTGTGACGGTTACACCACATTTAATTTAACGTCTCCATCCTCCAGTGGCCAATTCACCCCGCACCTCCTGACAGACGATGACTTGTGGGTCTTCACCTTACAAGCAAGGAGCCATTGGGCCCATTCGTTATCCCATTTAATGGCCTTTGTAAACCCTACCATGGAAGCCCAGGCCTTGCTTTCTATTGAAGCCCCAGATCATAGGAACAGATGGCTTCAAAGAGCTTCTGGCCCTTCCTTGGCTTCTCCCCGCCTCCTTCCCATCTCCCTTTTGACTCAGCTGCTCCAGGTCACTTGCTTCACCCTCCTGTTTGCCATCTGTGGGGAGGAAGCAGCCTGGCTAGATGTAAAACTGTAGTCTTGCAAGGAGTAAGAGGGCTTGGCTTCTGGTGTCTGTTCTGCCACTAGCTATATGTGCATCTTTGGGCAAGCTGAACAGCTTCATCTGGCAAATGAGGACAATAATCTCTGTGCTACCAATCTTGCAAAAGATCTTTTTGAGGACCTAAGGAGAAAACGGATGGGTAATTTGCAAGGATAATGCAGAAAACAAATATAAATGATTATTACATTATCCTCTAAGTCTCCATTTGAGTCATCTGAAATGTGAGTCGTTTTGGGGGCTGAGATAAAGGGAAGCGTGCCTTTGAGTTCAGGCTGTATAAAGTGGGTAGATTAACAGTAAATATCACACCAGTTTGGCTGGGGCCAAGCACCAGGAGTTCACCCAGCTGACTGGCTAGAGTTGCCCCAATGAAGATTTTTCACAATCATGACATGAACTGTGCCAACTAAAGGCTAAAGTTCAACTTTTGCAAGGATCAGCCAAGTGTTTCCAGGGCCTCCTGGATTACTATAAGAAGTTAGCAGCACTTTGTACTGGCCTCTGCCATGCCTGACCAACTCAGAGCTGAATGAACCCCAAGAAACTGGAGCCCAGGGCAGGGGCCCAAGAATCTCCGTTGAAGATTATCTAAGATGCCATCAGCCCAGACAAGGGAGCGCCCACATTATAGTATCAATGGCATTCTTGATGTATTGTTGTAGTTTTTCAAGTCTATAATAAATGCTTTGGGAGATTACAGAGCCAGCTCACACATTACTTTTGATATCAGAAACAAACAAAAAAAGAGCTATTTGACATTTACTCATACTACCTTAAGCCATTTTCTGTTTCATGTACTTCATTTGCCCTGTCTCCCCAATTAGAGTGTCAACTCCTTGAAGATGGAGAGGAAGCACATTATCCTTTGTTTCCCTGAGAAAACCTAGCACAGGGCTGGGCTGATTGGAATTGTTCATTCTCCATGGCTTACATTTCCAGGCCAGGGGCAATGGGGAGACCAGTCTGAGAACTAAATTATCTGGTTTTCCTCCTCCCTTTTTATTTTCATTTCCCTCAGAATTCCATTAGAATTGACGTATGAATTTCCCAATGTGTTGCATTAGTCAACAAGCATTTATTAAGTGTTTACTATATGCCAGGCACTACGGCAAGCAATGAAGATACAAAAAAGGGGAAAAGACATTCCCTGACCTTAGGGAGCTCATGTTCTAAGGGAGAGACAACATGCAGACAACTGTGCACACACAGGATGCAGAGTGTACAGCAGGTACTCTCCGAGTCAGGGAGAAGCTAGGAAAGGCCTTTGCAGAAACCAGGATTTGAGCCATCTTGAAGAAAGCCAGGGAGGCCAGGAGGTAGAACTGAAGATGGGGAGCCCTGGAATACTTTAGAACTCAGCATCAGTGAGGGTGGAAAGGGGAGACTGTATCTTATTTCTATTTCTATTTCTTCTTCTACTTTACTTTGCATGAGTCCACGTAAGTTTACCTAGGCTTTTTCCCCCTTTTTTTCCTTTTCTTTCTTTTCTCCTCCTCCTCCTCCTCCTCCTCCTCCTCATGGTTCTTCACATTTGTATAAGACTTTATGCTTTTCAAAGCATTTTCACATCCATTCCCTTAGTAGATCACCAGACATCCCTTTGAGGTCAGTAAAGTAGGGATGGATTATTATCCCTATTTTATAGATGAGAACATGGAGGCCCAGAGAGGTTAGGTGGCACGGTTACTGATAAAGCAGGGATTAAAGGTTCCCAGGGACACCATATTGTATCTTCAAAAGCAAGAACTTCTCCCCAGAATAGACAGGGCAGAAGTTCCTTAGGGGGGAAGGGGGAAGCCAGTTTGGGAGCAGACACATTTAACCATTTGCTTCTCTAGGAAAACCAGTCTCTCATGATTCTGAGACTGGGACTATGATGGATTCTCAAGCAATGAGCCCCTCACCCTATTTGGTCCATGTGCCAACAAGGATGTACTTTATTCTACTTAGTAATCATTTCCTTTCTAGCTTCTAGCAGTCAGCCTGGCCACTCAGTCTATCAAGAAGGGGTAGGAGAATTACCCATCTTGGTTCCTCTAGATAATCCCAGCTGTCCACAGCTTATCCAAAAGCTGCCTTTTGCACTTAAATAGCTAATTTAACAACTCTGCTTTATTTCACACGACCCTCTTTATTATGGGATTTAGAGTAAAATCCCATATGTTTATACACAATCGTTTCTCCTTAAATCTCCTTCTATAAAATCTAAATAGAGCAGAGGGACAAATCTCTCTCTCTCTCTCAAGTCACACACAGAGCAAGGGAAGAAGGCCTGAGAATAAGTATTCTTTGAGCACAAGCCATTTCTTCCTTCAAAAAAGAAAAGGAAAAAACCAAACTCTAATCCTATTTTACTAAACAAAATAATCAGCATCCAAATTAGCAGAAGCAGCAAAATCCTGCATTCTCGACCCTCCAGCACATTGAATGTCCCTTTATTTGCCTCCCAGAGGCAGAATTATCCCTAGTAAGTCAAATTACGTCTACATGATACCTTCCACTGTGGGCATACAAAGGCCAAAAGTGGTCTTTCAGCTCTTGGTATATCTCTCAACCACTTCCATGCAATTAGTCTTTAGATCCTTCTCCATTTTCCATGGCAAGGTAAGATGAAGAGAACAGTAATAACCTGCTTATTTATTCAGTCATTTATCCATGCATCCATCCATTTATTTATCTATTTATTTATTCATTCATTTATTAATTTATCTGTCTGTCTGTTTGTTTATTTATTTTTGAGAACATAATTTAAATTCCCAGGTAAATTCCAATATATTACTGACAACCCTGGGTAGCTCTATGTCTTGTTCCAGAGCATTTCTGCATAAATGGTATGTGACCCTCACAAGAGCTCTGGGAAGCAAGTGAGGCAGATAATGTGACACGCCCCTCCCCTTCTCCCCACTTTCCAGATGATGGAACTGAAGCCTAGAGAGATCAAGTGACTTGTCCAAAGTCACCTGTTCAGTCAGTGACACGAATGTACAGAGGTGCTCAGTCAGTGTTTTTTGATTGATGGGGCCCATCATCTATAATGATGACCACAATCAAAAGAAATCAGTCCTTCTGAATCCTAGATTACAACACTGTACAACACTAGGTAAAGACACCAGGTATTTCCATACCACATTTCACATTATCTAGGCCCTCCCCTGCTTCTCTTTCTCTGCTCTGCTGGCTACACTTTGGACCTTGCAGAGAGAAAAGGAAACTATGAAATGTTTGCTTTCTTTGTAACTGGAAAGAAGACTGGAGAAAGACTGAGGAAAGAAGTATTCAAGTATTCACAGTAGCAAAGTCTCCATTGCTACATTTCAGAGCAGGGCAGCCCCACTTATAGGAAATCTGGTTTAGGGACACCCAGCTTATAGAAGCTATAAATTAGGGATAGTTCTAGAAACCTTGAAATTATAATCTTTTTTGGGAAAAGCCTCCCCTGAAGAGGAAACTCCATAATACATTTAAATCACATTTAATTTGCAAAAATCAATGTTCACCCAAATTTTCAGGGTTGTGTTTCTTACCTAAGGTGAAAGGCATGCATAAGTAATGCCACAAATATGACAGCATACTTGTAAAGCTGACACTTACAACCACTTTTTCAGATTTACATTATCTAATTTAATTTTCACAACAATCTTTTGAGGTGGGGAATTTAGCTATTAATATCCCTATTTTCCAGATGAGTCAAACAGTGTTCTGAGGAATTTAATGACCTGTCCAAGATCACATAGCTGGTAAGTGGGGTCTTTTTTGACTTCAAGTCTAAACTAATTATATAGAATAAAAGGTAAAAAGTGCAAATAGAGGGCAGCTAGATGGTGCAGTGGATAGAGCACCGGCCCTGGATTCTGGAAGACCTGAGTTCAACTCTGGCCTCAGACACTTAACACTTACTAGCTGTATGACCCTGGGCAAGTCACTTAACCCCAACTGCCTCACAAAAAAAAAAAAAGAAAAAAAAAGAAAAGTACAAATAGATTCTAGAGGGATTCTGCTAAAAAAAAACACACACACACACAAAAAAAACCTCAGACAACAGATCCATACCGGTTTATTTGAAAGAGTTAGATAAGGATGTTTGGGATATACCTTGTGAGGATGAAATGAGGAAGTGTAACTAGGCCTCGCCTCAAGTAGTCTATCTAGCCTAGGCCAGATGGGTTTTGGAGATGAATCCAAGGCAGATTTCTCTGGTTAATGTTGTAAGTTTAATGTTTCAGAAAGAGCAGTCTCCAGGAACACTTTTGGGGATTAGGGATAATCAGCTAATGTTTTGTTGTGAATATAAGCCCCAAGAGTGTTTTCTCTGTTGTTATACCACACTCTGGTCCTGTCTTGCTTGTGGCCCTTGGGGAAGCCTCTAACTTCCCTTGTACCTGGTGGCTTGTCCTGCCACCGTCACTAAGAGAGACTGAGGTCACTGAACATTCCCCTAGCTAGAGGTGAAAGGTCCCTAGAGGGGCAGCCTACAGGAAGTTTTGTGCCATCTCTAATGTTAACCTGACGGATTGAAATAACAGCATTTCACAAGAGGAAGGGAAGGTGAAGAGGCTGGGGATGGGGAGAGGGAGAGAAGAAAGAAGAGGAAACAACTAAAATGGACTTACCTAAATGCACCAATGGGCCGCAGACGATCACAAAGTCATGAAAAAGAAAGGAGAAAAAAAAGCGCCATTAGTTAAAGTGATAAAACTTCAATTGAGAAGAGGGTGCTAGGGTTGTTTTTCTTTCTTGTAAATATGGCCATAGCTTCTCCTGCCCCACCCAAATAGAACTAAGAATGTGACAGTGGGGTTTGGTTTTCTTAATAAAAGCTGGCAACATACAATGCAACACAGATTTTCTAAGTGGAGCATAGACCATTATGCTAAAATGTTTTGGGTTTTGATAGGTCTCTTTGTTGAGTAGTTTGCAACCAGTGGGGCAGAGGGAAGGGATGGTGAGCTTTTAACTCTGGAGAGGAGGAGTAACTTAGAAAAAGGTGAGCATAACATCCAAGCACCTGGTGAACACAGCAATGGGTAAAGACTTGAATAGTTTTATGATTACAGTCCCCCTGATAAATGACCAGCTCAATGAATAAAAATACATTTGCTGAGCACCTGTCATGTACATGGTACTGTGAAAGCAAAGATAAACTGAAATACAGCCCCTTCCCTTAAAGAGCTTATGACCTAGTTGGGAAGAGAGGATGTAGGGTAACAAACAATGTCAGGAAGCATACACCAAGTGCCAAATGTATGGTACCTACAGTAAGCACTGTCAATATTCAGAAAAGGGGAAGATGACTCTGGACTGCTGTGGTCAGGAAAGGCTTCAGGAAAGATCTGGGATATGGGTTGGGTCTTGAAACATGGGTATGATTTAGATTGGATTCAAAGGTGGGAAAAGGTAGATCAAGCATGAGACATATATGAACAATGGTATGGAGCTGAGACTACACCAAGCACAACTGAGGAACAGTTGAGGAAATCAACCTGGTTGGAAGGTTTAATAAGCAGGGAACCAGTGGGAAGGAAGTAAGGCTGGAAGGGCAGGATGGTGCCGATTACGGAGACTCTTGAATAAGCTTGGAGTTTATTGCCTGTGTAGCTTTTAAACATCTTCCCAACCTGGCCCTAACCTATCTTTCCCGTTCTGTTGGACATTACTCCCCTTTTCAGATGCTGTGATCCAGCCCAACTGGCCTCTCTGTTCCTCACACATGACATTCCTCTCCTTTCTCCATGTCTTTCTTTTGGCTGGCTCTTCCCAGTGCCTGGAATGCAATCCTTCCTCACCTCCACCTCATAGAATTCTATTCTTTTTTCTTAAGACCATAGCTCAAGCACCACTTGCTATATGAAGCCTTTCTTGATCCCTCTTCTCCAATGGTAGTGCTCTTTCAAACTATGGTGTATTTAATTATTGTGTATTCATTCATTTGTTTATTCATTCATTCGTTCGTTCTTTTATTTTTTTGAGGGGCAATGAGGGTTAAGTGACTTGCCCAGGGTCACATAGCTAGTAAGTGTCAAGTGTCTGAGGGCAAATTCGAACTCAGGTCCTCCTGAATCCAGGGCAGATGCTTTATCCACTGTGCCACCTAGCTGCCCCCCATTTATTTTCTATATGCTTAAAAATGTGCTTATTTGTCTCCTCCCCTTCCCTTTTAGAATATAAACTCTTTGCAAGTATGGATGGTTTAAATTTTTAGTATTCCCAGTAACTAACACACAGCAGGTATTTAATGAATGCCTGTTGTTTGATTAAGGAACGTGAACATTCCCCCCTGCTCCCCATGGGTAATGGGGGTCACTGAAGACTTTTGAGCAGGATAATGAAGGGTGTACAGGACCTAGCCATATGAGAAATGAGGATGAATAGGGGGTGGGGGAGGCAGATGCCAGAAAGATACCAGGGTTTGTTAATGTCGAGCAGAGAAGGGTCATCAGACAACACTGAATAAAAGATCCATTTTTTGACTCTTTCTCCCCTGGCTCCATGGGTCTAGGAGAGCAAAGAGGTGAGTCACCTGAGAGCAACAACTAACTTCTGCAATTACATCAGCCAGATTTCATTGCTGTGGCCCCAGGAGGAAGCCATTTAGTACAATGTGACCTATGCCCTTCAGTGCACTGATGGGCCCCAGGGGATCACTGAATACACTTCCCTGAGAGGGACAGAAAACTTTATTTGTGCATTTTTAGTGTGAATCTTCAGAAGATGGAGAAAGATATTCTTGATACCCTTTCTTCCATTCTTCCTTTCTTAAGTTCATTGATGCAATTCAACTCAAGAAACATCAAAGGTGTAAAAATGCACTAAGGCTTTCAGAATACCCTTCATAGTGCCAGGCACTGGATGGGGAGAAGAGTAAGAACAGTTTGTCCCTTCAAGGAGCTCAGTTTTGTTTGGCAATAAGCCACGTATACAAGAACCTATGATACAAACTAATAATAAATAGCTAATGACAGCTAACAATTACAGAGTGCTTACTATATACCAAGCACTGTGCTTAAGCACTTTACAATTTTTATCTCATTTGATCTGCACAACAATCCTGGGACATAAGTACTATTATCTCCATTTTACAGATGAGGAAACTGAGGCAAACAGGGTTAAGTGACTTGCCTGGGTTCACTCGATAGTAAGTGTCTGAGGCCACATTTGAACTCAGGTCTTCTGATTCTAGCTTCAGGGCTCTATATCTACTGCCCCACCCTAGCCATCCCTCAACTAGATTTTATTAAGTATGTAGGAAAAGTTCAACATAAAGGAAAGAGAGATCGAAGGGAGGCAAACTTCTTTTTATTGGAGTTGGGGACAAGAAACCATGGAAGGCTTCATAAAAGTGTTGATTCAAAAATTATTTTCATTCTAAACTTTAAAAATGCCAAGCAGAATAGTCATTTGCATATATGTAGTAGGAAAGAAAAAAAAAATTGTATACCAACCTTCAAGTCTCTTACTATATATTAGACTGCATGCTTTTCTTTTTCAGTACATAACAAGATTTGGACAGCTAGGTGGCCCAGTGCTAGGCCTAGAGTCTGGAAGGCTCATCATGAGTTCAAGTCCTGCCTCAGGCACTTAGCTATGTAACCCTGGGTAAGTCACTTAACCTCTGTTTGTCTCAGTTTCCTCATCTATAAAATGGGGGTGATAATAACAGCATTGATCTCCTAGGGTTATTGTGAAGATCAAACAAGATATTAATTGTAAAGGGCTTAGCACAATGCCTGGCATATAGTAAGTACTATATAAACACCACCATCATCGTTAATGCTGATGATAATAATGATGCTGATGCTGCTGATAATAATAATTCTTATCCCCATTTTATAGCTGATGAGACTGAGAAATTACTCAAGTTGTCCAAAGTCATAGAGCAACATTTGAATTCAGATCTTTCTGACTCCAGGCCAAGCACTGTATGCAGTATGCTACCTAGATGAATCCACAATCACAAAATGCTTAAAGGATAGCTGAATACAAACAATAAATATGAGTTCAGAGGAGTTAATGTCATCAGCCAAGGCTTCTTTATGCAGGAGGGAGGAGTCCTTGAAAGGGGTAGATACAGTGGGGAGAAGAAGATGTCACCAGGGTTGGGGAGTGAGAGGTGAGGGTAAGAAGAACAGAATAATGTGGCAAAGGAAAAGAAGCAGAAAGGCCTGAGGTATGTCTGGGGAATGCTGAGGAGACTATCTTAAAAGTACCAACAAATTTCAGAACAAAAAAAAATTCTTCCAACATGTAACAACTGGTCTGTCTGGAGGGAATGAGATGAGAACAAAGGCCAATGGCTGAAAGTGTTAGTCTTCAATTCTTATTTCAAGTTTAATCACCTCCCATATATGTTCTTTCCTGCTTATGCCAAGCAGATACAAATTTTATATATATATGTTTTACATATACTTATTATATATGTATTGAAAATATAAATGCCCTATAGTTTTCATACACACACACACACACACACATACACACACACACACGTATGTATTTTCTTTTATAGAGCAGCTAGGTGGCCCAGTGAATACAGTGTGAGCCCTGGAGTCAGGAGTACCTGAGTTCAAATCTGACCTCAGACATGTACTAGCTGTGTGACCTGGGGTCAGTCACTTACCCCTGCTTGCCTCAGTCTCCTCATCTGTAAAAACGGGCTGAAGAAGGCAAACCACTCCAGCATCTTTGCTGAGGAAACCCCAAACAAGGTGACAAAGAGTCAGACATCATTATTTGATTACACATGTTTGTGTGTGAGAGTCTTCTTCTTCTTCTTCTTTTTTTTTTTTTGGTGAGGCAATTGAGGTTAAGTGACTTGCCTAG
Organism: Dromiciops gliroides; assembly: GCF_019393635.1. Taxonomy (NCBI): domain Eukaryota; kingdom Metazoa; phylum Chordata; class Mammalia; order Microbiotheria; family Microbiotheriidae; genus Dromiciops; species Dromiciops gliroides. Next base: position 399,782,658 of record NC_057863.1, read on the forward strand.
GGTCACACAGCTAGTAAGTGTTAAGTGTCTGAGGTCAGATTTCAACTCAGGTCCTCCTGACTTCAGGGCCAGTGCTCTATCCACTGTGCCACCTAGCTGCCCCGTGTGAAAGTCTTCTTAATATTTAAGGGGTGTGTGTGTGTGTGTGTGTGTGTGTGTGTGTGTATTTTTTCTTTCCCTGTCTAAATCTCTTGGCATATGGCTGTGGATTTCTATTCCTCTGGCCACTAAGCCCAGTAGGCAGATCCACAAGAAGCCTTGTAGCTAATTGCTCAGCTGATTTATGTCTCCCTCGAGTTTCATAAAGAGAGACAGCAGAGGTTGGAAAGATAGGTTGGGGCCAGGCTTTGGAAGGCTTCAAATATCAGCTAAGAAGTCTCTGCTTTAGCTTTTAGGTAAAAGAAAGCGATGGAAGGTTTTGATGATTTGATTATCCTAGAGGCATAGTGGAGGAATTAAGCAGTAAGGAAAGTACAGATGTCTGCTGTCTTTCTTGGCTCTACCTCATACCACTGAGACTGCCCACCTCAGCTTTTTTTCATCATTGGTCCCTTTCCCCTGAGTCTGCCTTGAGTCTCTTTCTGATGGGACAGATGTCATCACTGTTCAGGCCTCTCTGTACACTGACTTCTGGTCTAGCTGTGTGTACCAGTTCTAGCCAAAGGGACCCCGCCCCCCTGCCCCCACCCCACCACCACTGAGTTCTGGGAACTGGCTAAGACCATGTGGAGAGAGAAGCCAAGATCCTAGGAAGTTCACAAACCTTGCCTGTCAGGTCTTGCCCATTTCTTGACACAGGCATGCTCCCTACCTTCTAAATCAATCTTGGGATTGTACTACAAAGTCATCTAACCAAGTCTCTAACTCTGGTTTCCTACCCTTTGAACTCCACAGAATTCCATTCAGGTGGCTAGGTTGGATTTGCTCAGCAAATTCTTATTTTAAATTCTAAATTCTTTAGAAAGGTGGCCCTGTCTTCATCCACTCCATCCCCCAAAGGCTGAATTTCAACTGCCCAGGCACCTAATCTCCCAAGCAGATGGACAAGGACAGTAGATGGGATATCAATTGGTGATTCCGGCCTAGGGTACTCCCAACAGGAATATTGATCCTGGGAAATTCATTACATATCACATGGCAATATAAATGGACTTGTTGGGCATTAATGGGAAAGTCCTAGGGCAGGGGTCAGTGACCTCTTTAGCCTCGAAGGGTCCCAGTTGAGTTGAGTGATTCCCCTGATGGGTCTGGAAGGTCTAAGGAATTGACAGGAGAGAGTAACAAGAGGCATAAAGAAAGGCAGTGTGAATGAAAAAAGGGAAGGGGAGAAAATAAAATGGAGAACAGGAAGAAGGAAAGAGGGGGGGAGGGGAAAAGGAGAAAGGGAGGAAGAGAGAGAGCAAGAGAGAGGGAGAATAATATTCTATATTTATAGTATTTGTATAGATCTTTATAGTGGCAGTAGTGTGTGTAGAGAGAGCGGTCCCTCTTCCTTTAGATTGTTAAACATTTTTCAAAGTATTTTCATTTCCATCATCTCATTTGATAATCACAATATCCCTTTGAGACAGGCAGGGCTAGTATTTTTATCCTCATTTTACAGATGAAGAAACTGAGGTTCAGAAAAATAAAATTACGCTCAAGTTCATCCAGCAAATTCATGTTAGACCTCCTTCTGTAGCTGGGCTTTTGTCAATTGTCCTTTAAGACCAGGCTGGTGGGAAGGCTGTACTCCCCCAGTAAGGCTGGCTGTTAGTCCTGAGCAATGGTCAGGAGCGAGGGGAAATGACTGTGGCCATTACAGAGGGCAGGCTGGGGCTCAGGAGAGACCACACAATCCACTTTTCACCCAAATCAAATAAGAATGCTGCAGCAGAGAAGAAATGCTAGCAGCTAATGCCCTTTCCTCATTATATCCCCAATTAAAACCACAGGGATCTATGTGAGAGCAGAAAGGCTGGGTTGAGGATGAAAGATTCTGGGTAGAAGTCTTATTTTTGTACTCTTTATTCTAAACTCTAAGCCACAGTGACAGCACTGTCTTTTGTTTTATGAGGCTTATAAATTAGAATAAGTGAATAACTGATTAGGGGTCGGGGAGGCAGCCAGTAAATATTCACTAGGAATGAGGAGCTGAGTGGTTCCTTTGGCACAAAGGACTCTTAAGGGTGACTGAAGCTCTGAGCAGGCACCATGTCCCCAGAAAGAATGGGAAGGAAAAGAACCAGCCGTTGCTGACAAACGCAGACAACTGGCGGCTGGGATCCCACAGTCAGGACTGTCAGGCTGAATCTCCTCAGCCTGGAGATCGCGTTGGCTCCAAGCTTCTTTGAGCAGAGCGGAGTGTCCCCTATATATCGTGTTCTCCCATGCCCTGTTCTGAGGCCTCTGTGCACCTAGGGAGTTGGCTAGCAGTGAATGCCTGGGATGGAGAATAGAGAGCAGGGCCTGAATATTTATTCATTTAAAAAATATTTACTTAAGCATCTACTATGTCTGGAATGCCGTGGTAGGTATTTGAGAACATACAAAGATCAATACAATGTAGTCACTGCCCTTCGAAGAGTTGGGTGTCAGATACTTTTAAAACTACAGCAAAGAATGGGCTTTGATCAATCTCAGTAGGGAGAGTGTCCATCTGCAATTATCTATGTACCCAGGGCAGCTAGGTGGTGCTAGCCTGAAGTTGTGAGGACCTGAGTTCAAATCTCACCTTAGACACATACTAGCTGTGTGACACCGGGCAAGTCACTTAACCCCAAAGCCTTAAACATCTGGGGCCATTTCCAATCGTCCTGGTGTATATATTGCCACTAGACCCAGATGGCTCTGGAGAAGAGAGTAAGGTTGGTGACTTTGCTTACACAGTCCTCTCTCACTTAAATCCAATTCAGTGCAAGTCATGACATCACCACCCCAATGCAATGGTCCTCTTCAAGAACGAAGGACAAGCAACACAACAACATCTGTGCACCCTTCCTACATCTGCTTCTGTTAAACCAATCAATCAGCACTAAATCCTGAGACTCTACCATGTGCTAGGCACTGTTGTTCAGTTGTTTCAGCCATGTCCAACTATCTGTGAACCAACTTGGGGTTTTCTTGGTAGAGATACTGGTTTGTTATGTCCTTTTCAGCTTTTTTTTTTTTTTAAAGATGAGGAAACTGAGGCAAACAGGATTAAGTGACTGATTCAGGGTCATACAGCTAAGAAGTATCTGAGCCCAGATTTGAACTCAATTAGAGGAATCTTCTTGATTTCAGGCTGGGCACTCTATCCACTGGCCATCTAGGTGCCCTGTGCTAGGCACTGTGGGGGGTTACATATTCAGCATGGAGGACATTTATAACTTCATAGAGGAGGTGATACATACACATTACCTCATGAGGCTTATTTATTCCATTTTTGGACAATTTATACTGAGTTGAAATCGGCTTTTCTTCAACTTTTGTTGTTGTTAATGTTGAAATTTCCCAATCTTGCCCAGGCTAGTAGGGCAGTGGTCACTCAGAAGCTCTATATATCTACTGATACACACATATGTGCACATATATATACAAACATACACAATACATATATACATACATATACACACACGTGTGTGTGTGTGTGTGTGTGTATATAAACACATATATCTACTATATATCTACATGGAAATTTCAACCTGCTCTATTTCTAACCTGGATTAATGCATCTTGGGCAGCCCAGGGGCCCTCCCTCATTTCCCTCAAGGAGGCTCACCATACTAGTGCCAGATGTAGTTGACCTAGCCTACTACAGTCCAGAATTCCCAAGTTCAATTGTCTACCATCTTCAGTCTACCTGAAAGCAGGGACTATAGACCTTCTTGTAACTTTTACCAATTAGACCTTAAACAACACTAGTGTTCATATGCCAGATCAAAAAACTGAGATCTAAAAAGGTTAAACAGGGGCAGCTAGATGGCGCAGTGGATAGAGCACTGGCCCTGGAGTCAGGAGTACCTGAGTTCAAATCCAGCCTCAGACACTTAACACTTACTAGCTGTGTGGCCCTGGGCAAGTCACTTAACCCCAATTGCCTCACTTAAAAAAAAAAAAAAAGGTTAAACAACTTGTCCAAGTCAGGCAGTCAACAAGCTTTGCTTATTAAATGCTTACTTTATTCCAGGCCTTTTGCAAAGTGCTGGGGACAAATATGGAGAAAGTCTACCACATGGCCTGTGCCCCTAAGATGATCGCGCTGGGGGTGGGGAGGGTACCATGTAAATCAGCATGGCACTGCAACATATATACAGAATAGATGAAGGCAATCTCAGAAGGGAGGTGCTAGCAGTAAGGGGGAGAGGGATCAGCAAAGGCCTCTTGCTAAAGTGGGATGTGAACTGGGTCTTGAAGGCAGCAAGAGAAACCAATAGGGGCAAAGGCGGGGGCAGAGCATTCCTGGCATGGTGAACAGCCAGTGTAAAGGCATGGATATGGGAAACGGAGTTTGAAGAAGTACATAGCGGCTGGTGTAGTTTTGTATGTGGAGGGGACTAATGCATAAGGAGATTGGAAAGGTAGCGTAGAGTTGGGTTTTGAAGAGCTTTAAATGCTAAAATGAGAAGCTTATATTTGATCCTGGAGGTAACAGGGAGACTTTGGAGCTCACTGAACATGGCGGTGGGTAGAGGTTCTATGATCTGACCTATGCTTTAGAAAAATCAACATGGCTGATGAATGGAGGATGGATTGTAGTGGAAGAGCCTTGAGACAGAGAGATCAGTTAGAAGTCTATTACCGAGGCAGCTAGGTGGCACAGTGGATAGAGCACTGGCCTTGGATTCAGGAGCACCTGAGTTCAAATCCAGCCTCAGACACTTAACACTTATTAGCTGTGTGACCCTGGGCAAGTCACTTAACCCCAATATTACCACAGCCCCAGAGATGATAAGAGTCTGAACTAGGGTTATGGCTCTGTGAGTGGAGAGGAGGGGACATTATTTTAGAAAAATTTCCCTGACAGAATTCAAACTCATTTTTGTATTTGCACCCCCAGCACTTAGCACAGTACCTGGAGTGTATGAGGCACAGAACATATGTTTGAGGGTTGATGAGAAAATTAACTAGAACTGTCCATCAATGACACGGGCTCCCTCCATGGACAGTGAACTCTTCATCACTGGAGGGATTTAAGGAGAAGCTGGATGACTTGCTGTATTGTGCCGCACAGCAAGCTGGATGTCTAAGGTCCTTTTCAACATTAAGACTTTATGATCTGCCACATTCTGCCTCACCCAGGTGACTATCAGGAATGGAAGGGACCACAGAAGGCACATCCTCAAACTTGTACCCACACAGACATCTCCTTGATAGCATCCTGGGCAAAGGACTATTCAGCTTCCTCCTGAAAGATTCTGATCCCAGAAGCAGAGTGAAGGAACTACAGTGAAGGGTAAGGAGCTCCCAAGGCAATTCCTAATAAGCCTCTGCATTTGGGAGGAATCAGAGCACATCAGCCTAACAGGTGAAAACGCAGAGGTTCAGCAGATCAGTCAGCTGCCTAGCTCCAAAGAGGGTTTGGTTAGCAAGCCAGGGTGGGCTGGCCTGACTATCAAATCAGCATTCTTTAGCAAAATACCCCCTGCAGCCCCATGCCTCTATTGCCAGCACGCAGCAGCCCCAAATCCACTAGGATAAATAATTCCTTTCCAAAAAGCAATGCTAACAATGAAATTATCCAAAACCCTTTCTTGGGAGACTGGGTGACTTGAATGTCAGAACAGTCTTAATTTACTCTCAAATGGACCTTCACTTTAGCCTGATAGCTCAAGGTGGTCTTGTTCCCAAGATTATCCAAATGGGCTACCACAGATCAACATCAACTTGTGGGTTGGACTTCCACAACATGGTGAAAGATCACACAGACATATGATGTGTGTTGGAAAATACTGTAGGTCTTTTAGTCTAACTCCCTTATTTGATAAATGAAGAAGCCAAAACTTAGAGAGGAAGCTTGATTTATCTAAGGTCACACAGCTATTAAGTGGCAGACCCAAGAAACAGAGGTGGGTGCTCAAAAACTTCGCTCTCATAGTATCCCTTCATCTCTCCCCCTCTGTTCCCCCCAAGCCTAATACCATAAAGCTACTTTATCCCCAGCCTTTTCCCTACCAAAACCTTCTCTTAGGAAAGGATTTTATGTTATTCATTTGTAACTTAGTATGGATTTAAGTCAATACGACCTAAACTCTGCAAGCTGTCTCTGTTGGCCACTTCAACCAACTCCAACATGCAAATACAGCAACATATTCATTCAGATACCCACAGAGATAACTAAAACATTGAACAAAACTGATGGCCCCCTGACCTCATCAATGTCTGCATTTCCATAGCGAGAACCAAGAAAGAGAACTAAGGAGAAAACAGGGATACTCCTTTGCAGATCATAACCCAACCACATTTTCTCATTCAGTGCAGTTCTTTTTTTTGGGGGGGGGGGGGCAATGAGGGTCTTGCCCAGGGTCGCACAGCTAGTAAAGTGTCAGATGTCTGATGCCAGATTTGAACTCAGGTGCTCCTGACTCCAGGGCCAGTGCTCTATCCACTGTGCCACCTAGCTGCCCCCAGTGCAGTTCTTAAGTGTGCCCTTTCCATAATAGACCAAGCCAACTTGCTTCAGGCCTTCTGCAATCCCAACATGAATTCACAGATACATAGCTGAGGTTGCAGCTTCATAAGACAGACAGTTGGGAGGGACCTTAGAGATCATTTAGTTCAATTCCCTCATTTAATAGATGAGGAAACTGAGGTCTGAGATGCTGCTGAAAATCAAACAGAGAGGAGATCTGGGATTCAAAAATCAGGTCATTCCAATGTCACATCCTTGACACATATACTCCTTTAATAAGCACAACACATCCACAGTGGATGGAATTTCAGACTTGGCATCAGAAAGACTGGGGTTCGAACTCCACCTTTAACACTTAGCTGAATAACCAATGGCAAGTAGTCACTGGACTTCAGTTTCTTCATTTGTACAATGAGGTTAATAGTAACTCTAGTACCTAATTATCAGGTATGTCATGAGGCTTAAATGAGAAAATACAGGGCATCCTCAAAAAAAGTCTTAGTGAAGCTTTAAGCATTAACTTTTGAAGTATAAATGCGAAGCATTTCACATTTACTTATAAACTTACAAAAACATATGAAAGATGAATTATTTACATTTTTAAAATAACAATATGTTTGTTATTAAAGTTCAACATAGTTACTATCATTGCTGTAGTTGATTTTTTGAACTTTGTAAAAACTTTAATCAGTTCCTTCTCAGTGACTGAAAGGATTTCATTTGTAATGCTAGCCTTAACAACATCCGAAGAATGAAGTTTTGATGCATGTAGGACAGCTCTGATGTGACCATATAAGAAAAAGTATAGTGGAGATAGATCAGGTGACCAAGGTTGCTGAGCAGTAGTACATCTTTTACTGATCCCCTGAGAAAGAGTCACCCAGAAACTGTCATACACATACTGCATGATGACAAGGTACCTGCTTGTCTGATTAAATTTTAGAAAAAAAAATATTATTCAAAATTTATAAAACTAAGCTTAAATCTTTAGATAATTAAAACTTCAAGTGATTTAAAAAGTAATTCTATAACATCTATACTTCCCAAGTTATTAAAGCTTTAGAGCATACTAAGACTTTAAGGACATTCCATGTATGGAAAATGCTTGTAAAAACATACAAATAGCCTATAAAATCAGTAATTATTATTTATAACATGCATTAGCACACACCTAGCCCAATGTGCACATATATACATCTCTCCTCTCCTGCCTCAGGTTCACAAAATACAGTATATCTCCTCATGATAAAAGCCTGTTGTTCCCTAGATGTACAGAATATAGAGCATCTTCTGGTCTATTAGGACCTTCTGGTACTGAGGCAATAGAACCCTGAACTCTCCAATTCCAGAACACTTTCCTATGACTTGGGCCTTTAGCTCCTGTGATGAAATTGACTTCTACATTACCAGGTTAGGAATGTACTTGTACATATGTTAGGAATGAACAGAGTCTAACACGTACATCTGATCTAGGTCTGGGTGAACGCAAGGTTCCTGTGTTGGCTTGGCATTACTTTTTACAGAAGACCATTGACAAACTGGAGTTTAACAGGAGACTCAAAACTGTCACCACAAAAACTCAAATATATGCAGTGCTTTCAGATTTACAAAGTACTTTCCTTACAATCACAGTGAGTGGTTAGGTGACTTTGCCCAAGGTCTAATAGATGGTGAGGGTTTGAGGCAAGATTTGAGCTATCTGCTACTACACCTCTATCTATATTAGAAGGTGAAATAAATGAAGATGTTTATTATAGAGAACAGATGACTTATGGGACATCATATTTGTCTTTCAGATCCACTTGTTTGGGCCGGCCCTGGAGGTAGAAGTTGTTGACAGGTAGATTTTAGCGGGTTATACGGAAACTCTTGTTAATGAATTAAGTTGTACAAAAGAAGAAATGGGTAGTGAGTTTTCCCGTCACTGGAATCTTCAAATGGAAACTGAATTATCACTAGTCAGGTATGTCATAAAAGAGATTTAGGTGAGGGGTTGGACTGGTGACCTCCAATCTGACTCAGATTCTGTGACTTGATGTGCCAGGTAAGAGGGAGCCAAATGAAATATAATGGAAGTGTTGATTTATGAAACCTGAGTCTGGAAGGAAAGATTAGAGAGGAGAAGAGACAAATAGCAGGGAAGGCTTTAGTCCAACTACATGGAAATAAAGTCTTGGCCCAAGATAATGGCAGAAGGAATGGTGGGTAAGGATGATGAGAGCAACTCATTCGTATAGGGTATTAAAGTTTGTGAAGAGCTTTCTTGCTAATGGGGAGGTAGGCAATGCAAATATTATGATCTCCATCTTAGAGAGGAGAAAATTGAGGTTCAAAGTGGAGAAGTGAGTTGTCCTGGGTCAAACAGCTACTGTATTAAGTGCTAGGTCTGTGATTCAAACCCAGTTTCCCCAGAGTATATAACTAGCACTCTACTCATCATAAATCTGAGGGATACTGCAAAGTAAAGAAATGATAGGCTTTGTGTGCTCGCGCTCTCGCTCGCTCTCGCTCGCTCTCGCTCGCTCTCTCTCTCTCCCCCATTCTTTCTCTTCAGCAAGTTCAGCTCTATTCCAACTTATCAGAGAGGATAAATTACCAAAATTCTGAGCCCATCCATTGAGCAAAAGTCTGGTGGTGGTGCTTGCTGAGTTGTGTCTGACTTTTGTGACCCCTATTTGGGGTTTTCTTAACAAAGATACCAGAGTGGTTTGCCATTTCCTTCTCCAGCTCATTTTACAGATGAGGAAACAGGCAAATAGGGGCAGCTAGATGGCGCAGTGGATAGAGCACCGGCCCTGGAGTCAGGAGGACCTGAGTTCAAATCCAACCTCAGTCACTTAACACTTACTAGCTGTGTGACCCTAGGCAAGTCACTTAACCCCAATTGCCTCACCAAAAAAAACAAAAAACAAAACCAAAAACAAACAAACAGGCAAATGGGGTTACATGACTGACCCAGGATCACACAGCCAGTAAGTGTCTAAGGTCAGATTTGAATTCAGGAAGATGAGTCTTCCTGCCTTCAGGCCTGGTACTCTATCCACTGTGCCACTCAGCTGCCCTCAAAAGTCTGCTACTTACTATCTGTGTGACTTATAAGCAAACCATTTCCCCTCAGAGGGCCTCAGTTTCCTCATTTGAATTAATGTGATCAATTGGTCACATAAAAAGCACTTATGGCACTGGAGAGGACTTTTGAGAGTCCCTTGGACAAGGAGATCAAATCACTTAATACTTAAAGAAACTAATTTTGACTATACACTGGAAGGTCAAATACTAAAGCTAAAGTATGAGAAAATGGGACTCAATGGAAAAGACCTTGATGTTGGGAAATGTTGAAGGCAAAAGGAAAAGGGGATGGCAGAGGATGAGATGGAGAGAGAGTGTCATGGAAGCAAAGAACACAATCTAGGACAGACTTCAGAAGATGGTGGAGGATACAGAAGGGTCTGGTGTGCTACGGTCCATGGGGTCATGAAGAATTGGACAGGATTAAACAACAATAACAACAAAGTACCAGGCACTATAATCTGTCAAGTCCCTCCTAGCTCCAAATTCTTTGATCTTCTGAATACCTTGTGCCAAGGCCTCTTGGCCAGAGGTGCCCCTAATCATATCTTCCCACCAGCTGTTTCCGAACAGATCTGATTTTATGGGATGAATGACTTTTGGCAAATTTGTAGTTAGCAGCTGTTGGCAGCTGCCAACATTTCACCACTTTGTCTATTAGAATATAGCAGCTTGAAATCACACTTACTGATTCTCCCTGAACTTCTCTCTCTCCCCCATCCCCCTTCTCTGGTCCAAGCATTCTGAGGTGAGCAATTCCTTTCTGTGAGTCACATGGCTGCTTCCTGAATGTAGACTCTCAGATGCTGCTCAATAACAAATTATTCCCAGCTCCAAATACCAACTCCAGCCCATGCTGGCCCATGTAGAGTTTATCAGAGGTCAGGGTCACGCCAGACAATGTAGAGAATCCAAAGGCTTTAACCCTGCATTCCTACAGAAGAATGCATCTGTGGTTGGCGACATCCTTTCTCCCCACCCCTTCCCCCAAACTCAGCCTTGTTAAGTCCTCCCACTATACCACACAGTTATGGTGATCAAGAGAAATGAACTAAATGGGAGTATGTGCCTTCTCTCAAACAAGGTGGTCAAAGGGGCTGTTTTATTTCTTTTAAGTCAGGCCTCCCTCACTTAAATCCAATTCAGTGCAAGTCATGGTCCTCTTTGAGAATGAAGGACAAAAAACAAGTCAGGCTCTACCTCATGAGGCCTCTAAGCTGGGTGCTATGGTGTTTCAGGCCCGAGATAGGCAAAGCTTCCTTTGAAGCTAAGTCCCAGGGTTAGGACCTGACATAGAATTCTGAAATTTATAAATATACATATGTATTTATGGCATTATGGGGCTAGGCCTAGACTTCTCCTTTTAGTCACTCAGGCCACTCATGCCTCAGGCCTAGCCTCCTTGGGAAAATTCCAAGATCTGGACCTTTTCCTCTTCTGGGTCCTCTATCAAAGATCTCAGGACTCTAGTTCTTAGCTTTCCAAGGTGGCAAAAAACAAAACCAAAAACCAACTAATCTGACAAATAAATCCATGTTCTATTAAGGGATCGTCACTCGCTTCTCTGGGAATAAGGGCAGGAATTTTTACCTGAATTCAGATGTGGACTGGTTTCCAAAGTGAACCATATGGAACAGGAAGTCACTGTTGGTTCTTTCCCAAGAAAGAGACACCATTTTCCATTATTTCATTCAATAAACATTTACCAAGCAACTACAATATGCGAGGTACTAGGTGGTGGGAGAAAGACAAAAATGACTAAGACTTGGTATCCCTGCTTTCAGACAATCTGCATTCTAGTAGCAGAGTTAAGATAGGCATACCAATAAATGCAGGGTGTCCCAAAAATCTCAGTGTGTTTTTTTTGTTTGTTTGTTTGTTTGTTTTTAAGTGAGGCAATTGGGGTTAAGTGACTTGCCCAGGGTCACAGAGCTAGTAAGTGTTATGTGTCTGAGGTCGGATTTGAACTCAGGTACTCCTGACTCCAGGGCTGGGGCTCTATCCACTGTAGTTTGAAGAGCTTAAATAGCTATTTAATGTAAATTAAATTTTAATAGCTTAAAGATGCACTAGGATTTGGGGGATACCCTATATAATACAAGGCTAAGGGTTGGGGTTTTGGAAGGAAGAGTTGAATAAAGGAAATATAATCAAATAGGATTCAAGCAAGTATATACTGATCACCTGACATGTGTGCTGCCCCATGCCAGGTGTTGTGGTAATGACAAAAGTAGCAGATGATCAAATTCTTGCTCCTTAGGAGAACTTTTTTAAAAAGCTAGATGGGAAGCCAGGACTAACACATGATTAAATGACAGAATAACAGCTACCTACTTCAAGAACAAAAGGCATTCAGAGGAGGTCTAGATCAGTGTGGGCAGAACTGGAATTTGAATTCAGGTTTTGGGATTCCAAACTCATTGCATTATCTTGTCTCCAATTTACCTCTGGAGTTTAAGGGTGTGTGTACATGCATGTGTGTGTATATAGAAGCTAGCTGCCAACATCAATGAGATGGGAAAAAGTCCATTAATGAAAAATTATTGCGCACGCCTTCTACTCCTCCCCACCTCCTCTCTTCCCCTATCCCTTTCTAATTCAGGGGTCTCCCCTCACTGGCTGCCAGGTGGGCAGGATCTGTAATCATATGGTCTACTTCTCCATGGGGGACTGCCTCTAGTAAATAAGTAGATACCCACTGGAAAGGGAACCTTCTCCCTCAAAAGAAAAACTTCACTTAATTCCAAGTCCAAGTAGGTCGGAGTTCACAGGCTCTACCAATAAAGTATGCTTTACAGGGTGAGGGAGGCACTGGGAAGGGTGAATAAGCTAGGTTAGGGTCAAGGTTTTCCCAGCTGGAATTAAAGAAAGGCAGTGTCCTTGGCAAAGAGGGGAAGAAAGCAAGTTGCTTCACTGGTCTCATAATAACGGTAACATATGCCCCCTGCTCCTCCCTCCTCAAATACCTCCTAAACCTTCACCCATTTTAATCATCTAATATCATGGGACCATTTGAATATTCAAAATGTTCCTCTCCTACAGGTGGTGAAAGAAAGTGTCAAGAAGAAATCTCAGCAAGGTGTAATTCATTGCTTCTTAGTCTTTATGGACCCCTTTGACAGTCTAGGGAAGCCCATGGACTGTTTCTCAGAATAATGTTTTTAAATGCATATATAAATATATAGGTTTACAAAAGGAAACCAATTGTACTGAAATGCAATCATTTAAAAAAATGTTTTTAAAGTACATAGACCCCAGATCTATGTACCGGATAAACTGCAATTTGGTGTTACAAGGCCTGGTTTTGAGCCACGGTTCTGCCACCTGTTAGCTGGGTGGCGTTGGGCGAGTCAACTCCCTTCTCCAGGAATGTGTCATGTGAAACATCAGGATCATAGAGTCAGAACTGAAAGGTACCTGAGAGGTCCATCTAATCCCACACTTCACTCCAACTCCCCTGATTTTACAGATGAAGTCTAAAAAGGTAGAAGGTCACATAGGTCATAAACATCAGAGCTAGGATTCAAACCCCCACCAGGCTACCACAGAGGATAATCTCTAAGGACTAAGTAATTGGGCACTAAACTGGCCAATGCAAACTAATAGAATCTGTCATTCTTTGTCACAGTTCAAGAGCAGCTTCTTGGCCTCTCCTGGTCCCTCCTGTCTAATTCTCCTTTTCCACAGTTGCTTCTCAAAGAGTTCCAAATTTCCTTAGCTCCTACCCTTAGGAAAGGAGGGGGAAGAAGTTCCATAACAGCTCACTGAGAAAGATAATCTACATTAGCTTCTTGTATTTCTAAAGACAAGAAAAGACCAGCAAGACAAGACTTTAAAAAAAAACCTCACAAAAAACCAAAAACAGAAACAGAAACGTAAACAGAAACAGAAAAAGCACCACTTAGTCTTGAGACAGTTTTATTCTCCCCAAGCCAGCGTGTAAATCCAAAGCACTGGGCCCCTTCTCCCCCTTTTCCCTGGATTGATGGCTGAGCCATTGTCTAGAAAGTTTTTGTGTGTGACTAATCAGAGGGCCCATTACCCATTCCTAATGCTTGGGAGCAACTGAAAGCTTATTCCCAACTTGTGTAAAATTCCTCGTGGTCCTTTCAGAGGGCATGGAAATGTATACTGTTAAGCAAAGGGCTTGTAGCTAAAAGTGTGTGTGGGGTGTGTGTGTGTGTGTGTGTGTGTGTGTTTTGTATGGGGGGGGGGTGAAATGAGAAGAAGATAGAGGGCACTTCTTTCTAAGGAAGCTATGGACGCTGTAAAGGCATCAACAGCATTTCAACATTTGCTGCAAAATGAAATTAGAGCATGCCCTTCTGTGCTCTTTGAAAAACATCTGAATTCAATAAACTCTTTTATGAGGATTATAGGTGAGGTTGAAAGCAAATGGTTTCCTCTTTGATAAAAACGGGGAAGGGGGGGAGAACCTTGCATTCCATTTCTCCCACCCCACCCCCCTCAGTCGTCAAGGCCCTCATGCATATTTGACATGTTTTCCATCAAAGCAGTGATTTCCAGTGAGCTGGCCTAATGTGAGCAGCTTTTAAAAATATTTCAAGCTTCTTCTTAAAAAAAAAATTACTCAAATGCCCAAGAAACCTTTAAAATGAGTGTGTGTGTGTGTGTGTGTGTGTGTGTGTGTGTGTTTTTTCTGGAATTCCCTCTCCCTGTATGTCTGTCAGTCAACAGTCAGACACCAAGTAGTAAGTGCTTACTATGTATCAGGCACTCTGCTAATTGCTGGGGATATAAAGAATGGCAGAAAAAAAAATGCCCTTTTATCCTCAAGGAGCTCATATTCTTACTTGGAAGACAATATGCAAACAGTTATGTACATACAAGATATATATTGTAATAGAATGTAATCTAGGCACTCATGGGAAAAGGGAAGAGTTGTGAGGGGGCCAGTTTGGCTCTAGAAGTCTGGAAAGGGGGAGACCCATTAGAGCTAAATTAGCCCAGAAAGACCTTCTAGTGGACACAAAACTTCAGTTGAGCCTTGAAAGATAATAGACAGCCTGAACTACTCTTCTCTCAACAGTGGGCCTCCTGGATTACACCTGGCAAAAATACAAGGCATTACACTGACCACTATTATTGACAGACTGTGGGTTAAGCCTATAAAAATACTGTAAAAAGACACTTGTTAACCACTTAGTCTATGCAGAGCACCATGTTAGACACTGGGAGAGATACAGTACTTAGATAAGATATGACCCCCCCCAACAAGCAAACATGGGGCTAAGACACAAATGATCTTAACTGTACCACTAGAGTGGTACCAAACTTAGGAGCGGAGGGATAATACCAACCAGGGATATCAGGCAAGGCAGCCTGGAAAGGAAGGCATTTCGATTGATTTTAAAGGATGGACAAAGATTCAGCAGAAGTTTGAGGGGGTGGACACTTTAGTGCAAGGAATAATGTAAGCAAAGGCACTTAAGTGTGAGAGAGAAAAGAGGGCTAGTTTGGCAGGCACAAAGAAAGTGTGGAGAGCAATAACATGAGAAGTCTTCAAAGGGAAGGGTTGTGGAGCCAAATTGTAAAGGACCTCAAGAGCTAGGAGTTTGAACTTCATTTAGAAAGAACAATTTCGTTTCTAGTTGATCCTGTGTGTGTGTGTGTGTGTTTTTAATGGACACAAATAGACACCATATAGGGAGGAAAACAGAAAGGCTTAAAACCTTCCTCAGTCTTCAACTTGGTAATAATTTAGGCTGTCTCAATGAATCTTAAGCATTCAGCTTTGGTAGCAGGCTTTCAATTTGTTAAAAATCAAAGGCACATTCCTTTAAATAGCCTGAGGGATAAAGGGCCAAGAGGGTATGAGAGAAATAGTGGGGAAGAGAAACTGAACAAACAATCTCCCAAGAACCAACTGATAATGCTCTTATGCAATGCCTGTTATCTAAAGAGGGAAGGGGCCTCCAAGGACAAGGGCCCCACTCATAAATTCAGTGGCTGAAGCTCTCACCCCCAAAGTTGCTCTTCCTTCCCAACCAGTAATCTGACCTTTAGGGTCAGGGTCTGCCTTATTTGAAAGTGGAACAGAAGGTAGCATTACCTTACAGAAGGCAGAAATGCCTAAGTGAGGCATTCATAAACCACTCCTGAACCCCAAAGTACTTATTCCACTGGTCTGAAAGTATGCCATTAGTGATTCATTCCTTTCAGTCTTGTAGGCCTCTTAGTTTACAAGGCTTTCTAGTACTGAAATGTGCATTTTCTTGGTATTAACATCTTACTAGTTGTTGTTCTTCAGTTGTTTCAGTCATGTCGATTCTTAGTGATACCATTTGGGATTTCCTTGGCAAAGATGCTGGAGTGGTTTGCCATTCCTTCTCCAGCTCATTTTATAGATGAGGAAACTGAGGCAAACAGGGTTAAGTGACTTATCCAGGGTCATACAGCGAGGAAGTGTCTGAGGCCAAATATGAACTCAGGAAAATGAGTCTTTCTGACTTCCGGCATGGTGCTAATGGATGACTAGGTAGGTGCCTTTTTCTTCCCTGACCATGACTTGTATATCAATTCCTAATCTGCATACTCAAATTACCTTTCTCCAGTGGAGTCAAGGTGCACATGTACTATCTAGACCACTAAAAAAAATATGAACTCTATGGCTTTAAGAAATCTTAAAATCATATTATTCAACCATTTTATTTTAAAGATGAGGAAACTGAGGCCTGGGAAGATGAAGTGACTTATCTAAGGTCACACAGGTAAGGAGAAGCAGGTCCAGGAGAATCTTGCCCTTAGATGCTCAGTTGTACTCTTTCTAGCACAACCCCCAATGAGTGTTCCCCATGATGATAGTCTTTCACTGTTCCTATCTCAAGTCAGTACTAAAAGAGCAAGAACTATGCTCTAGACACATTTCTCTTGTATTTCCAATAGCACTCCATGCCCACATGAACAAACAGGTGATGGTTCATAAAGCGTCACTGAATTGAATTAAATGGACTTATCCAATGGTAGGGCTAGACCGTTAACTCAAGCTCCCTCCTGAGTTTCAACCCCTGAATCCAAGTTTTCATTTCCAAAGTAACTCCCTCACTTTCTTCCTTGTCCACGCTGGTAGGCAACTCCTTCCCAAAATAGTTGATTTTGCCAGGGAGAGTTGGGCCTCAAAGTCCAATCAAAGCCTCCTTCCCAAGTTAGTCTCTTTGACAAAGCTTATTCTATTGAGAGCCCATCCTAAGATAAGCAGCAAAGATCAGAGCCCTCCCGAAGCCCTCACCTTGTCACCCTTTGATAATGGGCCAAGAGTAGGGGGAGGAGGGTAGTGCTCTTCTGTGCCTGAGTCTCTTAACAATCTTTTGTGACAGGAAAACAACTTCATCATTATGTAGCGAGGTTCCCTTCATCTCACAGACTTTCATCCTGCCATTTCTTTTCTTGGTTTTTCTTGGTGAGGCAATTGGGGTTAAGTGATTTGCCCAGGGTCACACAGCTAGTAAGTGTTAAGTGTCTGAGGCCAGATTTGAACTCAGGTCCTCCTGACTCCAGGGCTGGTGCTCTATCCACTGCACCACCTAGCTGCCCCCTGCCATTTCTTATTTTTTTTTTCAGGGCAATGAGGGTTAAGGAACTTGCCCAGGGTCACACAGCTAATAAGTGTCAAATGTCTGAGGCTGGATTTGAACTCTGATTCTCCTGAATACAGGGCCAGTGTTTTATTCACTGTGCCACCTAGCTGCCCCACCTGCCATTTCTTATGATGGTTCTTTTGTGGACAAAACTCTGACTCACCAATTATGAGGTATTTCAATAGCCCTCAAGCCCCTGACTTCAGAATCCCAAGGTGTCTTTTCTGTCGACACTTTATACACTGGCAGAGGCAACATCTTGGGGCTAGTAGCTAGGGGCATTGCAAGGGCTTGAGATGTGGCCCAGCTTGAGAAGGGACCTTCAATGTCCCTTCCTAGAATGTCTTCCACCTTCCTCTCCATAGTTTTAATTCTGTGTCATTAAAAGGGTAGCTCATCTTTCAAGTCCTCTCGGAGTTCAAGTCCTAGCTTTCCCCCCAGTGACCAGTCCATTTAGATCTCATTGACTATTCATTTTTTTTTTAAGTGAGGCAATTTGGGTTAAGTGACTCACGCAGGGTCACGCAGCTAGTAAGTGTTAAGCGTCTGAGTCCGGATTTGAACTCAGGTCCTCCTGACTCCAGGGCCGGTGCTCTAGCCACTGCGCCACCTAGCTGCCCCTCATTGACTATTCATATAACTAATGATGGATTACATAACAGTTTGTTCTCTTGTTTTATGTATGTCTCCCTGACTGGACTAGGTTTTCATGGAGGACAGGGACTATGTTTAATGCTTCTTTATACCTTCCACAAGACTTATCACTTACATTCTGGTCCAGTCTCCCCATCTACAATGGAAGATCTTTAAGGATGATGACCATGTCCAGTGCCTCTTTGTATTCAAAAGTACATTTGGAACCAAGAAAATCTGGGTTTAAATCCTGCCACAAACATATCTTCATTGTGTGACCTTGGACGAATCACTTAACCTAAACTGACCTCAGTTTTCTCATTTTTAAAATAGGGGAAAAAATAGCACTTACCTTACAAAGTTGTCATGAGACAATGTATATAATATGCTTTGCAAAACTTTTAAGTTCTGGATTCAGAGTTAGAACAATCTGGGTTTGAATCAAATCAAATGTTAGCTACTTCACGGCCTTGGGTAAATCACTTAAATTCTTGCTCAATTCCTTATCTATAAAATGGGGGTAAAAATAGTACCTAGTTTATAGAGTCATTGTGAGATTATATGAGATAATGTGTGTAAAGCATTTTGCAAACACTGAAACACTTTATAATTTCATCCATTATCATCATGACGATGATTGTTTTCAACACCCAGCATTGTATCCAATATGCATACTTGATACTTCATAAATGATTATTGTTGCAGATGGTGCAGAGCACATAGTAGGCGTGTAAGAAATGTTTGTTACTTAAATACACAGGATAATTTCTGCTTCACTCAAAGCCCATCCACCCAAAACAAGCATAAAAAAGGCTAACTGTGGTGGGCTGAGAATACTTATTAAGAAGAGTGGGGAGGGGGGAAGGATTCGAAGGAGGAGGAAGGAAAGGTGGAAAGAAGCAAATTGGGTTTGTTCGAGACAACAGCAGCATGTGGTTTTTTCATCCTTAGCTATTACCCTTTTTTTTAATGGGTAATTTCCTTGCATAAACAGTGGCGTCCATCTAGTGTGTAGACTTATTTGGGTAGATGATGAATGAAATAATAGCTTCCTTGTTTTCCAGACCAAAGGCTGAAACTGGAAACCGCGGTTTCCTTCCACCCGGAATGAGCTCAGCTTTCTCAGTTTCTACAGGATCCTCTCCCTCCATTCAGTGGTCCTGGGGCTGACTATGTTTCCCTAGGCTCCTATATGGTGAGATGAAGGCCCATTCACCCACCCAACTCTCCCAAAATGTCTGTGTTTCATTGAAATGAGAACACATTTACTGCAATGGCAAGGTTTGGGGTTTAAAAAGTTTTTCTTTTGGGGTTTGTGTAAATGGATAGTGGATATAGTCTCATCCTAAATAGAGAAGGGTGAGGAAAAGAAGCAGACTACTCGGTGCCAGAGATAGTATGAACAGAGAGGCTGTGAGGACAGGCAGAAGCGGCAAAAACTGCAGGGATAAAAATCACTGTGTGTGTGTGTGTGTGTGTGTGTGTGTGTGCGCGCGCAAATGTCTGTGCGCACTCGAGCATGTGGAGAGGAGGCTTATGGAGAGAGGTGATGACTGGACATCCAGTCATTAGGCTAGGGGGCATCATCGGTGGCATCATCATCATCAGTGCCATTTATACAGTGCTTTAAGGCTTGCAAAACATTTTAGCCACATTATAAATCAATTTATTAATAAGCATTTATCAAACAGTTTATGCCAGCCATTGTGCTAAATGCTGGAGGATACAAAGAAAGAGCAAGAGTTTATCCCTTCCTGCCCTAAAGAAGCTTACATTTGAGTAGGAGAGACAACATATACATACATGTATACGTGTATCTATGCAAGATATATGTACATATACACATACTTGTATACATATATACTCACACACACACATATATATATACATGCAAGATACATACAAAGTACACAGAAGGCCCTAACAGCTTCCTGCAGAAGATCATTTGATTCTCACAACAAACCTATAAGGAAGGGGCTTTTATTATCTCCATTTTATACATGGGGAAACTGAGGCTCAGTAAGGTTAAATTCTTTGCCCAGGGTCATTAATCCTGTAAATGTTTGTGAGCCCAGTCTTCCTCATGATTCTAATTCTAGGGCTCTATCTGTAATACTTTACCATGTATTTCCTTCAAACCTAGTAAGAGAGACTAGTTGAGAAGGTCCTAGGAATGGGACAGTGGAGTGTGGATAACCAACATGGGCACTGGGTAGCAGTAGAAAGAGTACTGACTCCACACTCATGCACTCATCCATTCATCCAATAACCTTACAGACTTTGCTCCACCTCGAGGACTGAGGCTAAAAGAGATGGACCTACTCACCTGAGAGCAAAACACAGCATAAGTCAGATTAAGCATCAAGCCCGCCAAAGCTGAGCTCTACAGCTCTATTGTGTGTCTATAATTTGCTGACCTTCATAGTGTCCATTAGAGGAAGCTCAGTGTAGTCAATCCAAAGCTAACGTTGGAGTCAGGAAGTCCCAGATTCAAGATCTGCCTCTGACAGGCCATCTGTGTGATTAGGGGCAAGATCCTAAATCTCTCTGTGTTCCAGGCTCCTCTCTAAGACTGAGTTACAGATAACTTGGCGGAAGGAGTTTCTACAGCCAGGAGTTCCTCATACCAATAAAATGACTGGTGTCGGCAAAAAAAAAAAATTATACCCACCCAGACCTTTTGTTTCCCCCCACTGTAATAACTTAGCTTTTTGTGTTCAAAAAAGGCCAGCTAAGTCTGACATTCTGGAGGAAAAGTATTGGGAGAATCATGGGGCAAAGTTTTAATCCCCAAGAACATGATAAAATGGAAAGAAACTAGATATTCCCTTGCTCAGGTGGTAACAGTAGAAAGGACCACAAGCAGTAAGTCTGGGGAAGCTTCTATAAAAAGGTTTATCAAATAACATGCATTATGGGCATTCTGTGTTGCAACAAAAGAGGCTCTGTGTATCACTGGACTAAAATGTGGGGGACACATTGGTCCTGACATTACTTTAATATTATATGACATGTGGACAATATTTTCCTTCTCTAGGCCTCAGTTTCCTCATTGGTAAAATAAGGATGCTGGATCTCTAAGGACTTTTTCAGCACTGATACAAAAAGCAACCAAGGTCCTAGAACAAGAGTTGATGAAACAGAACTTTTCTGATTATCGTGTGTGTGTGTGTGTGTGTGTGTGTGTGTGTGTGTGTCGGGGGGGGGGGGATAGAAGAGTAGGTCTGCAGTATGTAGATGGTGTTGCATACACTGCTAGATACAATCACGATTTAGATTGGCTTTACTTGACTGAGTACAGAGAAATGAAAAAATAAAAAGCATCAACAATTTAAAATTATCTTGTTGTTGTTGTTGCTTGCCCATCCTCCTCAAAGTGGACCTTGACTTGTAGGTGAATCAGATTTAAGTGAGAGAGAGCTATGCAAAGTCATCAACCTCACTCTCTCCTCCAGAGTAATCAGAGTTCAGTAGCAAGGCATAGGTCAGGATGACTGGCTCCCTTGTTATCTTAGGTTTCTGCAAAGATCTAACTGAAGTTTTTATATTATGAATTTTGTTAGCCTACGAATGTATCTTCCACAATGCATCATCTGCAATGCTGCTTCAGCTAGCATTGTGGTTTTGCTGAAACAAGTGATCATGTTTGGTAAAAAATTATTAAAATAAGTAACAACAGGGGGCAGCTAGGTGGCGCAGTGGATAAAGCACCGGCCCTGGATTCAGGAGGACCTGAGTTCAAATGTGGCCTCAGACACTTGACACTTTACTAGCTGGTGTGACCCTGGGCAAGTCACTTAACCTTCATGGCCCTGCACCAAAATAAATAAATAGATAGATAGATAGATAGATAGATAGATAGATAGATAGATAGATAGATAGATAGATAGATAAATGAATGAATAAAAATGACAACAATAATAATGAGAACGTACATCATTCTTTAAGGTTGCAAAGTGCTTTATTCATGTTATTCCATTTAATCCTCACAACAACCCTTTATGGTAGAGATACCTATACTTACAGGCTCATGATCATAGATTTAGATTTGGAATGGGCCATCTAATTCAACCTTTTTCATTTAATAGATATGGACATTTAGGTTAAGTGATTTGTCCAGCGTCATAAAGTAAGCAAGTCAGAGATAGAGTTTGAACCCAGGCTGACTCCCTGCTTCCCTGACACTATATTCATAACGTAGCTATATTGTTTTTCTTCTTATATTCCTTTTTTGTATATGAGTATTTTTCTTCCCTACACTGTTTAGCCCAGGATTAGATGCTCATTAAAGATGTACTGATTAAGTGTGAGCCACAATTATTTTGTCCAGTAAAGCTATTCCAGTCCTCTTCCACCCACTTCATCTGGGGGACCAGATTCTGGCTTCTCTGAAGGTCACTATAGGAGGAAAAAAAAGGGAATTGTGGCACTAGGTAAGATGCACCTTAAAGAATACTCTGAGTATCCTAAGATAAGAAAGGGATGCTAGCTACCTATAGGGGAAAGACTTGTCAACAGAGCAAGGTCTAGAGAAGGGCTGCCAAAATCAGATTAAAAATTTAACCAGGAAATATTTAACAAAATAAATAAAAGTACAATAGAATGTAGATAATGTTAATATGTGGTTTTCTAAGTCATTATGCACCAGTAGGGATCCTTTTTAAGGCTTAGTGGCCCCTATTTCCATTAGCGTTTGACACCACTGGGCTAGAACATGAAGGTTGCAGGTGAAATCAGTGTTGAAATGTATCACTTTACTTCTCTGTGAAATCTTTAGATCGAAGGGACGCTGTCAAAGTAGATAGGTCAAATGGTGACCCATTTTTCTTCTTGAATTAGTCATGAGGGGTTTTGAGTGGGGTTGGGACACACACACATCTCTTTTCAAAACCTCTCAAGCGGGGAATAAAAAAAAGCTTAGACAAAAGATGTATTCTGAGGTTTATTTTAAGAAAAGAAACCTTGGCTTTTCTCACCTCTTCGCCAAAAGCTTATCCTTTTGGTGTATGCTAGGGTTTTCTCCCCCATTTATATAGCACCTTTCCTGAGGAACTCCCCCAACCCCAGCCCCCCAGTAAAAAGCTCACATAACCTGAGGTCAGCACTATGGCAACTGGCCCAGTTTCTCCAGAATATCCATATCATGTTTTAAGAATGGTCCATTTAAGCCATTTTCCATTCAGCCTCTTTAGAACCGGGAGATATTTGGGTTCCTCTTGTTCCCATGAGACACCTACAAAGCACTGGGCAATTCATTAAAATAAGAACAACGAAAATCCTAAGTTTCCCTCAAGTCTACTCCAAGAACAGGAAAAACTTTAACTCACATGCCCAGCAATAGCCCTTCCTTCTCTTTTTTACCCTCTACTTCCACTTCCCCAAAATGGGGTCATCCTCTAAAATTAGCTGTGGTTTAAATGCAACGCCAAGAAGCACAGATCTTAGTGCTGGAAGAACTTACCAGTCCTCTGCTTTCAGGAAGGAAAGTTATTACCCCCATTTTATTACCAAGGCTTTACCTAAGGCCCAAAGTGACTCGCTCAAGTTCACGTAGTTTGGGAGTGGGGGGAGGAAATTAGAACCCAACTTTTCCATCTCTAAATGTAAGAAGTATTCTCATTCTATAGTTCTTGAATTCAACAAATATTTTTTGTTGTCAATCCTGTGCTAAGTGCCATGTGAGAGATACAAAACAAGGAAAAGTTTAGTTCAGAGCAGCTTGTGATCTAGCTGG
Source organism: Dromiciops gliroides (assembly GCF_019393635.1). Taxonomy (NCBI): domain Eukaryota; kingdom Metazoa; phylum Chordata; class Mammalia; order Microbiotheria; family Microbiotheriidae; genus Dromiciops; species Dromiciops gliroides. Next base: position 399,806,284 of record NC_057863.1, read on the forward strand.
TAAAATAAGATTTTCTATCTATATCCATACATGCACATATTTTATATATATATATATATATATAAAAATTCCATATATGTACATGTACATATATATGTATATGTACATGTACATATATGGAATGAATAAGAATCAGGGTATTGTATAAGAGTTCTTTCTTTTCTTTCCTTTTTTAAAAAGCAGATCTATAATTTTAACAGCACAGAGTTTCTAGTAAACTTTCTCTACCAATGCATATCACTGCTTTCTCGGCAAGTCATAGTCTTAGAAGTTTGTCCAGAGCCTTGGTACATTAGGGACTTATTTAAGGCTACATGGGCAGTGTGTGTCAGAGACAGGCTTTGAACCCAGGTATTCCTGACACTGACCCCAGTTCTCTATGCACTCTGCCACATTTCCTCTCTCTGCCTTTATGTGTAAAAGCCAAAAATAAGTGATTCAGGCAAAAAAAAAAAAAAAAGACCAATGTGAGCTGGAGGCAACTGGTCAGATGAGTTAGGCTTTGATGAAGGACTGGATTTTGGATAGGCAAGAAGCATGAACAAAGGCAAAAAGATGGGAATGAATATGGCTAAGAGCTTTCCTCCTGCCCTAACAATCAGGCCACAAATAAGCCCGAGATGTCCCACTGGCCCCAAAGACCTCTTTTTCCCTTTCATTACCATTTCCCTCCCAATATTTGGCAGGGATAGATTAGGGGCTGACTGTTTTTTGTACTATAACACAGAGAGCCCAGCAGATAGCCCCACTCCTGTGCCCCATGGTCAAGGGAATGGGACAAACGTCAATAATAGCATCTCAAGATAGTGGGGCCCTCCAGGGTCTTTCCTCCTCCTCCTCCTCCTCCTCCCTCCCCTCCCACGCCTGTTCCCCTTCCTAAAGCTCCTTTGTTCAGTCTGCCCTCCCTGTCTACTACTCACCAAACCAGTCCTGACTGCCTAGCCTTTCTTTTCACGCTTTAGGCTTCCATTATGCACCTGTCTCCAGTGACAACAGTGATTAGCTTCATATAAAGTGGAATTTGTGGCTGAAAGGGTCCACGAGGGATCTGATTGGCTTAGGACAAAAACCTTGAGGGGGGGAGGTGGCAGACAGACCATTGTGTCAAGGGCCTATGAATGGCAGGAAAGAACACTGGGGGGTCAAGGGGGAGGGAGGGGACACTCAGCATGATCCTCACTCAACTTCACTGGTCATTGATCCTGAAACGTTTACTGCCCACCACCCTCCTTAGAATTTTGTTGTCTCCCAAGATCTACAGCTACTCAGTGAATCTGGGAGACAAGTGATAGTAGCAAATGCTACCTTTTGGGAATCCTGGTGATCACTCAGTTTAGAGAAGAGGGGAAGGAAAGGAGCAAGAAGGAAAATAAGAAGGAAACAAACTACCAGGTGCCTGAGCTGTCCAAGGACCCTCAACATTGCTGAAAAAACTCAGACTGAAGAAACAATTATTCTCACTATCCTATACTTCCTCCTGCATCTCCTACCTCCCACTTCCCTCCTGTCAAGAAGCTAGAAAGGTCTGTGTTAAATTCTGCTGTAAGGAGTCCTTCAAAAATGGGCAAACCAGATCACATTCATGGTATCTTCAGGTGAAGCTGAAGGTATCTCAATTTCTGGAAAGAACAAGTATGGATTTCCAAGATAAAAATTGAAAATCCACAAACTAGAGTCTCATTTAAAATCATATTGGGATAATCGTTTTTTGCCCAAGCAAAACATTTTCACTGCAGGTGTTAGTCTGGTACTCAGATCCCCGTTGTGAAAGTCAAGATGTCTGAAATTCAAACATACAGATGGAAACGCAAACACATTTTTACATCAGAGCCACAATGGCATTAATGAAGACAGAAATGCCACCTAGGATATGATTAGCCTTGATTGACAATATAGGCATGTAAGTAGTTCCCTACTTAACGAATTTGCTGATTGTTCTTCTCCCTTCCGGGTACGAGTTGGTGAATTATGAAAAGTTGCAAGGGTTAGGCTGGAAATCACCAGATAGTCATATTGGAATTAGCGAGGGATGTGGGAAATGATTCCTATACCAGAAGTCAATATGAAGAGCAGAAAAAGCAGTATAATGTTAAGAAAGTGATACAATCAGTTGTTTGTTTTTTTGTTTTTGTTTTTGTTTTATTGGTGGGGCAATGGGGGTTAAGTGACTTGCCCAGGGTCACACAGCTAGTAAGTGTCAAGTGTCTGAGGCTGGATTTGAACTCAGGTCCTCCTGAATCCAGGGCCAGCGCTTTAACCAGTGCGCCATCTAGCTGCCCCTCTACAATCAGTTGTAAGATACCTTTAATCATAAACCTTTGAGCATTGAACAATCTGCTACCCACTATCACTATCATTACCAAGAAATAACTGGAATTTCTGGTACAATGTTTCTTTGAACATAAAAAGATTTGAAAGATTATGTGTTACTTTCATTGGTGGTAATAATATTCTCTCAACCAACAATATCATATACCCCCCTCTCCCCCCCAAAAAAATCCATGCCCTTCTGAGGACCAGAAGTCTGAAAGGATGGAAAATAAATCTGTATACTCAGGATAATACCAGAATTCTAATAATCTGGTTAGCACACTATAGTGTTACAAAATTCTTTCTGGTCCTCAAGACCCCAGTAAAGTAGGAAGCTAAGGCAAATTTATCCACTTTTTTACAGAGAAGGAAAGGAAGATATAAGAGTTGTTAATTGACTTGCTATGGTCACAAATCAGTGACAGAACTGGGACTAGAATCCATATAGCTCCTAGTGAATGCTCTTTCCTTCTATGGGATCATCCTGCCACACTTCCAGGATCCTCAGAGAATACATATTACCAGTTTTCTTCAGTGAGATCTAAATTAAGTTATTATATTTAAACTAGATGTGGAGTCAGAAAACCTGAGTTTGAATTCTGGCTGTGCCAATTACTACTTGTGTGACCAAGAATAAGTCACTTCATTTCTTTAGCACTCATTTTCCTCATCTGTAAATTGACCTACCTCTAAAGTCCATTCCAACTTCAAAAGCCTACAAATAGAAAGAAGTAGATCTTTTAAAAAGATGTGAATTGAAGTATGGGAAGCAAGTCTAGGGAGGGATTTCTCCTACTTGGTTACATGTTTCTCACTGGAGGCCAGACAAAGAGCATTACCACTGAATCTGGACTCTCTCGGTGATGAGTTAGCACAGGAGAGGTCAGTTCCAACAATCCAGCCTGCTCTGAAGTCAGCTTTTCCTGCTGCAGCAGCAATGATAAGGCCTTACTGCAATTTGACCAGCCAAAGAAAATTACCAGCTTGCATTCCAGCTCAGAACACCGAGGCATTTGCAGAAGCCACAGTGAAATCAGACCACCTTTCATTGCACTTATCAGAGCACTTACCACTCCCATTTGAAGGCAATGCGATAAAAAAAATTCTGAGGGAAGAACCGCAGGCATGTGTATGTGGGAGCAGATAATCACGACAAAGTGCGAGAAAATATAAGAGCTGAGGCTGATAAGGAGTCTGGCTCTTGCTAAACTTGTGTTTTCCATTCTTCCTTGCCCTCCAGTGCCTCTGACTGCTAAGCTGAATGTGTTTGTTTTTAGCTCAGTTTAAATACCATCCTGAGCTTTCTCCCTCCTTGGCTCCATCTTCCTCATACCATCGTCCTATCTTCCCTCCCAGATTTCATAAATTTCCTTCAGACGTTTCTTGGCTGCTAAGCAGTTTCCCTTCATGATCCCTCGAAGCTTCAGCTTTTTACTTCTCCGCTTATCAGTCATCTTTCCTTGAACTGGCCTGCTGGGGAGCTGTTCATTTGCTCTCCCTTTTGACTCCAAGCTTTGGGCACCAAGTTGCAGTTATCTCATTCATGTCAACATCTTGGGGTTGAAGCAGATTTATCAGTAGGTTTAAGGGTAACTGCCAGTTTCTGAAGTGTCTTCTTTCTTCAGTAAAGCTAAACTTGGAATAAACTTGCCTTTTTTTTCCTACCAAAAAAACAATGTAGTCAGCTGGGATAATGTCTGTTAAGCAACACAAGCAATTCATCAGCTCTGATTTACTGCCCTTTGAAAGACTAAGCATTAGCCACAATCAAAAAAAATGTTCTCCACCTGCACATCATAAAGCCCCAAGGTGGCCACTAAGAGTATCTAAGGTTAGCTGAATTATGATTATTAAAGAAAAGGCTACTCTTACAGTACTGCTGTCAACCTTTGTTTCTTTATTGCAGATAATTCCAGAGTCAGCATCAGGTCCCATGTGTCCAGGGATGTCACCAGGAATCAGGGAGACCTGAGCTCCCAGACTGGGGTAAATGAAGATTATTGGCTCAATAAAACAGGAATGGCTACACAATAAATATCTTGTCTGTCATTTTGAAGCGCATGGAAAACCTCACCAAGAAGTGCTGCTGTAAGCCTGTTATCATGCTTGAGACCTAGTGAGCCTCAATGGTAATAAATTATTTTGAGCAAGACTCACTGCAAAACAAATTTAACATCTGTGGTTACTGAGCACTGAGATGGAGGTACCTGCATGCTACCCCCTCTGCACTGAAGTAGTGATGCCGGCTATGAAAGGCTGCTGCTCCCCCTGCATCCCCCACCCCCCCAAAATGTCCCCTCACCAATGAGCTTTTAATAGTTTTCACATTTAAGGCTCCAATACTAATAAAGTGAATCTTTAAAAACTCTCAAAGGTTCCTAATTCATTGAAACTGACCAGCAAATCTGTGGGCCCAAATTATATAACAGCCTCCTTTCACAAAGACTGCAGTAAATATCCTTGTATTTAAATAAGGGAAGAATAATTAATAATTCCTAATAATAATAATTCCTTCACTCCCCTTCCATTTGCTTTATGTTCTGCAAAGGCAAGTTATTTCTTTAGGTAGATCTCACAAGATCATGGGATCGTAAAGAGGCAGAAGGGAACTTGGAGGCCATCAAGTTCAATTCTCTCATTTTACAGATGAGGACACTGAGGCACAAAATGGTTAAATGAATTTGCCCAGGGTCACAGCTATTAATGTCTGAGGCAGGATATTAACTGAGGTCTTCCTGGCTCCTGGTCTCATACTCTACTAAGCCACGTAGCTGGTAGGAGGCCTCTGCTTTAAAACTGTTGTTAGCAAGTAAAAGCTGTGTGCATTTTACTTCATGGTGTCAAACTCAGCAAACATACTTAGTAAGCCTCAGTTGGGGAAAGAAGCTCTTCTTAAATGAATAGTTCAATTCCAGCAAAATGTATGATGGGGGCAGGGAAAGAAACAGAATATAGATAAAACTTGGCTTCTGTTCTTCCTCTATTCCTTCATAATAATAATAATAATAATAGCTAATATTTGTATAAAATTACTATGTGCCAGGCCCTACACTAAGCATAATTATTATCTCGTTTGATCCTCACAATGACCCTGGGAGGAAGAGTGTTGTTATTACCCCCATTTTACATATGAAGAAAGTTAGGTAGAGTTTAAGTTATAAGGAGTGGGACATGACTGAAATAACTGAACAAAAACAACTAAGGTTACACAGTTTAGCAAGTATCTGAGGCTGGATTTGAACTTGGGTCTTACTGACTGCAGACCCAGCACTCCATTCACTGTTATTCACACTAAGAAAAGGGTTTATCTTTTCCTGGAACTTGATCTCTTGAAGCCCCCACGAGGCTTAGAGTATAGGAGGTAGATGTCACATTTACAAAATAACTCTAAAAGAAAAACTGAAAAAAACCTATGTAACTACAGAACATAGTAAAGGTATGAGAGCAAGGTGCTCTACCTGAGATGTAAAGGGAACAAAAGACACTGACAGTTTTGTAAAAGGAAATGTAACAGACGACTCTCCTATTTGTTGTTTCCTGAGAACAAAACGAGCAGAATTGAGTCTTTGGCCATAACACACATACAGTCAGCCAGACACATGTAGTCCTAAAGCTTCAGCACCACTGCTGCTGGACCAAAACTATGAAGCCAGGTAGAGCTGACTTGCGAGGAAGAAAAGTCTCTCCCAGCTCTTCATCTAACCTCGTGCTCCTGCTGGTGAATGGATAGCACAGGAGAACTGTAGAGGTAAATCATTTTGTTGGGTGTTGTCATTGTAATTCTTCCCATTACCATCTGATTCCTCTAGCCAAAGTCCTTGAGCAGGGCTAGCCAGAGCTCTCCTGCTCACTTGTACTTTCTCTCTCTGACCCCCCATATCTCTCTCTCTCTCTGTCCCCTTTTCCACACACACGTTTACTTTATTTAGTCTAGCTCTCTGCTTAACCTCTGTCCCAGTTTACTGTATATCATGTTCATCTGTGAACAGGGCACATCTTCCTTTACGATGATGGGTCCTTGAGGGTGAGGATTCATTTTTCATTGCTGTATCTATCCCCAGTGCATGGGGTAGTACCATGCATATAAGAAATATGAAGTAAATAAAGGTGGGTTATCCTCATGAGGGACCAACATGCCAGTCCCCCTCCTTTTCGTCTGATCCATCATTCAAGGTTCAGCTCATATTCTACTGTTTGTGGGAAGCTTTCTGTAACTAACTGCTTCAGTCCATCCTGACTTCTCACTTCTATGAACAGCATTTCTAATTGGTAGAATACCAGGTAATGTAACACCAAATATGTATATATATTTGTGTTTTTTTTCTCAGAATATTTTTTAATTTCATAATTGAAGAAAATGCTGAATGGAAGCTAAATGTTAATGAAAACTAAGGACTATTTTATTTCAAGCTGATAGTAGCAACTCTCCCCTTCCCCATCTATCCATGGACCCCAGGTTAAGAACCTGCTTTAGTGTCTGCTTTAGAACTAGGCACTCATATTTTTTAAAAGGTGCTTAATTAATTGCTTTAATAGATGCTTTCCAATTTGATGGCTTACAGACAAATTTGGATGGGGAGGGGGTGTAAGAAGGGTACAAAAAGCACATTGTTTTGGGGCAGCTAGGTGGCGCAGTGGATAGAGCACCAGCCCTGGATTCAGGAGGACCTGAGTTCAAATCTAACCTCAGACACTTAACACTTACTAGCTGTGTGACCCTGGGAAAGTCACTTAACCCCAATTGCCTCACCAAAAAAACCAAACCAAAACAAAAAGAAACCCCACAAAAAAACAAAAAACACATTGTTTTGTCCAGGGTGGATACACCTGGATGAGACCCTCTAATCAGGAATAGTGACTGTGGCCTGGAAGTTGGGGGAAGAATCACCAAAGCCAATTTCCAACCCTTTTGCAATTTTGTGGATGGTCAGCTAGCTCAAAAGAAAAGGATGAAACAAAGACTTCCCCATTGTATGAAAAAGAGTCTAAGTTCCAAACCTTAAAATACCATAGAAATGTGAGTTACTGTTGTTATTTTTACTACTAATATTCCCAAGAGGACAGAGGAGAAGATACACACTAAGAAAAGGGTTTATCTTTTCCTGGAACTTGATCCCTGTGTCAAAGGGAGACATAATTTATATGCCATGCATTCATTAGCTTCCAGGGAGAGACCAAACCCTACCAATATAAGTTCACATTGACACTGCACTTCAAGGTTGATAATGCTATTTACATGCATTATTTCATTTTATTCTTAAAACAATCTTGCAAAGTAAACAGCATAACATGGCATTATTAATACTCATCTTGATTTTACAGGTGAGTAGACTGAGGCTGAAAGAGAAATGGCTACTTGCCCAAATTCACAGAACTAGTAAGTAGCTGAGTCAGGCTTGAAACCCAGCTCTTTCATTTCTAAGACAGGGTCCTTTTACCACACTGCTAACAACAAGAATATTGATTAATAATAACAACAACAATAAAAATAGCTAGCATTTATATGATTTTTAAGGGGTGCAAAATGCTTTACAAATATTATTTCATTTGATTCTCATAATAATCCTGGGAGGGAGGCGCTATTCTCATTTTGTGGATGAGGAAACTGAAGAAGACAGGTTAAATGACTTGCTCAAGTTCACACAGCTAGTAAGTAACATCTAAAGCTGGATATGGATTTCGGTCTTTGTGGCTCCAAGTCCAGTGTTCTTTCCAATGTACCACCTAGGTGACTGATATACCATCTCACCCCTTGTTTCTTTTGATTCTGTACTATGACTTTTACATTTGTACCTGAGATAGGTTAAAGTTGCAACTGAAGCAACAGATCTCAGTCACAGAAGAGGAGGAGAGGCACCAGTATTCACTGTCCATCTGAAAGTCATTCAACACCCAATCCAACCTTTGTGGGAAATTCCAAATGGAATTTCCTCCCCATTCCACTCAGCCCATCCAAATAATCTCAAGTCCATCCACTTATCTTGCCTTAACTGCTTCGGTCACACTGATCTCCCTGGCCTCTCTCTGACTATACATAGCATATACTGTCTACTAAATTTAAGTATGCTGAATTTAGTACTTTGTACTTACTGTTTATGCATTTTGTATGAACTTATGTGTATTCATGGTGATACTTCCAAAAGAATTGAGGGCCAGGGGGGCAGCTAGGTGCCACAGTGGATAAAGCACCGGCCCTGGATTCAGGAGGACCTGAGTTCAAATTCAGCCTCAGACACTTGACACTTACTAGCTGTGTGACCCTGGGCAAGTCACTTAACCTTCATTGCCTGGCCAGAAAAAAAAAAAAAAGAATGAAGGGCCAAATAATCCTTGATTGATTAATCATATGCCATCCTGTACTATTTTATAGGTGTTTCACAGTGTTAGATTTGTCCAACAGATGAGGCCTGGAGCTGCCTTCTTCTCTTGTTTCTTTCCCCTTCTATACTCTACTGTTTATTATATTTCCCCAAAATAATCATTCTCCTAACTTTATGTTCACAGTGTGTCTCTACTAAGGCTTTCTGTGTGCCTAGCCCAATGCTCTACCACTGGGGTAGAGACAAGATAAGAAGATACAGTCTTTGGCTTCAAGGAATTTATAGTCTGGTTGGGCAAGAGTCAACATAAAACAGCTTAAGAAGGCAATGGGTAAGGGGTGGGGGAGGTGACAAACTCTTCTTGTTTTAGACTTCAGGACAGGATGCTCTGTGGTTACCCTGCCTATCAGCTTCATTTTTGATAAGGCCCACCTTGGGGGTATCATAGAAACAGGAATCTTGAGAATCTTGGTAGTGATCAAATCATGTAGTAATCCATGCACTGCAAAAGAGAACATGGCTCTTACCTTAGACTGCAGTAAGAGAGACCCAATTTAAGAGAGACAGACAGATAGACAGAGACGACATCCAAGATTAAGGAGGTAACAATCTCGATGTACTCTGCCCTAAATATTGTCAGTTCCTGACAATGATAAACTTACAAGTTTCAAGTATCCAGAAGAAAATAATGAGGATGTTACATAGCCTCTGGATTATTCATTCTGGACTGAAGGAACTGATATTTACTACAGAGAAGAGAAGATTTAGGAGACATGATAGTTACTCCAAGTGGGTAAAGGGCTATCACATGGAAGAGGAGATAAGACTTGTCCTGTCTTTTCCCCTCCAAGAGGCAGCTAGGCAGTGTTGCAGATAGAGCAAGGGTCCTGGAGTCAGGAAGACCCGAGTTCAAATCCAGATTCAGATATTTACTAGCTGTGCAATAATGGATAATTGAGACAAACAGAGCTTTATCCGTTTCCTCATCTGCAAAAATGGGGATGATAGCACCTACCTCCCAAAGTTGTTGTGAGGGTCAAATGAGATAATAATTGAAAAGCATTTGGCACAGTGCCTAGCACATAAATAAGCACTATTTAAATGTTAGCTGCTGCTATCATCATCATCATTGTTCTGTTTTTATTATTATCTGGCCTCGGAGGGTAGAACTAGGAGTAATAGACCAAAAAAAAAAAAAAAAAAGCTAATTTAGGCTTGAAGTGAGAAATAACTTAGCAATCAGAGCTTCCAGAAGTGGCATGGGTTGCCTCAGGAAATAGTGGGTGTTCCCTTGCAGGGGAAGGGCAAAGGCTGCTGGGTATAGTGTAAAGGGCATTGATTAGGCATAGGCTGAATTAGATGGCCTCTGAGAGCTTTTCCATTTCTTACTTTCTGATTTCCAATGATTCTATCAGACAATTTACTTCCCAGCCTAACCAGAGAGATAAAACAATTCGTGAAACAACAACAAAAAAGATACATATATTACTAAATACTGAGTTGTGAAGTTCAGATTACTGGAACCCAGAGAAGAAAAAGATCATATGACTAGGAGCAGTCTGGGAAGGCTTAAGGAGAAGGTAGGACCTGGCACTGGGCTACAAAGGATGGTTCTGATCAGGAGAGTGGACAATTCAGAAGGCTTACATGAGATAACATCTCCCACGTCAGTCCTGGCCTCATGGACTGAGCTCCTATCTCAAGGACAATGGAACCTATGCTAGGATCCCTCCCATGTGGCTTTTGAATGAAGCACATGTCGGCAACATGTCTCAGGGCCAAAGGCATGTATTGGGTCTGGATGGGTTGGATGACAGGGGGAATAAAAAATAATCCCTTTGGGAGGAACTGATCGTTTTCTTGACTCATATTACTCCAATGACCACTTGGCTCTTTGCAGGAGGAAATCTGGATGGAATAAATGGATAGATAATCTACTTAACTGCACCAGGAACAATGCTTTGCTTTGATAGATAGCTGCAACTCCTAGGGGCAGTGAGATTAGAGATAACCAAAATCCCTGGATGATCCCAAATTTCACCTTAATCTCCTTGCTTCCCAGCCCTTTCTCCAAAAGCTGCTAGACAATACGGTGATAAACAGGTAGGAATCTCACCTCAAACTCACTTGAAGTTAATTGAGAAGCAGGTATTTACGTTATGAAGCAGGTTATTTATGTACCTGATGGGAAAGCCTGAATCTCTCAAAAGAAATGGAAAAGCAATGATGGAAACTTCATACTCTGTCTAAATCCAGAATCTTAGGATAAAAGAAGAGGGAAGAAATTGAAGAATGAATGCTTCTCTTTAGACAACCAGATGGAAGAGGCAGATGGCTGAGATCAGAGGCACCCTGGGGAGCCAAGTGAGTTCTTCCTAAGGACTGGGCTGCCTTCCCATAGGGAATTGGCTAGGGCTATTCTGTAAATGCAAGCAGCCCCCTGCTGCAGTGGAACTCTAATATTGATCTAGGCCTGTGCTGGGCATGATTAGATGTAAGCTCAAGGAGCAATGTAAGCTCCTTGAGGTCAGGGGCTGTTGCTGTCTTTCTATTTCCAGTACCTAGTTTGTTAAAAAGCACTTAAAAAATGAATGGTGGGGCAGCTAGATGGCGCAGTGGATAGAGCACCAGCCCTGGAGTCAGGAGTACCTGAGTTCAAATCCTGCCTCAGACACTTAACACTTACTAGCTGTGTGACCCTGGGCAAGTCACTTAACCCCAGTTGCCTCACTAAAAAAAAAAAATAAATAAAGAATGGTAATGAATAGATGAATGAATAATGGGGGGAAAATGAGAAGTGGTGGCTGATATGTAAGGGGTTACAATATTAAGCACAATCTGGAATAAAAGGTCCAATACCACCTTGTCGACCATATTTCCCAGTATTTCATAGTACAAATGTACACGGTGCATTTCATTGTATACCTAGTACAAGCACTCTACTTGACTCTTGGCCCACAGTTTGTTTGGCTGGAATGTCCTTCCCATGATTTCTGGTAAGGACTACCTCCAAGCCAGACATACAGAGAGAAATTAGTCAATATCTCTGGCATTTCAGTCACTTTCCTCCTGCTAAACTGCCTGAAGGCTATAACCAACCACAACATGGCCCCCAATTTCTGAAGATTGTTGATGTGTGCAGAGGAATTCTGAGAGAGAGGGAGAGGGAGGGGAAGGGAAGGGAGAGGGACTGGGGGAGGGGGAGAGAGTGTGTGTGTGTGTGTGTGTGTGCGCGCACACGTGTCTGTGTGAAAGCCCTGAAACTGACCATGCCATTAACTTACAATGGGTAAGTGCCTTCCCCTCAATGTGACTCAGTCTTACCATCCATAAAATGAGGTGGTTGGATCTTTAAGAACCTTTCTAGTTATAAAAGTTTATGATAGGGGCAGCTAGGTGGCACAGTGGATAGAGCACTGGCCTTGGATTCAGGAGGACCTGAGTTCAAATCCAGCCTCAGACACTTGACACTTACTAGCTGTGTGACCCTGGGCAAGTTACTTAACCCCAATTGCCTCACCAAAAAAAAAAAAAAAAAGTCTATGATATTTTTGTTTCTTTAATTTTTTTTTCCTTTGGGCAGGGCAATGAGGGTTAAGTGACTTGCCCAGGGTCACACAGCTAGTAAGTGTCAAGTGACTGAGGCCAGATTTGAACTCATGTCCTCCTGAATTCAGGGCTGGTACTTTATCAACTGTGCCACCTAACTGTTCCCAAAGTCTGTGATATTTTTAACATCTCTTTTACAAATCGTTATTCAACAGAATGAAAACTCCTTGGAGGCAGGGACTGTTTAATTTTTGTCTCTGTATCCTCAGGGGCTAAGCACAGAGTAGGAGCTTGTTGAATGAATGACTGATACAAGGATACAAACTGAAGTGTCAGGTCCTCTTGGAAACAGGCCGGGCACAAATCAAATAAAAACCAATATTTAAAAGAACATAAGTCCAACCCCAGTACTTAAAACTGTTCTTCATAGTCATCTCTTATTGGGGAGGGGGAGATGGAGCCAGGTATGCAAGCAGCCTTTTATGATAATGTATCTGTCATGAAGCAGCTAGACAGACAAATATGACAGGATTTTGCCTGAACCTGAAAATCACAGCATCTTTCTTGGACAAGGAAAAAGAAAGCATTTCATGATAGTATGTGCCCAGCTAATTAAGGGAAACTCATTTTAGTCTCATCACAACTTTATAATATGTGAAATGTTGTTGGCACTAGTTAATTGCAAAGCAAGCACCTCATTTTCTGGCAGAAGATGGTAGGGGGAGGAGAGAGCACATCTAGGGACTCAGAACTCCTGGTAGGGCCAGAGGGAAGACAAAGCGACAGTGTAACTTGTAAAATAGGGTCAAGGGTGAGGAGGGAGAAAAATATCTAATTCCACCTCTTATAGAAAAAGAAATACAAACTTAAAATCTGGCCTCTGATTTTCCTCAAGGTTTGGGCAGCTCAGGCCTCAGGAGCTGGTTATTTCTAATCATGGATCATTTTTTTCCTCCCCAGATTTAAGCTTTAATAAAGATGTGTTTGTGGAATTGTTGTCTTATATTGCTTACCAGGGCCATCTAATCACCTGGGATTTTCACCACAAAGGTGAGAAGACAAGAGCTTCACCAAAGATGATGGAGCTCCTTGCCTGTACTGTCATTTCCCAGCTTTGAGGTTCTCTGATCGACCATGGTGCTCACTTACTGACCTTGTACCAAGCAAAGCTATTCCCAGGCATGGGCAGCACCAAGGGGCCAAGGAATCAAAACCAAACCTAATCAAACCAAGTACTTAGTGAGGTAGAGTACCATCAGTTGCTGAATGGGGTGGTACAGATCATTGCTATGAGTTTGGAGGTAGCCATGGAAGAGGAAGAATCCGAGCTTTGCCTTGAAGGAAGGCTTAAATAAAAATAAAATTTTAAAGAAATACAAGTTGGGGGCAGCTAGGTGGCGCAGTGGATAAAGCACTGGCCCTGGATTCAGGAGGACCTGAGTTCAAATCTGGCCTCAGACACTTGACACTTACTAGCTGTGTGACCCTGGGCAAGTCACTTAACCCCCATTGCCTTGCCAAAAAAACCCAAACAAAAAACAAGTTAAGATATGGTTAAGTGTAAGAGCAAGAAGGAGGTTATTCTGGGGCAAGGGAGGAGGAGGAAGAGAAGGCATTAAACACTATAAAAAAAAGGGGGGGGATAAAGCACCAGGTGCATTTGGAGGGGCAGCATGTTTGACTACTTTAACTAGTGTGAAGAATTCATGGAACAATAAGAGATAATATGGCAGGACTAGTACGCTGAAGCCTAACTGGGGGTGGGACTTGAGTGCAGACAGTGTTGTCTGGATTTCATCCCAGAGGCCACACTAAAGGTTTTTGATCAGAGCAGTGACCTGAACAAAATGATGTTTGAGGAAAAGGAAAATGGGCCAGGTGAGGGGGCACACACCTATAATCCTTGCTACTGGTGAGGCTGAGGCTGCTGGAGTTCTGAGCTGCAGTAGAGCTATGTCAGTCAGGCGTCTGTACTAAGTTCAGCATTACTGTGGTAAGTTGGGTAAGTGGGGGACCAGCAGGCTGCCTAAGGAGGAGCAAACTGGGCCAGGTTGGAAACAGAGCAGATCAAAAGCTCCCTTGCCAGTCCCTAGTAGAGTTGGGCTTGAGTGGTCACTTTATATCCAGTGTGGGGAAGAAGGGAAGGAGGAAGGAAGGAACGAGGGGAAGAAGGAAAGAAGGAAGAGAGGAAGGGAGAAAGAAAAGAAAGGGAGGAAGGAGGGAAGGAAGGAAAAAATTAATCTTTCAATGGTATAGGAGATGTATCAGACTCTTTAAAAGTTTAGCTTTCTTCTCACTGGCAGAGAGGAGAGATGACCCTTACTTCTGACACTATAGAATTCCACCAGTCTCTATTAGTTACTTCCAGGAGTAGGTTGTAGGACAGAGAAGTTTGATTCTCTGTTCTGAGCAGGTACAAAGGCATCTGGTTCTGGATACAAGGAACAACTTTCTCCCCTTTTGTTCCCTAAAACCATCCTACTGTCTTGTATAGTAAGAGAGAATGAATGGGTAAACTATTCTTTTTTCCTCCTCCTCAGAGTCCTAACCTCCAGCCTTCACTTCAGGTACACCTGTACTCACACACCAAAGCTGTGGAGACCAGATATTCTCTAAGAGAATCCCATTACTAACCAGATTCCTACTTATTCTCTCAGAGGCTTAGGTGTCTAGATGGGAGGCTATGATGCAAGATTGGTCTCTAATAATTATCTGAGCAGCTATTTTTCCAACCCATAGTCTCCTTCTTTATTGATACCTAAAATTTACATAAAAGCAGATATATAAGCAGTCTCCCTTCAGTATCTTCTTGAGTCAGGAGCTTATTCCTAGCACTTTATTTTTCTGTCTCTTCCTCTCTCCACTCCAGCTGGGTATTTCCACTTACCTCTACCTGCAGGTTCCAAGATAATCAAGTTTAACGACTAGTTCCTGACCCAAATCAGAAGTATAGAAAATGTCCTAGGAGGTGGCAAAAAGTCATCTCAATAGCAAGATGAGATCTTGTAGCTGTTGCCTAGACTCTGCTTGGCTTCCTAATTCCTAGGGATCAGATTCTTTTCCTGAGTTCTTTAGCTTTGTTGCCTCACTTGTTTTTCTGACTTTCTATAAAGTAATGCCAACACTGACCTTATAGTCTGGCCTCAGTTTTCTTGATGTTTATTGTGTCTAGAGCCCACTTCGACCCATACCTAGCATGGTATAGTCTATCCTTAGACCCTGCTCTGATTATGCCAGCCAACATGGAGTTCTCACTTTGACTATTAGAACCACTTATGATCTGTATTATATATTTGGGCATTCCAAATATTCAAATTAGCCTATGGCCATGCACTGCCTTACACTGTTCTGTTTCTTGTGTTCCTGGCCAGACTGCAATTTCCTTGAGGGTACTGATTTTTTCCCCATTTCTTGCATCACCCAAAGTCCCTAGAACAGTGGTAGGCACACTTCTTTTAGGAAAGGTTTGGACAAAAGAAACCCAAACTGAGGATGTGCTGAAATCTGCTATTTGTTCATGCCACAGTCCACCCTCCGTGCCCGATTATCTGATCGATGGGGATGCCACAATGGAAAATCTATTGCCAAGTGGTGGTGTAAAGTCACAGGTCTATTAGTGACTGAGTGATTAGTCTGCCTGCAAAGGGCCAGACTTTCTCAAATCTCTCTCAATAAACTGCAAAAAGTCAATACTACAGAGAATGAAAATTCAATTTAGGGTAAAGGGAAAAATGACTAATTATTCTTTCACGGTTCCATTGATCTCTCTAGCTCCATCTGACACGGTGGACTGTACAGCATGGTGAGAACAAGAGAGAGACATTTGGCAGGTCTGGGGCCCAAGAGATGAAAGGGCAATCTTCAAACAACCTGGATTACTGCAAGGAGGGCTCAATACTCACTGCAAATCAAATAGTTTCTGCATTCCACATTGGCTACTGGTCATTCCTTCTGCTTAGCTTGTACCACTCTGATCAAGCAATTCCTTTCAAATTTAGCTTCTTGGTTAAAAAAAGAAAGTCAGTCATACTGATCATCTTTTAAGGCCTGTCTCCTTCAGGAAGCCAATCCCATCCCTTTCCTTTCCTGAATTCCTCTCACATTGTCTAACACGTTCCCTTAAATATATGTATAAAACATATATGTATATATAAACATACAGAAACATATATAATATTCAGTAACTTGAGAGTTGTCTAGAGTGAAGAAACAAAAAGAGACTGAGAGCAAGAGAGGGAAAGAAGGGAAGGAGAGGGGAGGGAGGGGGAGGGAAAGGGGGGGAGAGAGAGAGAGAGAGAGAGAGAGAGAGAGAGAGAGAGAGAGAGCGAGCATGCGAACATGCATCTATGAAGTGCTTACTATGTGTCAGGATACAAATATAAACAAACATGATAGTCCCTGCCCTGAGGGAACTTACATAGTACTGGGAAGACAACACATAAAATGGAAGTAGAGGGTGGGGTATAAGGAGATAGAAATTCTGGGGTATGTCAGGATAAATGGAGATGGCTGATAAGTGAGGTAGGTGAAGGCTTGGATCTGAGCATGGTAAGAAAGCATCACAATCAAAGTCCAGCATATTTCTAAGGCGAAGGTGAAGATGATGGCACAGAGAAGGTGTAGGCACAAACACACACACACCTGGAGCAACTAAACAAGAAAAATCACTAAGACTAGCAGCTAGATGGGCTGCCAGTTCTAGTTTAGTTTAACAGCATCATCTACTTTACATAGGATTTCTCTGCTATAGGAACAGAAGAGGAAGCTCCTTCTTATCAATGTAGGTTGGCATCTTTAAGGCTTGTGTAGGGCACTAGGAAGTTACATGACTTGCCCCGACCATAATATAAAATCAGTGGAATAAACAGTCTAGTAGGAACTTAATAAATGCTTGTTGATTGATGGATTAGATTCCCCTCCTGCCCCCAACTTCACAGGCTGAACAGACCCATCATTTTTGAATGAGACAACTGACAGCCTGAGAGGCCACTTGCCTTAAGTCACAGAGGGGGAGAGAGAGGACTAGGCCCACCTGGGAACCTCCCATTACAGTTCTCTTTCCATTTTTACCATATTGTTATTTGTTCTTGTGTTTCTCTCAATTCAGAAGTGGATCCTTCAGGATCAGCTTTAGTCAGACAGAAAACATAACCATCTGAACTCGAGTTTTCCTCTGTAGTGAGTCCAGGGTCCAAAATGGATGTTTTCCCTTCCTGACCCCTCAGCCCTTCCTGTCTGTATTGCTTATTCTGACACTTGATCATATTCAATCCAGTGCCTCATCATACATTGTTTTGTCTGGTTCTTCAATTGCTTCATTTAAAAAGTCTGGTCTCCAAAATATGACTGTAAGCTCCTTTACAACAGGGGGATGCCTATGTTATTTTTCTTTTAAAGCCGCAGCCTCTAATACAACATACAGTAGTAATCCAATCTGGACTCTTTTTGCCTTTGGGTAACCAGAGGGAGACTTTGTGCTCCTTCCCCCAGGGCCCTTGGTTTACACCAGGTTCTTTTCCCATTCTGATACCTGGTTTGCAGCTGTCCTCAATCTATTTATGCAGGTTCTGTGTCCTGCAACTATAGGAAACAGTAAGCTTCCTGGAGCTAATGGGCACAGCTTCTTTTAATTCCTTTGTATTCCCCCACAGGTCAGACCTCAATGGGCACTCAACCAATGTCGGTGGTTTAATTAATTGAGCTAATGAAGCTAGAGGTGAAATACTCCAAATCCACATAGTGTTCCCCCTTCTCCCTAGCCCAAACTCACGCACTTTCTAGTTTTTAAAAGGCAAATAAGGTATAAAAAGGCTCTGGTGTGAAACATTTTTTACTTTGGGCATTCAGATTTCTGCACCTTGGTTTTCTCACCTATAAAATGAGACTACCCCTAGGATGTGTGGTATAGTTTCAGAGGCACAATGAAGACCTTTCCTCCCCACCCTTCAAAAAGAACTCCTGGGCAGCTAGGTGGCGCAGTGGATAAAGCACCAGCCATGGATTCAGAAGGACCTGAGTTCAAATCTGGTCTTGGACACTTGACACTTACTAGCTTTGTGACCCTGGGCAAATCACTTAACCCTCATTGCCCTGCAAAAAAAAAAAAAAAAAGAACTCCTCCTTCCTTACTAGCTCCTTGAGATATTACTTTGATGGGACAACGCTTTCCATTTGGATATAATCTTAAATTTGCACTGAGGTTGTATTGGTATTAGATGCCTTCCTAAGAAGGGAACAGGATAGGAGAGATGGAGAAAGACCATGAGGACATATAAGGGGCATATAAGGGGGAAAGGGTTTGTTATCGAAGGGGCCTGGGAATGATAGACTCATAGATGGAGTTGTGAACGGGTACTAAAAGGTCATCTAGTCAGAGGGCCTCCAGAGTGAGGCTCAAACCAGATTAAAATGTAATTGGGAAATACTTGACAAAATAAATAAACAGACAATAAAACAGAAAAGGTTACTATTATGTGATTTTCTAAATCAATGTGCAGCCTGCAGGAATCCTTAAATACAGTTTAATGGCCCACTTTCTAGTTGAGTTTGACACCAGGGATCTAGTCCATCCCCTTTATTTTACAGATGAGCAAAGTCAAACCTAGGAAAGTTAAGTGACTTGCCCAAGGACATAAGGAGAGTCAATCATAGAGCTAATATTTGAATGCAGGTCTTCTGATTACAAAACAGTGTTGTTGTCATTGCTGTTTTCCACTGTACCATGGTTGAGAACACAGGAAAACCAAAGCCGTGCAGTGACTTGGGTTCTAAGGACAAACTGATTGTCTCAATATTCTGCTATTCATTGGCTCTGACTATAGGTTTTGTTAGGGGAGAGTGATATTACTATAAGTAAAAATCAATTGTTGTTGTCTCCTTACCCCAGGAGGAAGGTACAACATGGATCAATTATAGATCTCAGTCAAGGCTAGAGGAAGCAGTTTATTCACTGAGTACTCACAGCCAAGGGCCCATCAACTTTGTAGATTCTCTTCCTTCAAAGGCCCATATACTCCTTCCCCTATTTCCCCAGCTGAAAGTGATTCCTCCTTTGCCTTTTTCATATTGTAGCCCGCATCTCATGTGGTCCAGGTAATATGCCACTATGAGACTGTAAGGTGCTAGAGGTCAGGAACATTTAACTATGTTATATCCCTAATAGTTATCAGAGTATCTTGAACATAATACAAAGGCAATCAAGAACAATTGAGGCCAAAGTGTCTGTACTATGGGCAAAGAGAACATACAGATCACAGAACTAAGGAACCTATGGAAATGTAGATTTATCTTTGCTGCTCCAAGAGTTCATCTTTTCCACAATCACCTTGGATCTCTTCACTAGAACATAGTCCCAGATCCTCCCTCTGATTATGCTACTACCTTCCCAATAAACAGTCCATTCCAAATTACTTTTGGTTTTTTTGTTTGTTTGTTTTTTGCAGGCAATGGGGGTTAAGTGACTTGCCCAGGGTCACACAGCTAGTAAGTGTCTGAGGCGGGATTTGAACTCAGGTACTCCTGAATCCAAGGCCGGTGCTTTAACCACTGCACCATCTAGCTGCCCTTATGTTTTGTTTTTTGTTTTTTGTTTTTTTTTGCAATTCCTAATTACTTTTAAGCCAGGAGGAACAAGTATAACGCTCTGGCTTATTTGGAAGTTAGCTTCATCCTCTGTCATTAAAACCATTAAAATTCTTATCTCATTCTGAACAACTAGGGTTACTTCCTATCTCCATCTCCCAGGGGAATGTACCTAATGATGATGAGATCTCCACAGCCCAAAGTACAGAATGTGTCTTACGCACTGGCTGTCCAGAATCAGTCAGTTATCCAGGGGCTGGTTATCCGGTTTGTGGGATAATCTAAGTGTCTCTGCCTCTGCCTTTTCTTGTCTATGAATACTACTGCCAGAATGAAGGGAGGGGTTGAGAGGAGGTGAAAAATCAAATCTATCTAGCTGGCTAAATGTTAGCAGAGCTTCTAAGAGAAAGCTGAAACCAATGACTGAAATGAGTTTAGATCGGGGATTTTCTGAAGACTGACTTTATCTGTGTAGTCCACAGCCCTTCCCAATCCTTGTCAGGCTTTCCCTTGGCAAATCCCTGGAATGTGATTCAGCAGCAGCTCTGGGGACAGACCCAAGAGAAAGCTTCATACAAAAAGGGGAAGTCACTTTGCCAAGGTCACTCAGTGTATTGACTTCTGAGACATACATACACTACATACTCTCATTCAGTTCAATGGGAAGGAAAGGGAACACACATTTATTAAGCATCTCCTATATTCCAGGCACTGTGCTAAGCTCTTTACAAATATCTTATTTGATCCTCACAACAACTCTCTTATGTAGGTACTATTCTTAGCAATGGCTCACACAGATCAATCAACTCCCCTGCCTTGTTTCTTCTTTTTTATTTCCTTCCATCTCTTTTTTCTCTTAAGTCCCTCACCATACCTCTCTCCTTTCTCTTTCTCCCTTCTGTTTCCTACCTGCTCTTTCCTCCATCCTTTTTCTCTTACTTTGTCTCTCCTGTTTCCTACCTCACGTTTTCCTCTTTTCTATCTCCCTCTCTCCAAACTGTTTCTCCAATGTTTTTCTTCTCTATAGACTCTCTTCTCCCTGTTTTTTCCTTTCTACACTATCTGTCCCCTCCTCTCTTATCCCCTTTCTCTCCTTCTAGTTTCTCTTATGTATGAACCAATGCATTCCTCCCTTTTATCCTTTTCAATTGTGTAAATACCTCTAATAATGTCCCGTAACACAATTACCAATCTACAAGTGTGCCTTGGAATGAGGAAGGTTGAAAAGTGCTGTCATACACAGTGAAGATGAACAATGCCCTCTTCATTTTTCTCTTAAAGTGTTTCTAGGTAACCAACAGCATTCCATCCTCCTGTTTTCCTTCTCTGTCTCGTAATATAATTTATCCTTCTGGCACTAGCACAATCTAGAATTAACCTGTAAACACATGAAAAAAGGAAAAGAAAAAAATTCACTCATTCTTAAACTCATTAGTTCCACAGACCAAATGCAATGATGGGGGGAAATATATTCATAGAATTGGTTATCATGGTCTTAGAATGGAAATGGGAAGGGTTACTTCACAGCCTCCCCTGATCACCACAACAAAGAACGTTGGTATCTCTCCCATCTCAAATACTATTTTTTATTTATTGTTTACTGCTTATCCTATTTTTTGTCTTGTACCTTAGTACTTTATACATATGAAGACACAGGGTGTCCAAAAAGTTAAAGCTTTCTGGTGTGGAGCTCACTATGTCAATTCAGGACAAGTGATTTAAATGTTAAGGTATGATATGATATCCTTACATATTGTACTGGCCTTTTTTTTTTCTGTTTCACGTGTATGAATCTTGTCTCCTTCACCAGACTATAAGCTCCTTAAGGGGAGAGATTGCTTGCATATTAGCCACGCTTAGATATATAATGGGCACTCCGTAAAGACTTGATTTATTAATCTTTTGTGGGAGGAGGGGATGGTGGAAAGAGGAAGATTTTAATTCTTCCCCATTCTATGAAATCCTCAGTTCTAAGAGTTGGATAGATTCATGTGGATAGGTTTTTGGGTTTTTTGCTGACTTTTAAATTCTATTTTAGGTCATTCAGGATCTGGTTTGATCCCCCTTCTTTTAAAAAAAAAGTGTTTCCAAGGAAAGCAGGATAACAGGCACTGTACCTCACTCTATCTAAGGGGAATGGTGGCCCATTTTAACTGTTACCCCCTTCCTTTCCGTTGCCTGGCTCCCAGACATTGAAACCAGAGAAATCTGCTTGAAGACCTTTCAGTCTTTTGCCTCTCTGGCAACATCAAAAATCACCTTGGTTTGATCCTCTTCTTTTTACAGATGAGAAAACTGAGACCCAGGGAGGTGTAATAACTCACCCAAGGTCACAGAATAAATGAGTGGCCACATTAGGACTTGTGTTCAGGTCTCTTGATTCCTAGCCCAACAGCCAGAGAAGGAAGTTTTTCTCTTACTCACAGAATCGTGACCACCAGGGGAAAAAAAGTTACTGAGAGAGTTGAGAAATCTCCCCTTTTCAGAAGAAATGACAACCAGGTAAGAGCAGGGATCCCATATCCGTTTTCCAGGAGGAATGGTAATTCAGGATGGATTCTTCAGAGCTGATCAAGGCAGTTTATATAAAGGTTCTTGCCCCATCTGTGGCCCTGGTACATATAAGGAGAGTTGGCTTAACTGGAACACTTACTCATGCAACCCACAAAGGAGAGAGCAGCTTCATAGGGGATGGGGGTGAAGGTGGGGGTGCGTAGGGTCTATTCTTTTTTGATTTTGACCCACTATAAATTCTTACCCAGGAGGTAAAGCCAAACTGTTACACAGACAACAATGTTTTCATACCAAGGAATGATGAGAATAGCTCATATTTCTATAGCATTTTATGGTTTTTTCTCATAACAATCCTGTGACAGAGGTGGGGGGACAAGCACAATCATCCTCATTTTACAGATGAGGGAACTAAGGCTTAGAGATTAGGTGATTTGCTTATGGTCACAGAATTATCAAGTGCTAGTCCTAGGGTCTGAACCCAGGTCATGCTGTGAGTCAATAAATATTATTAAGTGCCTACTACTGTGCCAGGCACTGTGTTAAGCACTAGAGATATTGTTGCTCTGAAAACAGTACTCTTTGCAATATGTAACACTACCTCTCTATAGTAAGGCCTCCCCAACCAAAGCTTCTGTAGTTGTTGTTAAATTGTTTCAGTCATATCCAACTCTTCATGACCCCATTTGGAGCTTTCTTGGAAAAGATACTGGAGCGATTTGCCATTTTCTTCTCCAGCTTTTTACAGGTGAGGAAATGGAGGCATATGGGATTAAGTGACTTGGCCAGGGTCACACAGCTAGTAAGTATCTGAGGCTGGATTGGAACTCAGGTCTTCCTGATTCTAGGCTCTACTGCACCCCACCCCCAAGCTATGTAGTATCTATTTTGTTTGCATAAACCTATATATGCACATTTTCTTAGCTAGACTAGAAAGCTCTTTTGTCTTTGTATTCCTAACACCTAACACAATGTCTGGCACATAACAAGTGCTTAATAAGTCATGGGTGAATGGATTGACTAGAAACTAACATTTATCAAACAAAAACCCAGTAACTGGCTGATTTATAAGTGTACTAGTTAAAGACCCCAAAGGAAAGAAATATCTGTAATAATTGGTAAAAAGCCAGTTGGCAAATTCATAAATCAGGGTCCTGTTTACATGTCTATTGTCAATTCTCATTAATTCATTGAGCACTGAATATCCACTGTGTGCAAAACATTGTCCTAGGGCAATGGGAGATAAGAGCAGCATATGACACAGGTCCTTGCCCTCACAAAGGGGAACCAAAACATGAACAGGCAAGTAATGAAACATGACGACACACTGTCAACATGAGTGATACAGACAGTTCACATGAATGTCACAGGAATTCAGGGAAAGAAAAGAGATTAGTATGAACTGGAATGACTTATAAAGGCATCGTGGAGGGAAATATGAGTTGGGAAAGACCCTTAAGACTGGATTGGTGGATGATCCAAGACAGTCCCAAAGGACTATTGATAAAACATATTATCTACCTCCAAAGAAATAACTATTATTGATGGAACAGACTGAAGCATGCTATTTTCCACTTTCTTTCATTTTTTTTCTTTTATTCAAGTTTTCTTATACAAAATGACTAATATGGTAATGTTTTACATAAGCTTACATGTATAACCTATATCTGATTGCTTACTGCCTAAGGAGGGGGGAGGGGAAGGAAGGAAGGATGGATAAAAATTGGAACCCCAAACTATAAATAAAGTTTATTACTTTAAAAAAAAGAATGGATTTAAATGGGCAGAAAGGAAGAAAGATTTTAATTCAGTCATCTACTTTCATTATGGACATCTATGTGTCATATATAAATGACAATATATTTGAATTTCAATAACACATCTTTCTCACTCTAAGGTCTCACTGAGGCACTGTGTGCTATGGTGATCCTGAATTCTTTCTTGAAGGCCATGTCCATGGAATGTAAGCTGTAACCGGAAAGATTCAAGCACAGGATTGATGACAGATTGTACATCTGTCACCAGAGAACCAACTTTTCTAAGTTGGAAAGGATTATCACTAGCTTGGCTACAGGGTGATACAGTTTTTGGTCATAGTAGGTTTCAAAGACCACCCGCTAAGCCACAGTTGGACTATAATGTACATTCCCTGTTAGGACTGCTTACACCTGTGAATCTTGGATCAACATTTCCACAAATGAGCATCAATAGTGAGGGCAGAGGAGCTTACTTAACAAATGATTATATTTCATAATATATGTGAAAGACACACACACCCTGATTCAGGAATTTACTAATAATTCTTACTGCTACAGATGTTCATCTTTCTTTAGTCATGGTATATAATTTTAAAAAACCAATAAATTCCCTTCTAACAACAGCACATGTATATACATACATACACTTACCACACACATTTATTGATAGGGTTCCATATGACAAGTAACAGTTTATTTCACCAAGTGACTGAAGAATATGCATTGTATGAGGGAGCATGGTAGAAAAAAAACGCAGGCTTCTCACACACACCCAAACACATGGGAAACAACCAATTATGAATTCTTCCAGATCTCTACCCTGAGACTAGCTCCTTTTAATCTGTGACTAAGACAAATCAGAATTTCCACAGGCTATATTAGGGCTCACTTACTTAGACTCCAAATTTGATAGACCCCACCCCAAACAGTCTGGGCCTAGAGCACTTGGGGAAAAGAATCAAGACAATTGCCAATATTTATTTAATATATTTTAAGGACATTGCTTTTTTCTTAGGAAGGGAGCCACTATTCTCTCCTGGTATGTTTTCTCTTCTTTTTTATCTTCTGAAAGACAGGTAAGCTGTTATCCTCTCTTAACCCCCCACTAGAGGGCAGTGGATAGAGTGTAGGGCCCGAAAGCAGGAAGACCTGAGTCCAAATTTAACCTCAGATACATACTAACTGTGTGACCCTGGGTGAGTCCCTAATATTCTCTTCTTGGGTTTCCACACCTATTTCCTAGGGTTGCTGTGAGGATCAAAGTGAGATAATAACTGTAAAGTACTTAGCATGGTGCTTAATACATGCTTCCTCCCCCGCCAAATAATTTCTAGGCATCACTGTTGCAGTTTCTATTTATTTTTACCTTTTTAATGGTCTCATAAAAAGAAATAAAACCCCATAATAATATTCAGAAGACATGGGAGAAGAAGCTGCTCTTTATGGACTTTTTATTCATCTACTAGCCAGGTCAACAACCAGTTCTGTAGTCAAGTTTTAAGGAAAGTATGTGTGTCAGATGGGAGAGGGGGTGTTAACAGGCCCATCAGAGTGGGTCTTGCTGGTTCCCAGAGGAGCAAAGGAGTCCCACCAGGCACATGGCTAACTCCCCAAACTCCTTCAAGGTTTAGTCCTTACTTTTTCCCTGCTTTACCAAGAAGCCGTAGGCATAACCCTTCCTTTAAGTTTCAGTTCTGCTTGGGAAAAGGGCACAGGTGAATCAAGGTTCTTCTCCTGGAACAGAGCT
The DNA here is from genome assembly GCF_019393635.1 of Dromiciops gliroides. Classification (NCBI taxonomy): domain Eukaryota; kingdom Metazoa; phylum Chordata; class Mammalia; order Microbiotheria; family Microbiotheriidae; genus Dromiciops; species Dromiciops gliroides. Next base: position 399,832,059 of record NC_057863.1, read on the forward strand.
AGGATCAGTGTCTACATCCAAGCCCAAACAGCTGAGACCACATGGTCTAAACTAATTTCTGCCATTAACTTGAGGTGTCAGTTATGACAAGGTATCCCTGAAGGTTCACTGGCAAATCAGGAGACCTGGGTTTTTGTCCTGGCTCTTCTGTGTGCATTGAGGTAAGCCACTGTCATCAGATTTAGAGCTAGAAGGGACTTTCAGTCAGCTTCAAGTTCCTCCTTTTGAGAAGAAAACAGGTTTTACATTTTGACTTTGTAGCCTCAGAAACCTAACCCAGTGCTTTGCCTTTGGCAGGTACTTAATAAACATTGGCTGAGATGGAACTGGGGAGGTCCAGTGATGTGAAGTCACCTACTCACAATTAATCCCACAGCTAGTCACTGGTAAATCTGCAACTAGAAACCCTGTGAAAACACAGGGTTCTCAGTGTACAGACCTGCCTTGGTTAGTACTTTAAAATCTTAGATTTGTAAATGACCTTATGAGTCATTTACTCCCAAGCTTCCTAAATTCTGGATCATGACCCTACATGGGGTAATGTAACTGAATGGGGGGGGGGGCGCGGTCACGAAAAATTTGGCAACAGTAAAAGGTTATGTATACCAACTTTATATATCTTTATACTCAGGGTCACATAAAAATTTCTCGGGCCAAAAGAGGTCATGAGTGGAAAAAGTTTAAGAATCCTTGATCTAGTCCATGCTTGCCTGAAGCATAAATTTAATTACTTTTACCAGAGAATGAAAGTTTCTTGAGGGATGAGTGAGTTTTGATAATTTAACAAATCTCTTACATATGTATGTGTGCATACATACACATAAAAATATACACACATTCATATACAATGTGTTAAAGCTTTTAGGCCATTACAGCTAAAGCTGTTACAGTTATTAAAGCTTAAATAGCTTAAGACTGAACTAGGACTTTGGGGAGACTCTCATCTATATCTATGTATCTAACTATGCATCTATCTATTTCTTCCTTTAAGGCTCACAAAACACTTTCCTCACAAAAATCCTGCAAGGTTGTTTTTTTTTTTGTCTAGGTATTGTAACGATTGGAATGACGCCACCTGCTGGATACTTACTGTAGAGGAGTTCTGCCCATGAAGGGAAGGTCTTTGAGGGCAAGACCAGGAGTCAGGAAGTGACGCGGGCTAGTGGGAGGAGGAAGGAAGAGACTGGCGCTCAGTCTCGCTCTCTTTCCTCTGGACTCTGGCGGAGAAGGGAGCTAGAAATGTGCTCTCCCTTTAATAGATAGGAATCTAGGCCTTTCTCTCTCTTTACCAAATTCTTATTCTCCTTAATAAATGCTTAAAAGTCTAACTCTTGCTAAAGCTTATAATTTATTGGCGACCACTCATTAGATATTTTAGACAGTTTAGCTAGAATTTTAGCCCTTAACAGATGGCTGACCACGAAGAGGAAAGCTAACCCTCAGTCTTCTGATCTGCTGGTTGGGTAAGAAATTTCCCCTCCCTCTCCCTTTAACTGCTAAGTACTGGCGCACTGGCTGTGTTTTCCTTTAAATTTTTTCGAATGGACCTTTTAAACTCCCTAATTATCCTATTTTTGATTTTAGTCTGTTTAACCAGACAAATGGGAGATAAGATCATGTTAATGCTTTGTTTTTGTGGATTTTCTATTTTTCTTTTTATTTTTGTTAAAAGAGCCAGCAACTTACTCACACAAGGAAATATCTCTCCCTCTCCCAACCATGCTTTTTCAGAGAAACCTGAAGAGATTCCTGCAGCTTTTCCCAGTTCTAACACTAATTGTTGCTTTAATTTTGCATGCCTGGAGGCAATGACCCACCCTCTAGAAGCTTTTAATCCCCTAGCACCTGGAGGCAAAGTGGGGGAAGAGGAATCCAGGCCTGAGTTCAAAATCAAGTCTGATTCAAATTGTGCTGGTCCCTCCCCTCCTCTCCAGACCCCACCCTCTACTCCTCCCATGGCCAAGCCCATTGCTTCCCCTGCCTGGGAAGTCCAAAGATCTAATGCGCATGCTCAACTTTCTCTACCTGCATTTGCAGCTTCAGGCTCAGCCCTTCCCCGGCCTGGCTGTGCTTTTGAGACAATCTTAGAAAACTCTTTAAATTCCAGATATGCTCGTTTTGTTCATAATTTTGCTAACCTGCTTTTGTCTTTAATTAGTAATCTTATAAAGCATTTGTATGGTGAAAAGACTGACAGACAATATAGAGGGGTTAAAGAAGAAAAACTTAAGCTGAATAAGAATGACAATCAACATAGTTCAAGACTCTGCCTCTTTTGCCATGGAAGGGTATATATTTTACAGAAATGTAGAAGTAAGCAGCACGTTATTGATATGAGTATTGGGGATTTTAGATATTGGAATCAAAGGTGTTCTGAATTCACTCAGAGTATTAATATCAGTTCAGAGGTTACATAGGATTTCTATGCTATTACATATACATTTTGAAATTAATGGTATGGGTTTATTTTCATAGAGATTTTCATGCTTTTGAGATTGTGTTTTATATTTAGTTTTTAAAACAAGGAGAATATTTGTAAAAGCTTTTTATAGTCATGTGATCAAGTTTATATTTTATAATACTCTTATTAATATTAAGTTCACATTCATTTAGACTTCCTTAGTTTGAATTTCATTGTCTTTTATTGTTCCATGTGTATTTTCTTCTATTCATTTGTCTATCTAATTTTGAAACATTGCAAGATGGTTTTGATTTTATTATACAATGTTAATTCTAGGAGTATTGTGCTCCCATATTCTGAGTTGTTTGTTTTTGTTATTTTTTCTCAACTGATTATTTGATCAAACTCTTTGAAGCATTTCCCTGGCAAATTGGTTGCCATGGCAAGTGTAAAGAAGTATTATTTTTGATAAGCATATTCAAAAAAAAAAAAAAGAGGGGAACATTTGTAAAAGTTTTCTTTTTTCAAAAAAAAAGTTTTCTTTGAGATTCTGTTGTGCTTTAACTTGTATTTAAATATGTTCTGATTTTTCACAAAAGTAATTGTATACTAAGTAAAAAAAAAAGGGGTATTATTTGAAATTGTTGCATAATTATATATTGTGTTCTGAGTCAAGATGTATTCACATTTTTTGCAATCATTTATTATCCTCAATTTTTAAATCCATATGAGACTTGGATTATGGGAACTTATCATTTAAGACATTAATTGCCTTTATTCTGAGTTATCAGATGCCAGTTGGCCAAGATGCCATCCAATCACAAGAGGAATACATGCAAGAGCAGACACTGAACTGTCACATGAGGGGAGACATGCATGAAGTCAAGGTATGGCTGAGGGAACGGCTTTTGACAAATGTTGAGGTTGGATTCTCTTGGTTTAATATTTTATTCTCTTTTTCCCCACAATATTGTACAGATGGCTGGAAGTATTCATCCCACCCATCTCACTTCTACACCTGGCTTCTATGCTCCCTCCTATATGCCTGATGCCATGGACATCTCAATCCCATGCATCTGATTAAGTCTGACTCAGTTTCCTCCAATATGTTCGGTGGCATGGACATATATTCCATCCACCTATTTTAAGCCTGGCATACTGCATGGGCAGTACATATTGCTCAAGTGTGGGAATGCTCATATCCCATCATTTCTCTGTTCTTTTATGGTAACCCCCATAATTATCTCAGGTGTCATGATAAATACAGTGTTGAATTTGGCCTTGACACCTGTTACCAATTATATTAGATTTTTTAATTTCTCATAATGGCATGAGGATAATTAGGCAGATGATGCAAAAAGTGATGAAACAAAGATAAAAATTATTTTTAAAAATTAATATCGCAGCAATTGTCTTCTCAAATACCCTCCATAAGGGGGGACTATAGTAATATTATAATTTTAAAGAATGGTTCAATTTTTGTTTTATTATATGTTTCATGTGTAACAACTAAGATTCTGAATTCCCTTAGACATGTTTTTGAGAACTTTCATTGTTTGATTTGATTATTGACAAAGCTATTTTAAAGTTCTGTTAAGCTCAATTTTGTAGGAAATTTTCCTGGCTGATTACCAGCATCCACACATCAACCCCTGAAAAGACTTCCATTCCACGACTACACCTAGAGGACATCTGAGAAAAGACTTTCAGAGACTTTAAATGAACAGTTTTGATTTGTTGTTTTTTTTTCTCTTTCTGTTATAATATACACCATCTGTAACATGTATTCTCTGCAGAGGCCCTCCCTTTGCAAGACCAATGTCAAAGCGTCGGTTCATGAGGACAAAAAAAAAAAAAAAATCGCCCCTCTGGACAAAACTTTCCTCTCTTCCTTTTCTATATTGTTGTTCACATATTATTAGTTAGCAATAGTTATTATATTGTTTTTACTGTTCCGTCAAGGAAACATTTTGTTTCTTGAGGAACAACAGGGGGGACTGTAACGATTGGAATGACGCCACCTGCTGGATACTTACTGTAGAGGAGTTCTGCCCATGAAGGGAAGGTCTTTGAGGGCAAGACCAGGAGTCAGGAAGTGACGCGGGCTAGTGGGAGGAGGAAGGAAGAGACTGGCGCTCAGTCTCGCTCTCTTTCCTCTGGACTCTGGCGGAGAAGGGAGCTAGAAATGTGCTCTCCCTTTAATAGATAGGAATCTAGGCCTTTCTCTCTCTTTACCAAATTCTTATTCTCCTTAATAAATGCTTAAAAGTCTAACTCTTGCTAAAGCTTATAATTTATTGGCGACCACTCATTAGATATTTTAGACAGTTTAGCTAGAATTTTAGCCCTTAACAGTATTATTATCCTCATGTTATAGATGAGCTTATAAAGGGATTTGCCCAAGGTCACCCAGTTAATGTCAGAAGCAGTATTCAAAGCCCAGCTATGCTGGCTCCATTGCTCACCCTGCATGTAGTTTCCTTTATGTGTCACATCTCATACAACTTTATCTCCACCACAGCACCTAATATGTACAGTGTCTTGCATATAGTAGATATTCACAAATGTTTGCTGAGCCTTTCTAGGCTTCAGTTTTCCTATCTATAAAGAGGTAATGCTACCTGTCCTGGCCTCTAAAGTCCCATTCCAATGCTTTATCATGATGTGGAAATATCCTTGGGTTCTTAAAAGCTATGCCAGCAGAGTGCAAGCTCTGACAAGGTTCTAATTGCTGCAAAGGATTCAATTATGGTTCCAGCAATAGAATGAGTCTTTTTTTTGAGGACTAGCTTCTCTAAGTATAGAGAGGCTTATTACCAGCCAGCTGGCCATTTGGTGATGAATATTTTTAGACGCGGAAAACCATAAGACAAAGAAAAATACAAAATGGCACCAAGGCACATGTTCTTCCACTTCTATAATGATGGTGACAGAATGGTGGAGACCAGGAACCACAGGGTTCTTAGACCTATCCATTTAAATGTGACTGTCGGTATTTTAGATCTAAGATCCTTATCCAAGACCAAGGAGAAGACATACTGTTAGAAGGGCTGAATCATATCAGTCTCAACATTCTTGCTATACATGAAACCAAAAAAGAAGTTTGCAGGGCAATAGAAGGGAGGTCCACAGATACTCCTCTGAGAGTCAAAGAAAGGAATTGGTGAAGCAGATCTATGTACAAAGGCAACAAGAAACATTTCATAGGATATCTGGTCACCTGGTAGTGCAGGACTGATAGGTATTTACAAAAAGAGCAACATAAAAACAATTGCAGATTTTGTACCAATATCAATTATTGAGGATGAAGAGGTAGAGAAATTCTATGAACAACTCCCTAAGATGCTCTATATTAAATCAACACATACTCTGATATTCAGTGACTCCCATTTAAAGATGGAAGAAAAATATGTCAAGGCATGGTTCAAGAAAAAAACACAGAAAAGAGACTAAGGGCTACTTGTAGACAAAAGAGAAGCCTCACACCTTTACATCATGAACACACTCTTCAAGAAAAGAATTGGTAAGCACTACTACATGGTGAGCACAAATAACACTGTAACAAATGAAACAGCTATTCTAACAGACAGGAAAATACTTGTTATTGATGTGGGAGTTATCTCTGAATCAGTTGTCAGTGTACTACTGTCAGAACACAAACTTGTTAATGGCAAAAAGAATAAATAGTAAAAAGCAATAAGTGAGAATAATAATGAGGAAAAGACAAGGTGTACAACTGAAACAACTCAATCCTAAAGAGTAACCAGTAATGAAAAATGTGAAATGGACATCATAAGTGACACTGACACTGATTATAATAATTTAACTGCTGTAAATCAAATGTCACATTAAGGGACCCAAAGATTCCCAAAAGCACCTCAGGCAGCAATCATGTGACTTACTTGTCAAGCCAAAGGTAACACCAGTTTAGGAGATAAACTGAATTGTAAATCTTATGAAGGATGATAGGTGATTATGAGCACTACTGTCTCACCAAGCAGAGTAAAGGGTAAAATCAATTTAAAGAAAGCTTGGTAAGTGATTTGACTAAGCAAAATCTTCCCAAGGGCATTTAAGGATGAAAATGGAAGGATAACAAATCGAGGAAAAATGGAAAAAATCTGTGATGATTATTATCCAACAAACTTAAAACAAACAAACATTAATCAATCAACAAGCATTAGTAAGTGTCTAAATCTTATATGATGTAAACTGCCTAGAGGAGAGGGAATCATGACTTCTTTCTGGCTTGATCTCCTCTACCAAACTACCTAATAAATTTCTTTCTAAAACTATTTTGGATTTGGGGGCTTATTCGCATGAAAAACAAAACTGCACCAAAAGCATGGAAAAACTCTTGTATTTTAATACAAGGAAAATGACAAGAAAATATCAACAACTACTGACTGACCTATACGCCTGATCTCCAACATATGCAAAAATCTTTATTTATGTGACCTATTCAAGACACCTAATGAATGAAGGGTGTATTTGATAAGCATATTAGTAAGGAACAAGCAGGCTTTAACAAGAGATATTCAAAGAACCACATATTTACCATTTCACAACTGAATGAAAGATGCAGATAATAGGAAATGTTAATGAAAGATGTAGAAAAGAGTCCATTAAATGTACTGTCCATTTATTATTAAAAAAAATTAATTAGGTAAAACAAAATGCCACCTTAAAGGCTCTTATCTAACAAAGTGATTCCCATCTTTATAAAAGAGTCACTCAAGATTTCCTGAAAAAGTGAAATAATCCTCTGATTATAAACACCATTCAAAGCATAAGATAAGAATACTTGTGTTTGCCAAAGTTGTTAGTCACTGTTAGCTGGAAGATCCAATACCAAGTCCAAGGTGAAGAGGCTTTATTTGTAGATGGTTAGGTGCTCCAGAAGTTTCTGTTTGAGGCAGCTAGGTGGCACAGTGGATAGAGCACCAGCCCTGGAGTCAGGAGTACCTGAGTTCAAATCTGGCTTCAGACGCTTGACACTTACTAGCTGTGTGACCCCAGGCGAGTCACTTAACCCCAATTGCCTCACACACACACACACAAAAAACCAAACCAAAAAAACCCCCAACAAAATAGTATGTGTGTATGTCTCCTTTAATTCAAATCCAGCCTCAGACACTTGACACTTACTAGTTATGTGACCCTGGGCAAGTCACTTAACCCCAACTGCCTCACAAAAAAAAAAAAAAAAGAAGTTTCTGTTTGCAGATGACATTATGCTAACTGTATCAAGTTCTGAAATATTTCAGCATCTACTAGAAGAGATATGTAATAACTCAGAAGAATTTTGCCTGACCATCCATACAGAAAAGAACAAGTGGATGAAGAATATCTAGTACCCAGATTATAACATGCATTTGGATAAAAAATCTCTCTCTCAGTATGTCTATCTGGAGTAGACAGTACAGACATACAATATGTTGAATATGTAGTTGACCAGGAGTAGAGTAGACTGGATGGCTTTCGGCAAACTGCAAAGTTCCTCAAATGACTCCAAGCTGCCCATGGAAGCAACAGTCCACTTTTAAAAATACAAACATTCTACTAGTATTTACATATGGAGGACGTGAGTCATGGAATAAAACAGTCTCTGAAGAATAAGAAAAGAATGGCACAGAGAAGGCAATGGCGGGATGTTAGTGGGTATGAATAGGATGTAATACATAACCTATGAGCAAATTATAAGAAGTACAAGACTAAATATATCATTAAGGAAAAGTATGATAGAAAGAAAAGATGGAGTAGTCACATGCAAAGGGCAAGGGAGGATAGTCAGGGTGTTCTTCTGGTACCCTGACAATGTCTGGAGAAAGCAGAAGGACTCCAGAATATCTGCCCTGTGGCAAATTTATGAGAGAACACAGAGGAGAATCACAAAGGATGGATCAGTATGGATGGTTTGCAATCTGCCTCATTTGAGGGAACCCCTAAATCATTGAGATCACAGATGTATTTGAGTAGTACTTGCCCTTGAGAACCACCAAAAACACCTTTTCCCATGGAATTGAATAGTGATGGGAAAACGAAAAGAACAGAAAGGGATTCTGAGAGCCAAGCCACTCCCAGGTGAAGGAATGGGCAGCTAGAGAGAACCTTCACTTTTGAAGCATCCCTGTTTTTAAAACAATAAAAATAAAAAGATGTTTTTCTTATTAATGTGTCAGTGCCATGACATTTGCAGTATCCTGAAGACTCCGTCTGATTATCAAGTATTTCATGGAGCTGCATGGCCTAGGAAGGGCTTCAGTAACAGGATACCTATTAATGGATAGGCATAGCTCACTCAGTGTCAACAACTCAAGCTAAGAGGCTGTGTCTGCTGGAGGTGACCCAAAGTCCTTAGAGGTCTCCTTCTCCAGGGATTTAAATCACTACAAAAGATGCCAGATTCAGGACAATGACAAGAACAATATATAAGTTTTCCCCAGATTGGCCTGAACCACTGAGCCATCTCTTGGCTTTTAGTCAGGTCCCAAGATTTATAGCTCTAATTCTCCCAAGTTCCCCTTCTAGGATCTGAGTTTAACAAGAGCCCAAGCTACAAAAAAGGATTAGGTCTGTCTCCACAGAGGGCTGGGTTAGGAAGAAGGATGGGGGCTAGGGAGAATGGGGATCATAAATCCTAGTCCCTAGAATGATCTCCCAGGCCAACTTGCTGCCCTTGGAGATTAACAGAGGCAGGTGGTTCCCCCCATCTGTATCTTCCCAGCTGCCAGTTTTTAATCCCCAACCCTCAGGCACTGAAATATAACCTGACTGGGAACTTTCCTTTAATATGCCGAAAGGACAGGGCATTTGGTCAAAAGGAGAAGGTTCCAACCTTCATCTACCCTAAAGTGTCAAGAGAAACACCCATGTGTCAACTAGGTTCTTTGAAGAACTTAAGCTGGTTTGAATTTCATCAACACTGCAGCTATGAAGAAATACACCTTTCCTCTTCCCCTCATCAATTCACCTTAAGCAATCAGGGAATACTAACTACAGGTCAACAGAGAACTTTTCAAGGCTCTAGGTTTGTTTGATGAAGGGAATGGACTGGAGGAGTTCACTTATGCAAGGGTGAAAATCTAAACCAGGCACTGAAATTCAAACTCTTTACTACATCCTGAGCATCTGAGGGCCAAAAATGGGTGCCTTCCCAGAACACAGTACTGGACCCCTCTGTCTGGAGAAGTCATTGCAATAGAAGGGGCAGCTGCAGGAAGGAAGGGATAGTATGAGAAAAGGAAAAAGATGGGTCAAGGTACAGCCTGGGCTCAGGAGCCAGGATCACAAGGCCAAAGATTTATGGCTGGAAGGGATCTAGGATGCTAATGAATCTAACTCCCTTTAGAGATGAGGACACTGAGGCACAAAATACTAAGTGTCTTCTTGGATTCATGTAGTCTGAGATGCCATCTGAACCTAGCTCCCTAACTCCTAAGTGCTGTCCTATCCACTGCCCCACACTGCCTCACAAGCTGCCATGTTCTTTTTATTTCACAGACCAGGAAGAAACACTTGTGTTGGCAGGCTAGTCAGTTACTAGGGTCTGTGTGTACCACTTAGGAGGTATAGAGCACGATATTAGGCTGGTGTAGGAGATTAAGAAAATGAAATTTTTTAAAAGTCCTGTCCCCACGCTCACAATAACAATACAAACTCCTCAGCCTGGCATTTTAGGATGTCTTCAGTTTGGCTGTGACACTCCTTTTTAAGTCTTAGCTAAAATCTCCTGGGAAGAGATGCCTTCCCCTTGACCCTCTGAATTCTACCCAGCCTTCAGGGCCTAGGCCCTTTCCTCCACTAAGGCTTCCCTGGCTCTCTCGTCCTTCCCCTTTCCTGACAATATTTAGAATATGTATCACATGGTTTAGCACCTAATCAGAGGCTATTTTCAATTTTTCTTCACCACCTATAGGGCAGAGAACAGTGGCTTCTCACCCTCCTGTACTGCCAACCGGGTTGGCACAGAGTAGATGGGGGTTTAATAAAGAATTATTAACATAGATTACAAACTGAAGTCATTAGTGCTGAGGAGGTATAGAGGGGAGGTAGCATGAGGCAGTGGAAAGATGTCTGGTTCTGGAGCCAGAGGACTTGGGTTCAAATCCTACCTCCGATGCTTACTTACCTGGGTGATCTTAGTTAAACCACCTAACCTCCCGTGGCTTTGCTCACCTATAAAATGAATGGGTTGGACTGGATGACTTCTGAAGTCTCTTCCAGCTCTAGATTTGTGACCCTATTATTGAGCTGAGTTTTCATTAGAAAAGCTTCCTAAGGATGAACATTAAGCTGGGTCTTGATGGACCCAAGCTGCTGAAACGGAAGTTAAAAGGAACTGTGGATGGGAGGAATAGTAAGTGTCTGCAGCTGGACACACCCAATAGACTGGAGTGGAGGAAACTAGCTGGGGAGCTGTGGGAACACAAGGTGAAAATCTGCAACAGGCTATCAATACATGGTGGTTTGGACTTCAATAGTGGGATGCTGTCAAAGTCATCAGCAGCTTGATTATCTTTCTTCCTTTGTGGCTGTCTCATCCTTGCTGATTTGGGAACTGCCCAGTGATGTGCTGACAAATGTTTAACAACCAACTCTCTATGAAACCAAAACCAAACCAAACCATGTACCCACAACATTGTAACGATTGGAATAACGCCACCTGCTGGATACTTACTGTAGAAGAGTTCTGCCCATGAAGCGAAGGTCTTTGAGGGCAAGACCAGGCATCAGGAAGTGACGCGGACGAGTGGGAGGAGGAAGGAAGAGACTGGCGCTCAGTCTCGCGCTCTTTCCTGGGGACGCTGGCGGAGAAGGGAGCTAGAAATGTGCTCTCCCTTTAATAGATAGGAATCTAGGCCTTTCTCTCTCTTTACCAAATTCTTATTCTCCTTAATAAATGCTTAAAAGTCTAACTCTTGCTAAAGCTTATAATTTATTGGCGACCACTCATTAGATATTTTAGACAGTTTAGCTAGAATTTTAGCCCTTAACAACATACTTTTAAATTCAATCTGCATTAACATTTTCTCATTTCATATCACTTCCTTAAGTCTAGATAATCAACAAAACAACAAATCAAGTGCAGATTTGTAGTTTGTTCTTTTCTGAGGTATAAATGCTCACACTGAAAATTTAACAACTAGATCTAGCCTGGTATGAGCTAGTTCCAGCCCACTCTGGACCTGCTCCATCTAGCAAGACTCATGAGTCATCTCTTTCCTGAGTTTGATTCTATTTGTTTTTCCTCATGGGGAAAATAAGTTTCACAAAAGTCTGACTCCCAACTTGAAGTAATCAAGCTATTATAAATTTCAATTGAGGGGCAGCTAGGTGGTACAGTGGATTCAGGAGTAGCTGAGTTCAAATCCAGCCTCGGACACTTGACACTTACTAGCTGTGTGACCCTGGGCAAGTCACTTAACCCTCATTGCCCCACAAAAAACCAAAGAAACAAAACAAAAAAATTTTCAATTCAATCTTATTCATTCCAGCATATCTTTGTGAATGAAATTCCACTGGATGCCTAGCCTAGAGACGATAGGGAATTCAGCAAAAGAAGACACCTATTCTTGAAGATTTTTTAATATAGCTAAGGAGAGAAGGCATACTCACAGGAATTGAGATGGTATATGTAGTTATAAAGTGTTAAACAACAAAACCAAGTACCAAAATGAAAAATTTAAATAACTATTCTTCCCAGTGGCCAGGAAAGATGGAAAACAGCCATTGAATGTACACACCTAAAAAAGTAGGATTTGAACTTGGTCTTGAAGTCTCTGGTCAAGCCTCCTCTCAGGTTTTGGGATCATCAGAATTAAAAATACCCTGACCTCCACAATGAGAGCTCTCCAGGAAATAACCCAGTCCCAGCTGGGAGTATATCCACTTCACCTGGCCCACATGTGAGAGTCAGGCAGACCATAGGATCGATTCTCCTCCATGCAGACACTCATTTAAATGTGTCTGGGGTCATGATTCCCTTAGCATGAGACAGGCCCCCATCAACTGGGGCGACAGCCTCCTAACAAGAAGCTGCCAGCTCAGCTCTCTCTTATCCCTTGTGGCTAGGAGCCAGTGACAATCTTCTTGGGAGATGAGGGAGAGTTGAGGTGCAGGGACTGATCGCAGCTATTTTAATTTTTTTTAAACGTTTGTCCAAAACGGAAATATCCTATTCGCTCAGTCCTCCCCAGTACTGAAAAACAAACAAGGCTTAAAAACTCAAAGATTTTTTTTAAAAGAGGCAATGTTAGCTCGCTGACCTCAAAAGTAAACCCAATTTAAAAACAAAAAAAACCTAGTACTGCAATCCTTTCCTTACCCTCCTCCCTTACTAGCTTATGTGTAAAATAAAGAAGTTGGATTGTGTGGTGCGAAGGTCCCTTCTAGCTCCAACATGGGATGATTATCTACCAAAATGTTCAGACAGCAACAAACTCTGTATATTTTATAAAATTATTAGACTTGTTCTGGCACATATTAAGCACTTAATAAAAGCGAGCTGGCTGACTGACTGGGACTCAAAAGTATCAAAATGTTCTTTGAACCAAACCTGACTTCCATTCAGATTTGAATCCGAGAACAGATGAGCTATTTCATCCTAGATCAGTAATCCTCGTCTTGTGAGCTAAGGCTGTGGCATCTTGGAATTGGGCTGGTCACATATGTGGGCAGAGTATAGCACTACCAAGGTAATGTGATTTAAGTGGCACCAAGGTCTCCCTATCTGAAAAGAAATACTTCTGCTCCTTGATATTTAAATCCTCTTTCACAGGACACAGAACCTTTCATTCTATGAGATAAGCCTAAAAAGGTCAATCTTCCTGGGAGAGGGCTTAAAGTACTACAGCAAACTACCAAAAGGATACTTTATAAAGCTAGGCAAAATAATAACAAGATTTGCTGGAGGAACAAAGATTTAGAATGCCGAGGGAAATAAAGGAAAAGGCAATGAAGAAGGAATAGCACACCTAGACCACAAGGCATATTATAAAGCAGCGATCATCACAATCCATTTGGACTGGTTAAAAAATAGAAAAGAAGATCTTTGATAAGGGTCTGATATCCAAGATATAGATAATGAATAGAAATAAATTTAAAAACTACCTTTTCTCAATAGATAAGTAGTCAAAGCCTGGCATTTCATCATCATCATCATTATATGAACAAATATTTCTTATAGGACTTGAAAATTTTATTAACAATCTCATGAAAGAATGCTCCAGACCATTAAAAAGAGAGATGAAAAACAGAACAATCCTGAGATTTCACTTCATCCTTGCAAAATGGCCAAGATGGGAGTGGAAGAAATTATGGAAAGACACCCTAATGGATTTTAGGTGGTTCTATGACCTAGTACAAACCATTTTGGAAAGCAATCTTGGAATTATGCAAAGAAAGTGACTAAAAGATCTAAATACTTTGACCCAGTGATTATATTGTCCCAAGGCAGATCAATGGCAAAAAGAAAGTTCCTACATACAACAAAATGTTTATGGCAGCACTTTGTGTGGTAGCAAAGAACCAAAAACAAAATTAAATACCCACCAGTTTGGAGAGGCTAGAGAAGTTAAGATAGACAGACAAATAAATTTAATGGAAGATTATTGTGCTATAAAAACAATGAATATGAACACATAAACATGGAAAGACTTATATGAAGTGATACAAAGTAAACAGAACCAGGAAAACAATATACACATCAATTACAATAATGTAAATGGAAAGAACAAAAAATAATTCAAACTGAATGCTGTGAAATTATAATGATTAAAATTGTCTCCGAAGAAAAGATATCATACTACAACTCCCCTCGCTTATTTGTGGTAGCTGAGGGACTGTGGATATGAAATACTGCATATAACATTAGATCTTTCTGATAATGATGTCAGTTTTGCAGAACTTTTTTTCTATCTTCCTTTCTTCATCCTTTATTATAAGGGATGTTTTTTTTTTTTTTTTTTTTGCAGGGCAATGGGGGTTAAGTGACTTGCCCATGGTCACACAGCTAGTAAGTGTCAAGTGTCTGAGGCCGGATTTGAACTCAGGTACTCCTGAATCCAGGGCCGGTGCTTTATCCACTGCGCCACCTAGCTGCCCCCAGGGATGGTTTTAAAAGAGAGGATGGGAGGAAGGATACATTTGGAAATGTAGCTGATGTAAAATCCAACTGCTATGGGGAACATTTTGGGCGTTGGGGCTTTGGTTGGTCCAAATTAAATTTTAGCCTATATATTTATTAAATCAATATAGCCTTGATCAACCAAAGAAACTACACTTATTAAGTGCCTGTTGTATATTAGGCACTATGGGGAATAACTAAACAGTCCTGTCCTTAAGGACTGATAGTTTAGATGAGAAGAGAATAGCACACGTATGTGAAAAAACCCCACAACCAGACAACAATATAAGAGCTAACACAGGTGGTATATGTAAAGTACCAAAAGACCTGTACAGATAATAAGTACTATAGGAATTCAGGGAAAGAAGAAAAGACCATGGGCTAGGTTGTCAGTAATGACTTCCAAAAGGAAGAGCTATTTTAACTAGCATTAAAAGGATGGGTAGGATTCTGACAGGTGGAGAGGAAGGGTAGATTTGCACAGGTGGGCATGGAATGTCTGCACTTTCAGTGGAGTATTTGGAGGTAAAACTGGAGAGGTACACTGGGGCCAGACCTTTCAAGGGCTTTAAAGGCCAGGCTCTAGAGCTCAGACTATTGAGTCATCAAACAAACTCATAATTTACCACAGATGGCAACCTCCACATTTTTAATATTCGTAGCGCACTGTGTTCAACCTGAAACATTTCATGCCGGGTCAAATCACAGGGTTTTCTCAGAATAGAGAAGAACCAATCACTGCCTATACCTTCACTGGGGAGTTGGCAACAGAGGGGAAGGCAACTGATTTAATTTAACAGACAGGATTCACATGATGGCTCACCGTTGTCCATTAACAGAACAAAACCCCCTCCCTGTTTGGCAATCGCAGCAAATCTTCCATGAAAATACATCTCCTCTAATGTTCTGGTCATGCTCAGTGAGAGCGGCTGCCTATTTCCATAAAGCCACCATGTGGAAAATTGCTTTGGCTCTTAAAGGGTACTAATGTGAAAGAATTTCAACAAGGGGGCGGAGGAGAAACTCCAAAAGTGTCAACCACTTATGAAAAAAAGAGAGAGAGAGAGAGAAAGAAAGCAAAACAAATCCAGGTTCCAGAATGTTAACAGGTCAACAGTCGGTGATGAGGCAATATCCAAGAAGGTGGCATAGACAGAAGGAAAGAGTCCAACCTGTTTCTGTGAGCAGTCCTTAGTCCTAGGCCTCACATCAACCAATCTCAGGTTTCAAGCTATCTATCTGTTCCATCCCCCAAATGGAAGGAGCATTAAGGCTCCTCCTGTTCTCCTCCAGCAAGGCACAACACTAACTCTGGGGCAAAGCTGGCAAAAGCAGATAGATGATTGGAGAACCAACCACAGACTTATCCTAGGAGAAATAAAATATGCCCAAATGATCCAACAACCCGACCATAAATCAAGACCATGTAGTTTAAAAAGTGGATCATGTAAAATGGTTAAGTATTGTGTCTGCTCTATGTCAAGAAATGAGGGGTGGTGTAGTAGAGTGGAAAGACTGGAAGTCAGAAGAACTAGGATTTAATCCTGGCTATTTCTCTAATTAGCTGTGTGGCCTTAGGCAAGTCACTACCCTCCTCTGCATCTCCAATTTCTCATCTCTACAATAGGGTGATTGTACTAGATAATTTTTCGAGAGAGAAATTAAGATCTTTCCTATGCCTCAGTTTGTCTGAGACCTTAATTTAGAAAGGCCAACGTCGCCCACTATATCCCCAGCCATTGCCAGTTGTCTTGACTCATCTTGCCACTAGACTTCAATGACTCTGGAGGAAAGAGTAAGGCTGATGACTTTGCTTAGCTCTTCCTCGCTTCAATTCACTTAATTCATGTCATTGGTCCTCTTTGAAAATGAAGGATGAGGGGCAGCTGGATGGCGCAGTGGATAGAGCACCAGCCCTGGATTCAGGAGGACCTGAGTTCAAATCTGGCCTCAGACACTTAACACTTACTAGCTGTGTGACCCTGGGCAAGTCACTTAACCCCAATTGCCTCACTAAAAAAAAAAAAAAAAAAAAGAAAATGAAGGATGAGCTGGGGGGCGGCTGGGTGGCTCAGTGGATAAAGCACTGGCCCTGGATTCAGGAGTACCTGAGTTCAAATCCGGCCTCAGACACTTGACACTTACTAGCTGTGTGACTCTGGGCAAGTCACTTAACCCCCATTGCCCTGTAAAAAAATTTAAAAATAAATAAAAATAAAATTGCCAGAGAATGAAGGATGAGCAACAAACAACAAAACAACAGAGAGAGAAACATCTAGAGAAATAAGGTCTCCATAACTTTCTATAGTTCTATAATTTTTTTGGTATCACATCTTTTTTTTTAATTCTACCATGTTATAGAAATGCTTGTTTTAATAAGTTCAAAATAAAACAAAAAAAACCCCAACCAAATATGTAGTGGTATTTTTGTGGAATTCCTGACCCCACCTGACCCCACCCAACCCCACCAAAGGCAAGTCATTAAGTCCAGTGCCCCTCTCCCTCAACAAAATTCCACTTAGGAGGTAGGACTGGGATTGACTGTGTGCTTATCTCCAAGTTAGACACTAACAGGGACACAAATTAAGTAATAAGAATAACTAGCACTGACATAACACTTTACAATATTAGCTTTTATTTTGGTCTCACAACAACCCTGGGAAGGAGGTACTATTCTTGTTCCCATTTTACAGATGAGGAAACAGGAAGAGTTTAAGTGATAGGTCCAGGGTCACACAACTAAGTAAGTGTCAAAGCCCAAATCTGAATCCCAGTCTTCCACTTACAATCTCACCAGGGAGAAAGGAATATCAGACAAATATCAGCTGGAGACAAATGTCAACAACAGCATCTTTAAAAAAACACAAAACACTAAAGCAGGTAATGTCTCCCCCTCTGCTTAACTCCTAAGCATTTTATCTGATTCAATCATTTGGGATTTACCACATGGAAGCAGGACAGTACAGGGGACCTGGAGTCAAAGGACTTAGGTTCAAATTTCACCTCAGGTGCTTCTACCTGTTATTTTGGGCAAGTCACTGAACTTTCTCAGGTCTTGATTTCCTCATCTGTAAAAACAGAGGTCTGGATCAGATGGCCTCTGAAGGCCTTTCCAGTCCAACATCTACTACTTACTCCAATGTGTTACCCCATATGAACTTTTCCCATCTGTCTGTCTTATTTTTTCCAGGTGAACGAACTGTAAGTTTCTGGAAGACAAGGACTATGTTTTAAACTCTAGCCTCTAGCTTGCACCTAGCTAGAATTCAATAAATATGCTTTGATTGACTAGCAATTTGGAAGAGAACAACAAGTAAGGGCTGGTATAAAATGCAGTCATGAAATCTGTCAGAAAGTGGACTTAAACCTAGATTTGAAGCAAAAAAATAAAGAGCTGCAGTATGGTGTGGCAGACAGAGCATGGGATGTGAATTCAAATCTTGGCTCTGCTATTTATAACCTGAGTGACCTCTACCAAGTCTCTGGGAACTAATTTCCTCATCTATAAAATGAGAAGATTGGACTAGATACCTTTTCAGTCCTTTCAAGGTCTATAATCTAGGATCCTAAAAAGGTGGGGAGGAAGTTCTTTAAATTTATAAAGAGTGTGGCTGTTCAATACTTTCCCATTAAAGAAATGAAAGGCTACTACTGCTCTCCACCCTCCCCTGAGATCCTGCTTCATTACTTTATCATGGCACATAAGAGACACTGTGCTCTCTATGCCAGTGGAGGGACTCTATACCAGGGCCAGGTTCTGAGTGTATGCCTTGTGATGAACTGTGACACTTTCATCCAAGGACCAACTGAATTATTTCTGGACAAGTTCAATACTTTTCCAGGGTTGTGCTGACATTCCCTCTTCCTCATCTCCCAATCTGGATTCATCTCTGTTGGGAGTCTAAAACCAAATTGAATTTTATACTATTTACTTCATTTTCTTATTTCCTCTTGTTTTTCAGCTTTCTTATAGTCCAGGGATACTTAAACTTTTTTATGTTTTGTGAACCCCTTCAGCAGTCTGGTAAAGTCCATGGACTCCTCAGAATAATGTTTTTTAATGCATAAAATAAGATACATAGAATTAAAAATGAAACAAATTATACTGAAAGGCAGCTATCAACATATTTTTTAAAAAACTCAGTAAGTTCATGCATGGAGTCATGGTTAAGAATTCCTTTTCTATATCTGGAAGCCCTCTGAGGCCAGAGACCAGGTCTTCTTGAATTCTCACTCCCCAAATCACACCTCACACTGCTTAACACAGGGTCAAGAACACAGCAGGAGCTCAGAAAACCCACAGTATGTCAAGGGTCACTAGACTGTAAAAATGTCACTTGAATAACAGTCACCTCTCCAGGTTGGTAATGATAGTAATTACTGCTGCTCTTTTAACTCACCTGTTGGGACTCATAACCTGTGTGATCAAAGAAAGAATAAACTGGGCTCTATTACTCCTCAGTGCTGGTAGCTTTCAGCCTTTCCTCTGGCTTGCCTCTAAATGAATTGGCTATTTAAGGGTCTGGTGGTTTTCTCTACTCAATGGTCCATGCTGCCCCTATCCCATGTCATCTTTGTACCAAAGCTCTGGGAAAAACTCTTGTCCTGGATACACAGCTTTCATGTACAATGGTATGGCAGAGACCCCAATTAAAATTAAAATCCCATTCTAGTTAAAAAAAAAAGTCACAATGGAGGTCACTTCTGTTTACTGCCCAACAAGCCATGGCTTTTTTCTCTCCTGCCCCCAGACAAACTCTGATAACTAGATCATCAGCAACAAAGTGATGCTGAGCATATACCACCCTCCCTCAGTCTTAGACAGTTCATATTGTCTACACCTTTACCTCCAAACATCTGAACCATCCCTAATAAGGGGAAAAGTCATTCTTATCTTTTATTTTATTTTATTTCTGTAGGGCAATGAGGGTTAAGTGATTTGCCCAGGGTCACATAGCTAGTAAGTGTTAAGTGTTCGAGGCCAAATTTGAACTCAGATCCTCCTGACTCCAGGGCCAGTGCTCCAACTACTGTGCTACCTGGTTGCCCCGAAAGCTCTGAGAAAGACTCTGTACCTCCCTCAGAAACCTGTTCTAAATTTCCGTCTAGCTATCCTTAAGTTGCTCTTGCTGCTGTTGAAGTTTGTTTCCCTTAATTTTGTCTTCACTGGTAAGAGTCCAGGTCACAAGGCCTTCTGACCCGCCTTGTATCTTCACATGTCAATAAAACTCAGCCCTGTTAGAGGTTGGCTTAAGGGATTTGGGAGGAAAGATAATAGTTTTTGCCCTCAAACTTACAATCCAATGGTGGTGGTGGGGGCAACAAGTCTAACATCAAAACAATAATGAACAATATGAGGCACTACATCTGAAAGCTTAAGTTATGTAGAAGAAAAGTGAGCAGTGAGGAAAATCCTTTATAAAGGCAGCAGGACATGAGCCAGTAGGGATGTCTCATTTTGGACTGGGGATGAGAAAGTGAGAGGTTCCATGCAGGGGAGGAAAGGGAGGAAGGTAGGAATGGGCAGAATGTTTTATTAGTGGGTGAGGCTATGGAGCTAACATGGGGGGGTGTCTGAAATAGTAGGAGGTCTACAATATACAAAAAGTTGTATAGGGGCGGCTAGGTGGCGCAGTGGATAAAGCACCGGCCCTGGATTCAGGAGTTCCTGAGTTCAAATCCGGCCTCAGACACTTGACACTTACTAGCTGTGTGACCTTGGGCAAGTCACTTAACCCCCACAGCCCCGCAAAAAAAAAGCAAAAAAAAAAAAAGTTGTATAGCAGTACTTGTAACAAAAACAAAGAAAAAAACTGGAAACAAAAGGAATGAACAAATTGGGATATCTAAGTGGAATGTAATTATTATGCATCATAAGAAATGACCGTAAAGAATTCAGATAAACTTGGAGCTCAAGGAACAATTTACACACTGATCACAATAATGTAAAAAAAAGCAACACTGAAAAAAAACCCTGGTCAATACAATAACCAATCCTGACTCCAGAGGGCTGAAGGTGAAACATACCCAGCCCTATTCTTGGCAGAGAGTTGGTGGACTACAGGCATGGAATGAGACAAGGAAACTATACTGGCTTGTTTTGTTAAACTATACAGGGTATCCATAAGTCTCGGTGCAGGAAGACTTATGAGATACTGTACTTATAGCTGGGGGTGGATGACTTCAAAATGACAGAGATGTTAAAAAAAAACAAACCAACAACCAGACTTATAGCAATTTAATATTTGATGTAGTAGGCAACAAGTGATTGAGTGGTGATTTGAGCAGGGGAGCCATGTGACAATAATGGTGTGTAAGTGGCAGCAGTATGCAGGGAGTATGATTTCTCCAGTTCTCTGGCTGACTTTTGGGTCACATTCATCTCTCCTTGTACTGGTCCCTCAGGGAGGCTGGATTTGTACAGCCAAGATGAGTGTAGATATTTCCTGCGTAGCTAGCCCACAGCAGCTCTATTTTTTCTCACTCTCCCTGAACCTACAATCATCACTTCTAATGAGACAGGTTTTCGACTTCAAATGGATCCAAACTAGTAAACCTCTCATTTCCCCTCTTGGTTGTCTTCATATCAAACAAAAACTAAAAATCAAAAGGCAATTTGGGTCAGCTTGGGCAGTGAGCTTTCGCATTTGAATTCCCAAATTCAAGTGCTTTTACTTCTAAAATTTATAAACACTTCAAAAATCAATAAAGAAACAAAACCCTTCCTCCTCACCATTCAAAACAGGTCGTCAGATGACATTTCCTCTACTTTCTCCGAAAATATTTAAATCTTAGCACTAAAATTTCTACAAAAAATATTCCTTCTTTCTTCCCTTCCCTAATTCCAAGGGAGAAAAAAGTGAAGTTATTTCTGTGTGTGATTTTTTTCCATAAAAGTATTTTATTATTTTCCAGTTACATGTAGATATAGTTTGCGACATTTGTTTTTTTATAAGATTTCTAGTTTCAACTTTTTCTCCCTCCCTCCCTCCCCAAGACACCGAGAAATCTGATATAGGTTATATATGTACAATTACATTAAACATATCTCTGCATTACTCATACTGTGAAAGAAGAATCAGAGCAAAAAGGAAAAACCTCAAAAAAGCAAAACAAAAAACAAATAGAGATAGCATGGTTCAATTTGCATCTAGATTCCACAGTTTTTTTTTTTTCTAGATTTGAAGAGCATTTTCCATCATGAGTCCCCTGGGAACCACCTTGGACTGCTGAGAAAAGTCAAGTCTATCACAGCTGATCAACACACAATGTTGTTAATACTGTGTACAATGTTCTCCTGGTTCTGCTCATCTCACTCAGCATCAGTTCATGTAAGTCCTTCCAGGTTTCTCTGAAATCTGCCTGCTCATAGTTTCTTACAGCACAATAGTATTCCATTACATTCATATACTACAACTTGTCCAGCCATTCCCCAATTGATGGGCACCCCCTCAATTTCCAATTCCTTGTCACCACAAAAAGAGCAGCTATAAATATTTTTGTACATGTGGGTCCTTTTCCCTTTTTTATGATCTCTTTGGGAAAAAGACCTAATAGTGGTATTGCTGGGTCAAAGGGTATGCATAGCTTTATAGCCCTTTGGGCATAGTTCCAAACTGCTCTCCAGAATGGTTGGCGTGTGTGTGATTTTCTTAACTGTTTTCGTGTAACATGTCCCTGTGGCAATCTAGTGAAGGCTCAGGATCCCTTCTCAGAATAATGTTTGTTGCCTACATTTACAATGGAAGGAGATGCTTTATTTCATTTTAGAAGTTAGTGAAAACAAAGTTGTAATTTGTTTCCCATCCAAGTTCAAAGACTCCCTCCCCTCCCCCCACAACCCCAGGTTAATAAGCCCTGTCTTAAACTGTCATTTCATGCACTAAAAACTAACAGTTTAATGTCTGGCTTCTGAACTCCCACTAAGTGCCATTTTCAAAAGCTGTCTGCTAAAGCAACAATGACTAGTATTTATTCAGCTTTTTAAAGAGTGCAAAGTGCTTTTACCTGTATAATCTCACCTGATTCTTCCTCTCAGCTATTTCACCAGGTAAACGCTATTATCATATTCATTTTATAGACAAGAAAATTACGGTTGAGAGGGCAAGTGATTAGACCAGGGTCTTGTCACTAGCAAGGCAAGATGTGAACTCAAGTATTCCTAATTCCATGTATCTGGAGGACTAGTCTGGATGGTAGAAATAAATCTAGTATTTATTAAGTGCCTACTATGTACCAGACACTGTGTTAGGAAATGGGAACATGAAATATAATGAAAGAAACTACCCCTATTAGCAAGAAGTTTGACATTCCAATAGGGAAGATGAGTTCCACGCTGCCTCTGACACATAATGACTGTGACTGTGGGAAAGTCTAGTAAGCTCTCAGCCACTTTCTTTTTTTTTTCTTTTTTTTTTTTTAGTGAGGCAATTGGGGTTAAGTGACTTGCCCAGGGTCACACAGCTAGTAAGTGTTAAGTGTCTGAGGCCAGATTTGAACTCAGGTATTCCTGACTCCAGGGCCGGTGCTCTATCCACTGTGCCACCTAGCTGCCCCTCAGCCACTTTCTAAGATGATAGGAATTGCTGAGCTGGAACTGTGCTTAAAGGGCAGGTGGGATTTTGAAAAGTAGGAAGGAATAGGAAGGCCATTCCAGGTGAGGGAAGACAAGCCAAGGTATGGAGGCAGGACTACTCCAAGTACATCTGAGATGGGAATAGGAATGAAAATAAGTTTGGAAATAGAAGGTGATTTGTGGAAGTAATGTAACAAGAACTGTCTTGAGAGCAGGAGAGACTAGAGTTCTAGTTCTGGCTCTGCCAGTAGTTAGGTATGTGATGTTGGCTAAGACACTTAACCTCATCAGGCCTCAGTTTCTCATCTGTGAAATGAGGGTAGAGTAAATGATTTCTGTGGTCCTTTACAACTCTAATAATGATGATGATGATAGCTAGAATTTAAATAGTGCTTTAATGTTTACAAATTGCTTTACAAATATTATCTCTCATTTTATCTTTACAACAACCCTGGGAGGTGATTGTATTATTATACTCACTTTAGGGAAGTTGAGATTAAATGACTTGTCCAAGGTAACAGAGCTAAGTATATCAGAGGTCACAGGGCTATGTAAACTGGATTGGAATCAGGTCTTTTTGACCCTAGGCTCAGGGTTCTATCCTGTAATCCTGCACTGTAATGCAAAAGCCCTCGAATGCCAGGTTGAAAAGTTTGGACTTTATCCTGTTGGCAAGGGGAATCCTTTTGGATCAGGGAAGTCCCATGATGAAAACAGTTCTTTCCACATTCGGTAGCTCAGGGTCACCTATACCATGACAAGGTGGGAGATTATCATGTGCTTATTTTGGGGGAATGGGCTCTGAAAAGCCCCAGGATGGTTGAATACTGCATACAGTTGAGTTCTGTGCAATAATCACAGTGCTTTATGGGACTTGAGATAACTTATATAAATGCTGCCCTTAGAATTTACTAACATGGGCTGCTTGGCAACTAGACCTGTTTGGAGTGAAATTGTGAGGAATGTGCCGGATTGGTCCTCAATTAGTAGGTAGGCAGTAAGCTGGCTCTCTGGTGTAGCGTAGGTAATCCATTTGTTATGCAGCATCCATAAATAATGACTGAAGAGCTAACAAAGGAATGGGTTTTGTAAAACACTCTGAATCAGAGAATTGCCAAGGAGTGGCACTCTGGTACTTGTCTGTTTTAATCAGGCACTCTGGCTTTATCTTTTACATCTCTTTCTCAGCCAGCCCGGACACAGCTGAGCAAACAAAGGCAGGAGGCAGTGGGGACACCCTGACTGTGAGTGCATCCTCCCTTACTTGACTACGTCGAGTGACAAAGTTTGGATGGTACTCCTCCAAGCCACAGGCCCACCAGTCCATAAAATGAATGAAAAGCTTCAAAAGTCATAGCTGTTGTCAACAAAGACATGGAAAGGAGAGCATCCATTTCTCCTCTCTCTTTCCTTTCCTCTTCTATAGTTCCTACCAGTCCAGCTCACATTTCCATCAGCTTCCTTAACCTAATTTAGGTACTTTCTACTTAGGAGGAAAAAAAAAAAAGAACTGCACATTTAAAACAACAGATTCACTCATTCACTATGTTGGAGGTTCTTTTTCTGTTCAGTATTTTTTTCAATAACTTGCATAAAAGCACAGATAATGTCCTTATCAAACTGAAGATGACATAGAGTCAAGAGGAATAGCTAATGCTCAGATGACAGATATGAGATCCAAATTTTGACAGGTTAGAATGATGGGCCAACTCTAGTAAGATGAAATTGGATAGGGATAAATGTAAAGTTCTGTGGTTGGACTAAAAAAAATAATTTGTACCAAGTACAGGATGCGGGAGAAGTGGTTAACAGTTTACCAAAAAAAAAAAAAAAAAAAAAGGAAATAAGAGAACTACAAAACATAGTGTGAGTCAACAATGCCAAAAAGCAAATGCAATGTCAGGATGCATTAACTTTGTTATAGCATCTACAACTAGGGAAGTCACAGACAACACAAATATTAAGCCCCTTCTATTTGCAAAGAAGGTAAAACGTAATAAAAGATTAAAAACTACATAGTCCCTGCCCACAAAGAAGTTATGCTCTCTTGGGGGTAGAGGAAGAGATTAAGTCATATACTGTACTCTTTCCAGGTCTAGATATGTAAAATATCATGGTTTAGGCAGCTAGGTAGCATTGTGAATAGAGGGCCTGACATGGAATCAGAAAGACCCAAGTTCAAATCTTGCCTCTGACACAGTTGTGTGGTCATCTAATCTCTCTCAGCCTCAGTTTCCTCATTTGTAAAATGGGAATAAAAATAGCACCTACCTTACTGGGTTGTTGAAATAATATATGTAAAATTCTTTGGAAACTTCAAAGTGCTTTTTAATTGTTAGCTATTCTTATCATTTTATTTTAGAAAGGAAATTGAAAAGTTGGAGCATTTCTCAAGAATTCAAACACAATGGTGAGAAAACTGGAGATCAATCCATATAGAATTAGTTTAGAAACCAGAGTATGTTCAGCCTAAAAAGATGTATGAAGGAAATGGTTGCAGTCTTTAAGAAAAAAGGATTATGAGCTTATTATTAAATATACATAAAATGAATTAATTGCTTTACAAGTATTTACCTTTAAGTAAATGCATTTCAATGAATAAAATGTCATAACTTTCTTTTCACTCCCTTTGTCTCCACTGGGTTTCTCTGGCTACACATTCCCATTTACTTTTTATACTTTATTTCACGTTTTATATTATTTTGCTTTCTATTATTTCATAAAATTCTTTCCGGATTTCTTTATATTCCTCATACTTGTCAATTTTAAATGAATTACAATACTGCATAACATTTATGTACCAAAATGTATTCAACCATTCCCCTACTGCTGTAAATTTTGGTTGTTCTTCAAGTTTTCTTGCAATTACAAATTATAATCCTATAAAAAAATCTTTGAATATAGGAACTGAGGATTAAAAACAACAACAGTCCCTGCCTTCAGGGAACTTCCATTCTACTGTACACACTATTCTCTACATATCACATACACAGTCTCTCTGGTAATACAACCACTTCTCTGCTAAGGGGTACCATCAAAATAAATGAACTCTGATTTTTCTATGTCCTCAGGTCACCGTGGCTTTCTCTGTATTGTAGTGGATAAAGCACCGGCCCTGGATTCAGGAGTACCTGAGTTCAAATCCGGCCTCAGACACTTGACACTTACTAGCTGTGTGACCCTGGGCAAGTCACTTAACCCCCACTGCCCCACCAAAAAAAAAAAAGTCACATTCCTTGGCTTACTTTCAAAATTATAAATTTGCAGGCAATTCAGTGGATGGCTAAGGGGAAACAAACCTTAACTGTGATAAAGCCAATTTGCTGTGTGACCTTGGATTTAACTTCTCTTTAATTAAGTTTTTTTGTCTACCGAATAAGGGGTGGGGGGGTTAAACTAGACAATCACTCAGATCTGTTCCAGTTTAAACATGGTACCACTCTAAAACAGAGCAAGGGAGGAGGAGGATATAGGGAGATCATGAGATCTGGGTTTGTCATCCTGACTCTTCCATTTTCTGGTTTGTGACCTTTGACAAATCACATAACTCCTCTGGGCATTTTCCTCATGTGAATAACAACAACAACAACTAGCATTTTAATCTAGTACCAACTCTGTGTGAGGCATTGTGCTAAGCATTTTACAAATATTATATTTAGTCCTCACAACAACCTTGGGAAGCAGTTGCTATTATTGTCATCCCCATTTGACACATGAAGAAAGTGAAGTTTAGAGGTTAAGTGACTTAGCCAGGGTCACAAAGTAGTGTCTGAATCTGGATTTGAACTCAGGTCTTCCTGACCCAAGAGCCAACACTCTAACCACTGCACCATCTTGCTGCCTCTAAATAGAGATGATAATAATATATTACTCGCTACCTCATGGGATTGCTGTGAAGATCAAGAGATAAGAGATGTAAAAGTAATTGAAGAAAGTGAAAGATATTACACTGATTATTATTAAATCATTTATATTATTAAAGTTGCAACAAGAAGTATTAGTCAGACTCCAAAGCAGCTTTGAGGCAGTTAGGAGAATAAACAGATGAGGCTGATAAAAATCACTAATAATTAAACTCTTATATGAAAAGCATATCCACCTTTTGAATGGAAGAAAGGGAAATGATTCTCAGGAGCTGGAGTTGTACACCTTATTCTAATTTTTTTCTGGTCATGCTGTATGGCTGGAAGTCATACCAGTCAAAGAAAAATCTGAAGCTAATGATCAAAGGGTAGCAGAGAGGTACAGGCCACAACACATTGCAAACAAGCTATGCTGCAGGAGAAGCAATGTAAGAGATGTCGTCAGGGAAACATATGACAGGAAAAAAGATTGTGCCCTCCACTGGTATCCACACAATATCAAGAGAACTTGAGGAAGATCCTTAGGATATTGGATGGAAAACTCATGAAAGATATGAGAGAACATGGACAATGTAACGCGATTGGAATGACGCCACCTGCTGGAGACTTACTGTAGAAGAGTTTCACCCATGAAGCGAAGGTCTTTGAGGGCAAGACCAGGAGTCTTTTCTTTGGCGTCACTTCCTGACGCGGGCTGGTGGGAGGAGGAAGGAAGAGACTGGCGCTGAGTCTCGCGCTTTTTCCTCTGGACTCTGGTGGAGAAGGGAGCTAAAAATGTGCTCTCCCTTTAATAGATAGAAATCTAGGCCTTTCTCTCTCTCTTTACCAAATTCTTATTCTCCTTAATAAATGCTTAAAAGTCTAACTCTTGCTAAAGCTTATAATTTATTGGCGACCACTCATTAGATATTTTAGACAGTTTAGCTAGAATTTTAGCCCTTAACAGATGGCTGACCACAAAGAGGAAAGCTAAACCTCAGTCTTCTTCTGATCTTCTGGTTGGGTAAGAAATTTCCCCTCCCTCTCCCTTTAACTGCTAAGTACTGGTGTACTGGTTGTGTTTTCCTTTAAATTTTTTCGAATGGACCTTTTAAACTCCCTAATTATCCTATTTTTGATTTTAGTCTGTTTAACCAGACAAATGGGAGATAAGATCATGTTAATGCTTTGTTTTTGTGGATTTTCTATTTTTCTTTTTATTTTTGTTAAAAGAGCCAGCAACTTACTCACACAAGGAAATATCTCTCCCTCTCCCAACCATGCTTTTTCAGAGAAACCTGAAGAGATTCCCGCAGCTTTTCCCAGTTCTAACACTAATTGTTGCTTTAATTTTGCATGCCTGGAGGCAATGACCCACCCTCTAGAAGCTTTTAATCCCCTAGCACCTGGAGGCAAAGTGGGGGAAGAGGAATCCAGGCCTGAGTTCAAAATCAAGTCTGATTCAAATTGCTCTGGTCCCTCCCCTCCTCTCCAGACCCCACCCTCTACTCCTCCTATGGCCAAGCCCATAGCTTCCCCTTCCTGGGAAGTCCAGAGATCTGGTGCATGCTCAACTTTTTCTACCTGCATTTGCAGCTTCAGGCTCAGCCCTTCCCTGGCCTGGCTGTGCTTTTGAGACAACCTTAGAAAACCCTTTAAATTCCAGATATGCTCGATTTGTTCATAATTTTGCTAACCTGCTTTTGTCTTTAATTAGTAATCTTATAAAGCATTTGTATGGTGAAAAGACTGACAGACAATATAGAGGGGTTAAAGAAGAAAAACTTAAGCTGAATAAGAATGACAACCATCAACATAGTTCAAGACTCTGCTTCTTTTGCCATGGAAGGGTATATATTTTACAGAAATGTAGAAGTAAGCAGCAAGGTATTGATATGAGTATTGGGGATTTTAGATATCGGAATCAAAAGTGTTCTGAATTCACTCAGAGTAATTGTATCAGTTCAGAGGTTACATAGGATTTCTATGCTATTACATATACATTTTGAAATTAATGGTATGGGTTTATTTTCATAGAGATTTTCATGCTTTTGAGATTGTGTCATACTTAGTTTCTAAAACAAGGAGAATATTTGTAAAAGCTTTTTATAGTCATGTGATCAAGTTTATATTTATAATACTCTTATTGATATTAAGTTCATATTCATTTAGATTTCCTTAGTTTGAATTTCACTGTATTTTATTGTTCCATGTGTATTTTCTTCTATTCATTTGTCTATCTAATTTTGAAAAATTGCAAGATGGTTTTGATTTCATAATACAATGTTAATTCTAGGAGTATTGTGCTCCCATATTCTGAGTTGTTTGTTTTTGTTATTTTTTTTTCCTCAACTGATTATTTGATCAAACTCTTTAAAGCATTTCCCTGGCAAATTGGTTGCCATGGCAAGTGTAAATTGATTCTAGAATTATTATTTTTGATAAGCATATTCCAAAAAAAAAAAAAAGAGGGGAACATTTGTAAAAGTTGTCTTTGAGATTGTGTTGTGCTTTAACTTGTATTTAAATATGTTCAGATTTTTCAAAAAAGTAATTGTATACTAAGTTTAAAAAAAAGGGGTATTATTTGAAATTGTTGCATAATTATATATTGTGTTCTGAGTCAAGATGTATTCACATTTTTTGCAATCATTTATTATCCTCAATTTTTAAATCCATATGAGACTTGGATTATGGGAACTTATCATTTAAGACATTAATTGCCTTTATTCTGAGTTATCAGATGCCAGTTGGCCAAGATGCCATCCAATCACAAGAGGAATACATGCAAGAGCAGACACTGAACTGTCACATGAGGGGAGACATGCATGAAGTCAAGGTATGGCCGAGGGAACGGCTTTTGACAAATGTTGAGGTTGGATTCTCTTTGTTTAATATTTTATTTTATTTTTCCCCACAATATTGTACAGATGGCTGGAAGTATTCATCCCACCCATCTCACTCCTACACCTGGCTTCTATGCTCCCTCCTATATGCCTGATGCCATGGACATCTCAATCCATGCATCTGGTTAAGTCTGACTCAGTTTCCTCCAATATGTTCGGTGGCATGGACATATATTCCATCCACCTATTTTAGACCTGGCATACTGCATGGACAGTACATATTGCTCAAGTGTGGGAATGCTCATATCCATCATTTCTCTGTTCTTTTATGGTAACCCCCATAATTATCTCAGATGTCATGATAAATAACAGTGTTGAATTTGGCCTTGACATCTGTTACCAATTATATTAGATTTGTAATTTCTCATAATGGCATGAGGATAATTAGGCAGATGATGCAAAAGGTGATGAAACAAAGATAAAAATTATTTTTAAAAAATTAATATTGCAGCAATTGTCTTCTCAATTACCCTCCAAAAGGGGGGACTATAGTATATATAATTTTAAAGGATGTTTCAATTTTTGTTTTATTATATGTTTCATGTGTAACAACCAAGATTCTGAATTCCCTTAGACATGTTTTTGAGAACTTTCATTGTTTGATTTGATTATTGATAAAGCTATTTTAAAGTTGTGTTAAGCTCAATTTTGTAGGAAATTTTCCTGGCTGATTACCAGCATCCACACATCAACCCCTGAAGAGACTTCCATTCCACGACTACACCTAGAGGACATCTGAGAAAAGACTTTCAGAGACTTTAAATGAACAGTTTTGATTTGTTGTTTTTGTTGTTTTTTTTCTCTTTCTGTTATAATATACATCATCTGTAACATGTATTCTCTGCAGAGGCCCTCCCTTTGCAAGACTAATGTCAAAGCGTCGGTTCATGAGGACAAAAAAAAAATCGCCCCTCTGAACAAAACTTTCCTCTCTTCCTTTTCTATATTGTTGTTCACATATTAGTTAGCAATAGTTATTATATTCTTATTACTGTTCCGTCAAGGAAACATTTTGTTTCTTGAGGAACAACAGGGGGGACTGTAACGCGATTGGAATGACGCCACCTGCTGGAGACTTACTGTAGAAGAGTTTCACCCATGAAGCGAAGGTCTTTGAGGGCAAGACCAGGAGTCTTTTCTTTGGCGTCACTTCCTGACGCGGGCTGGTGGGAGGAGGAAGGAAGAGACTGGCGCTGAGTCTCGCGCTTTTTCCTCTGGACTCTGGTGGAGAAGGGAGCTAAAAATGTGCTCTCCCTTTAATAGATAGAAATCTAGGCCTTTCTCTCTCTCTTTACCAAATTCTTATTCTCCTTAATAAATGCTTAAAAGTCTAACTCTTGCTAAAGCTTATAATTTATTGGCGACCACTCATTAGATATTTTAGACAGTTTAGCTAGAATTTTAGCCCTTAACAACAAGAATCACCAAAGATGGCCAGACACAGATAGGAAAGAATCTACATCACTAGAAAGAGTACTCACATTGATGAGTTAAAAATATCATATTCTAAATAACTCAAATTTCATGTCACAGGAAGTGGCTATATGCCATAGAGGTCAACTGGTTAGGTTGTGGTACTAATGAGGTCAAGGCTAAAGATTCAAGTCCTAGATGAGGAGGTGGCCACCACTCAATCTCTGCTCCCTCATTCAGGGAGACAGTCAATAGATAAGAGGATCCCTAGGAGAGAGGCCTGGTTTGGGGGCTAATTTGGATATTAACAATGTCATGGGAAATGAAAGACTCACCCAGAATTTCTTCCTGCCTGTTTGCTCTTTCACCCCATTGACAGGATATGGTCATTGACCCCAGGTGCATTGGGATACTATCAGGGTGTCACACATACTACTCTGAGACAACTGTAGGGATTACAGTTTAAATATAAAACCCTTTTTGTGTGTGTGTGTGAGAAGCAATTGGGGTTAAGTGACTTGCCCAGGGTCATACAATTAGTAAGTGTCAAGTGTCTGAGGCCAGATTTGAACTCAGGTCCTCCTGAATCCAGGTCCAGTGCTTTATCCACTGTACCACCTAACTTCCCCCAAAACCTTTTTTTAAAATCCTTGTGGAGCAGTTTTATTTTATTTTGTTTTGTTTTGTTTTTGCCATAATGAATTTTAGTATATTGAACTTTTAAGTTGACAACCCTATGGGAGAGCTGAGAGACTAAATGCACATCTAAGTTTCCATTTCATAAAAGGAGCTGTTTTTGTTGAGTGCTTTCTGAATTCAAGGTCTCACTCATATGGGAGGCAGTGCAAATGTACAATAGACAAGTTGTGTAAATTTTGTAAATTTTAAATACTTACCATACAATGTACTTTGAGTAAGCAAAGCTTATATTACACAAAATTATTTATCAATTTTATTTTATCAGCAATGCCATCACATCAAAACTTTATAGCACATTTGGTGAAACCCATGGTGAAACTACTGCCTTAAATGATGAAACACTTAAGAGTATGACATATGTGACTTTTATTTCCTTTCTCTCTCATTTTCACCTGTTCTCTACCTGTCCCTACCTAACTTTCCTTACCTCAACTAAACTGTGGTTTCCTTCTGGGCAGGGACTTCCTGCTTCTACTTTTTGTAACTCTACACCTCCAAACGATGCCATCACAAT
This sequence comes from Dromiciops gliroides, assembly GCF_019393635.1. Taxonomy (NCBI): domain Eukaryota; kingdom Metazoa; phylum Chordata; class Mammalia; order Microbiotheria; family Microbiotheriidae; genus Dromiciops; species Dromiciops gliroides. Next base: position 399,864,536 of record NC_057863.1, read on the forward strand.
TATGGTTGAATGATAAGCTATCCAACCTCTTCCCCATCTCAAAAAAAACACACATTCAATTTAGGAGGTGCTGAATACCTACTATGTGCTCAGCACAGTAGGAATGCAGAAGAAAAGACATAGTCTTCCCTATTATCCCCAAAGATCTTGAGATGAAATCTGAAAAGCCAGCCATATCAAGCAGTATATATGTTGAGTGTGCAGTGCAAACAGTAAGTACTATGGAAATTCAAAGAAGAGACAGATCACTGTCATCTAAAGGATACTCCAGAAGTTGGTCTCATGCAAGAGGTGGCACTTCAGCCATATCATTCAGCAGCCTTGTTTTGCCCCCCAACCCCCAAACACAGTGAAAAAGAATTGCTGGCCCAAGTAGTAGAGAAGTGAGGAAAGTTTCTTCAGTGAGAGGCAATCATGAAGTCAAAAGTCTAACACTAGAAAGGACCTTGGGCTTCATCTAGTCCCATCCCCTCATTTGACAAATGAGAAGACTGAGGCCCTGAGAAGTAGCTTGCCCAAGTTTTGGAAAGGTAATAAGCATCAGAGAGAGGACTTATCAAGTCTACATCTTTAAATACAACTCTCTGGAATGCAGAGAGAGGCCAACAGTCAAGCCATATTGGCCCATTTGCTGTTCTATATACATATCATGCTATGTCTCTCGTCTCCATGTCTTTGTACTGATCCTTGGAATGCATTCCCTCATCACCTCTACCTCTTGGAACCCCTGATTTCCTTTTAAACTTTAGTTCAAGCACCCCTTCCTACATGAAGCCTTTCCTGATTGGATCCATTTCTCCCTTCCTCCATGTTAGTGACTTCTCTCTCACAATTAACTCATATTCATTTTGTATTTATTCTGCACACATTTATAATATACACATCCCTGGTCTACCTCCTTAAGAGAATAAACCCCTTGAGGGCAGGAACTGCCGTTGGTCTTTGTATTCCCAGCCTGGATTGCAGTAGGGGCTTAAAAATACTTGCAGATAGACTGACCCCAGGTTAAGCATTTTCTTTTCTTTCTCCCAGAATTGCACTTTAGTGAGGTGAGGAGAAGCAGTACAGATTTGTTTCTGGAGAGGGAGCAACACCAATCATTGCTTTTAAATGTTCATAAATCATGGAATTTTCCAGCTGAGGTTTTGGAGATCATTTGGCTTGACCCCCACTTGATTCACTGTACAGATGAAGTTGGAGGCCCCATAGCAGTTCAGTGACTTGCTCAAGGTTACACCTTGGTAAGCAGTGGGAGCAGGCTGCCAATGACATCATCTTTTGATTCTTTGTGGTTTGTCTGACTACAATATGAGCTGTTCCAGATAATAAAGGAGTATGGTGGTGGTGCTTTAATGTATTACACACTTTCCCACCTCCTCAAATGGAAGATAAGGAAGATAATTTAATTATTTTCTCCAAGTTCAGGATGATTCCTACTACAGCCTGGGCTATGCTGTCACGCCATGATGTCCCTCAGAGCCTAGGGAGGTGCTGTATTTACTGTCCGTCCCTACAGTTCTGGTATCTGCTTTTTATAGTTTTCCTGTCTTCTCCCACACCATCATCTGTCTTTATCTGCTGTAGGCAGTTTAGCTGCCTCTAGCAAGTCATTGCATGGTGCTACTGGGGGAAAAAATGCTGGCATTAAAAGCTAGAGGGTATGGGTTCAAATTCTAACAGATACTTTTCATTAACTGAGTGAACTCAGAGTCACTTCTGTTCTCTGGGCTGCAAGTTTTATATAAAATTTAAAGAGAACTTATATGGTGTCTATGGTCCCTTCTAGCTCTAAATCTATGATTCTCTGATATTAATTTCCTGCCCAGAAAAACCAAATAATGAGAATGAGCACACTTGTGTATAAGGTAAGAGTAATTGAGCTGAATGAAGTATGCTGGGGTAAAACAAATAGGCTTTTAGTGCACAAACTTTGTGACTAGTTGGTGTAGTTATTTTAGTTGCTAAGAAGCTTCCCCTGTCCCAAGTCCCCAAACTTATTCTGGGTTCTCAGTTCTGTTTTTTTGACAGATGGGATGGATAAGGATATCATAAGTCTGACCTTCGAATAATTTGAGTGCTACTGTATTAACATCATAATTCTTTAACTGACTTTTTAAAAACTTTTAAAGGTTCCTTTACATCTATTATCTCATGACATCCTATTTTACCTCCCTACTCCATTGGTGAAAAAAGAAAAAGAAAACCCTTGTAACAAAGAATAAAGCAAAACAAGTTTTCACACTGGCCATCTCCAAAAAATATAGGTCTCATATGGCACCCTGAGTCCCACCAGTTCTCTTTTAGAGGTGGGGTAGCATGCTTCACTGTGGGTCCTCTGGAATCAGGGTTGGTCACTCTGTATCTGATGACCTTTCTGTACTGTCTTATTGCCTTGGTGTTATTGACTGAGCTTTGTGTTGGGCTGGAATGCATTTGTGGAAGCATTTGGGGAGCTTTTCATATATACCCCCAAACAATTCAGTATTATAAGCATTTTTCCGAGTGAAAAATAGATTGTGTTGCAAACATTCTTTTTATAAGATAGATGTTTGGACCTTAGAAATACATTTTCCCTTAGAAAGGCCAGCTCACAAAATCCCATTAAATTCATAATGTAGTTCAACTTTAGTTACTAGCCTGGATTCTGAGCCCTGACAGCCAGAGGCCATGTGTAACAGAAAGGAAAAGGAAAGTTTTTGTTTTCTCTTTGGGGGCATAGATACAGGGCTAGCCTAGGCAGAAATTCAAAATAGGTACAGTTTGTTTTGGGCACCCTCTCACTTAATTTTTGTGTTCTTTCCCACTTTCTAGTGCTCGGTTCATTTAGCCCCTTGTGTGCCATCATGACATACAGCATTTTCAAAGTAGGTAGTGTAACGATTGGAGTGACTCCATCCACCTGCTGGAGAGTTACTGTAGGAAAGCTCCGCCATGAGGAGAAGGTGTCTGAGGGCAAGCCATGCAGCTTTTCTTTGGCGTCAGGAGGTGACGTTTGCTTGTGGGTACTGTCTATCAAAGCTACCAGCCAATTAGCTTGGAGCTGTGTGTGCATGGTGGACAGGATGTTCCCAGGAGGCTTGTGGGAGGAAGGAGGGGTGAGGTTGGCTCTCTTGCTCTCTTTGGTCAGGACTCTCGTGGAGAGTGGAACAGAAATGTGGGCTTCCTGAGATAGAAGCTGAATCTAGGCCTCTTTCTCTCTCTTCACCAAATTCTTATTCTCCTTAATAAATGCTTAAAAGTCTAACTCTTGCTAAAGCTTCTAATTTATTGGTGACCACTCAGTAGATATTTTAGACAGACTAGCTAGAATTTTAGCCCCTTACAGTAGATTAGGGCTAGGGATAGGCTTCAGAGGTTATCTAGTTCACCCCTACCCTCTTCCTCATTTTACTTCCAAGGAAACTAAAGACCCAGAAAGGTTAATTTGCCTATGGTCATAGAGGTAGTAGTAAGCACCAGAGATGGAATATTCTATCAAATCTATAAAGAATATCATGCCCAGGGGCAGCTAGGTGGCGCAGTAGATAGAGCACCGGCCCTGGAGTCAGGAGTACCTGGGTTCAAATCCGGCCTCAGACACTTAACACTTACTAGCTGTGTGACCCTGGGCAAGTCACTTAACCCCAATTGCCTCACTAAAAAAAAGAAAAAAAAAAAAAAAAGAATATCATGCCTTAATTTCAAAAAGATTGAGTATCAACATACTTTAAACAGGCATCCAGCAAATCCTTCCTAAATGTTATAGGGAATTCTATTTCTGTTCATTTTGCTATGGAGAACCAGAAGGAAGGGACTTAATATGTGATTATCAAGACTATCTCTAGACTATAAAATGGAAACCTAAGGGGACATGGGAAGGAAGTACAATTATATAAGGCTTTTTTGAGGGGGGGGGGGAGAGGAGAAGAGGGATTGTTTTGGTTTGTTTTCCTCCCCCTCCCCCCCCCTTTTTTCCATAGCACATAAGCTGAAGTCATGTTTATGTGACTCCAATAGCCAGGGGCTTGATTTAGGCAACAGCAAGGCACACATAGGAAAACACGGGCCTTGTGCCACACATGAAAGGGGAAAGGTATTAATTATCCTGGAACGTTGACTCTAATTCTGGAACTTTGGTAACAAATGAGGCATGAAGCCTATTGTTCTAAGTTCGCTGTCCAAAATACCAGTCATGGCAGCATCTAATTCTGTCTGGCGAAGTACTCTGGAAGGTTTTTCCTGAAACCTCAGCCGAGCTCTGACAACTGAGCTGTAGGTTTGCCAAATGTGAGCGTGGGGTTGCTCGCCTCCACATGCTGACAATTTAGGAGCAAACGGTGGCTGCTGGATGAGGGTGAGGGGGTGGCGAGAAAGGAACAGCCACTAGTGTAATCCATCCTGGACTATTTCAGGACACAGTGTTCTGCCTTCCCTAAAGTCTTATTTTATTTTATTTTTTGGTGGGGGGGGGCACAATGCACCCTCAGTGCCTTCTAACCTTGCTAATTCTTTCCCTTCTAGCTAGAATGTTCCATTCCCTTTCTAAAATATACCATCCCTTAAACTCCAAGTCCTAAATCCTAATGAAGAGTCCAGTCTACAAAGAGAATTCAGGGTTTTTTCACTGCTGGTACCATTCACTGGGCACTTAAGGACTGCTCTGTGCCATCTCTGGTATCTTTATTGTTAAACACTTGTATTATTACTTAGGTTTTCATTTGTATTATTTTTCTCTCACCAAGTAGATTTTAAGCTCCCCGGAGGGAGGGCTGAAGGAATGGCTTTTCCATTAACGTCTACATTGTAGAGCAAATAAATATTCACTCAATGCATGAATTTCTGCATTTCAAGGATTAAGAACTTGTTGAGAAAACCAATGTCTAGAGCTGGCTGTGATCAATAAATGTGCCTGCCAGGATGGAGGTAGAGGGAATGGTTTAGATAAAGTCTTGAGGTTCCTTTCAACTCGGGGAGTGTTCTTTTCATTTCTTCTATAATATTCTGCCCTCATCAACTCAGCATTCTTTTCTAATGGCAAGAGCAATGAACAGGAAATCAGGAGACCTGGGTCTTAGTTCTGGCCCTGTCACTACTTGCATAATCTTAAACAAGTTACCAAGCCTCGGTTTCCTTTTTCTGTTAAATAAGCATAATGCTACCTGTCCTTCCTCAACAAGTTGTGGTAAAGAACACACACACACACACACACACACACACACACACCCTTTGAAAGGCTTAAGATTTCTGATCAATTAAATCACCAACCACAATTCCAGCATGATGAAGCATGCTGCCCCCACCTTCTAAAAGAGAGCTGATGGACTCAGTGTACCACATGAGACCTATATTTTTTGAAGATGACCAACATGGAAATTTGTTTTGCTTTTTTGGTACAAAGGTTTTCTTTTTCTTTTTTCCCCACACTGGGGTGGGGAAGTGGGAAGATAAAGTAGATTTTTGTTCATTGAAAAAAAAATTTTTAAAGAATGTTACCAGTACATTATCATATTGCTCTTTCCAGTTCTCAAATAAATTTACCTAGCTAGCTTTCTCAGGGCAGGCGAAGGGGGAAGGCAGAAGGGGAGTCATTAGAACATTTAAAAGACAATTATTTAGGAAGGCAGTATGATGTGGCAGGAAATGCACTGAATTTGAAATCAGGAGATCTGAGTTCTAGTCTTAGCTCTGCTATTAACAAAAATATTTGCAGAATGTAATTCTGGAAAAGTCACTTCACGTTGCTGGTGGTATGGTTTCCTCATCTGTAAAATAATCGAGTCCCAGAGGAAGATTACCAGGATGGTATGGGGAATTGAGATCATGTCATATAAGCTTCAGTTGAAAGAAGTAGAGATATTTAGCCTGGAGAAGAGGAGACCTTTGAATGGGGATGAGGAGGTGGGGAGGCAGGTAGGAAGCCCACAGGGTAACTATCTTCTGATCTTTGGAGGGCTGCCATGAGCAAGAAAGATTAAGTTGTGCTGGGGGCAGCTAGGTGGTGCAGTGGATTCAGGAGGACCTGATTTCAAATCCAGCCTCAGACACTTGACACTTAACTAGCTGTGTGACCCTGGGCAAGTCACTTAACCCTCACTGCCCTGCAAAAAAACAAAAAACCAATACAAAACACACAAAAAAAGATTAAGTTGTGCTGCTTGGTTCCAAAGAGAGGAAAACTGGAAGTAATGGGTGGAAAACTGGCATATGAACAGAGTTTTAACTAGGAGGAAAATCCTCCCTAAAAATTAGAATTTTCCAAAAGCAGACTAGGCTGGGATGGGCTAAAAACCAACATTCACATTTATATAGATAGTATTTTGCAATTTACAAAGCATTTTCTTTCTAACAGTCCTGTGAAGTAGGTAAAGGAGGGGAGGAAACTATATCAAATAATAATGATGGAGCACCCCCCTGAACACAGGGCACTGTACTTTGAAATACAAAGACGATAGTGTTTGTGGTTTAGTTAGCAATGAGAAATTACTACTGCAGATTAGGATTCTGTGGTTACAGATTCCTTCATCAAAATCCATATTTTGGTGAAATATGCCTATTGTTAGCATTTTAGAGCAGGGGTTTTTAACCTATTTTGTGTCATGGACATTTTTGGAAGACTGGTGAAGCCTATGAGCCCCTTCTCAGAATAAAGGTTTTAAATAGTTGAAGGATACATTAAATTTCAATTAGAGATGAGTGAAAATAAAGATGTAAAATTTTTTCCTACCTAAGTTTATAGATCCCCTAAAATGTATCAGTTGTGGACCCAAGTTAAGAACCCTTGCTTTATATTTTGATTAAAGCATGGTGAGAATGAGGTAAAGGTCAAAGGTTTTAACCTTGGTGCAGGCCAATGAGACTTGTTAATTTCCTTCTAAAAAATAGTTATTATTTATTTAATTATTCAAAGAATTTTCTTGACTTCCAAACTCTCTCCCCCCCCACCCTATCCCCACCCACTGAGAAGGCAATTTATGTCAAGTATACATGTGAAATCATGCAAAACACATTTTCATATTATTCATATCAGGATTTTAAAAAGCAAGAAAAATAAAGTGAGAAAACTATACCTCAATTTGTTCATCAGTTCTTTCTCTGGAGGTGAACAGTATTTTTCATCATGAATCCTTTGGAATTTTCTTGGATTAATGCATTGATCAAAGTAGCTAAGTCTTTCACAATTGATCCTGATTATAATAGTACTCTTTTTTTGTACCATGATCTCCTGGTTCCATTCATGTCACTTTGCATCAGTTCATACAGGTCTTCCCATATTTTTTGAAACCATTCTCATCATTTCTTATAGCACAATAGTATTCTATCACAATCATATACCACAACTTGTTCAGCCATTCCCCAACTGATGAGCATCCCCTCAATTTCTAATTCTTTGTGACCACCAAAAGAGTTGTTATAAATATTTTTGTACATATAGGTCCTTTTCCTTTGATCTCTTTGGTGGGGTACAGACCTACTGGTACACCTAAGCTAAAGAGTATGCAGTTTTATAGCCCTTTATCCATAGTTACAAATTGTTATCTAGAATACTTGGAATAGTTCACAACTACACCAACAGTATATTGGTGTACCTATTTTCCCTCATCCCTTCAAGCATTTGTCCTTCTGATAGATGTGAGGTGGCACTTTAGAGTTGTTTTAATTTGTATATCTCCAACCAACAATGATTTTTTAATATGACTACATAGAGCTTTGATGTCTTCTTCTGAAAACTGCCTGTTCATATTCCCTGAAAATGTATCAATTAGGGAATGGCTTTATTTTTTTATAAATTTAACACAGTTCCCTACATACTTGAGAAAAAAGGCCTTTATCAGAGAAACTTGCTGTAAAATTTTTATATTGCTTCATTGCCTATGGTACCTTTTATCAAAATGTAGTATCCCTGATTATCTCTTTTACTGGCTCTACTGCTTAAAAATTTGATTTGAAGCATTATTTTAAAGCTGTTTTGGAGAGTGTATGGCTGGGTTGCTGCCCCTAATCAACCATCTTGTTTCTGCCTGCTTTGTTCTTTTCTATAGTTACAGTTTAGAGCCTAGGCACACAAATGCATGTTACTAAAACAAGGGCCTGTGAGTTTAAAAAAAAAAAAGGAATGAATTGATGCAAATTCATGACCAATTCTGGGGAAAATAATTGCTCAAATTTCATGGTATACTGATAGTATATCCATTGGTATTAGCTTCACATAGACAAAAGATTACAGGCAGCTAGATGGCTCAGTGGATAGAGCATTGGGCCTGGAATCCAGAAGACCTGAGTTCAAATCTAGCCTGAAACACTTACTAGCTGTATGACCTTGGACAAGTCACTTAACCCCTGTTTTCCTTAATCCACTAGAGAAGGAAATGGCAAACCACTCTGGTATCTTTGCCAAGAAAACCTCACGGACAGTATGGGCCACAGGATCAAGAAGAGTAAAACAGGAATAAATAACAAATAAAAGTGCACATTTTGGAAATGATAAAGAGGCGTAAGGTTTTTTTCAAAAGGTAATTAAAAAGCAACAACAACATTTGACTTAACATCTCTAATCCAGAAATTACTGCTCTTGTGCTCAACTTCTTATGCCTTGGGGCACTTTATCATTAAGACTTACCTTCACCACATATAGTAGTGGGTAAAATAACACAACAGTAACAGCTTCAGACCCACTGCCTACCACCCTATTTCCTTTCATATGAGGCTAGTATGTCAGAAGTAGAAGGGATCTTAAAGTCCTAACTCCTTCCTTTATAGATGAGGAAACTTGAGTCCCAGGTGAAGATATTTGCTAAAGGTCACACAAGTGACTCAGTGGCAAAGTCACAAACTGACTTCACAGAACCTTGGCTTTCAGTGGTAACAGAGCTGGAAAACCATGGTGACTACTGAACTGTGCTCTCTTTCAAAAGAAAGCATGTTGGGGCAGCTAGGTGGCGCAGTGGATAGAGCACCGGCCCTGGAGTTAGGAGTACCTGAGTTCAAATCCGGCCTCAGACACTTAACACTTACTAGCTGTGTGACCCTGGGCAAGTCACTTAACCCAATTGCCTCACTAAAAAAAAAAAAGAAAGCATGTTAATTTGATATGTCAAATAAATCACATTGACTTTTCTCAGAAGGCCAAGCATGGGCTAAACGATAGCTGTTTCACACCACAGGTTTTTCAAATCAATTTGATCAAACAGCAAGCATCTGTGTCATAGCTATTAATTGCCCAGTCTCCTGCTAGGTACTGAGGAAGGTATAGAAGAAGAAAACGCAGTCTCTATCCTTTAAGCAGCTTCCAGTCTAATTGAGAAGTCAAGTCACACATACGGAACAAGACAAACTATCAATAAAACACTAGGTTGTATATAATATAGACTCTAAGTGCTAGATGTATTAATGATGATGATGATACAGCAATAGCAACTACATATAGTCCCTACTATGTGCAAGGCACCGCACCGTGCTAAGTGCTTTACTAAGATGATCTCATTTGATCCTCACAACCCTGACGGGAGGTGCTATCATCTGCATTTTATATATAAGGAAATTGAGTCAAAATTACTTGTCCAGGGTCACACAGCTAGTAAGTGTCTCAAGCCGCATTGAACTCAGGTCTTAAAAAGACAGAAGTCAAGAATAGTCAGGAAAAGCTCCACAGAAGGTGGGATTTGTGCTAGTTCTTGAAGGATGGGCATAATTTGAATAGGTGGGATGGATGGGGTGGCCATTTCAGGCAAAGGAAGAAATTCAATGTAACTCAATTAAATATTTTAATGTTTTAAAGTGGGTATATAAAACTTAAACATACTCCTTGCTTTCAGGTCTATCTTTTGACTTTTTCCCCCCTTGAATTCTCTACTCTTTAAAAAAGAATTACTTGGTAGTCACTGTATATCTTGCTGTAACTCTGCTTTCCTCATTTTCAGAAGGTATTTTGATTGGATAACTATTACATGGATGGATTTAACAGCTAGCAACCAGTTGTGTCTCTTTTTCATCTCGAGGGATGCAGGTACCTATATCCACTTTTGGCTCTGAACATTACAATTTCCTCAGCTGGACACCAGTCTCCCCAGTTAGCTGGGCAAGATGAATAGCATGTGAAACTATTCAGACTGTCTTTTTGGGGCAGGAGTAATAACTCAGCTTCCTGCCTCTTGGCTCTACCTATCCAAGAAGATGATACTGCAGATGTTTGCCAAGCTCCAGTATCAATATTAAAATTCTGAAACTGAAACCGGACTTTACTCATAACACCCCAAAGTCCTTTACAGTATATTAGCTGATTAGCGATTTCAAGCCAACGTGAATAAAATGTGACATATCTTCCTCACCCCATCTTCTTCCCATCCTGAAAGAGCTACATGAATGTGTGGTTTATCAAATCTGCCCAATTTGGCAGAAGATGAAAGCTCTTAGTTATCCGGTTGTGGAGAAGGACAGGGGAAATTCTCTACCATAATCAACAAAAGTGAAAGTTGGAGGGGTGGAGCAGGAGGTAAGGAGGAGATAAGTGAGAAGATGTAATAATGCTGCTGCTGATCTCAGATAATAGATTTAATCCATTTTTGAATTTCCTTGAAATGACTTGCTTCAGGGCAAGAAGGTTCTGCTATGCAGGTAATATCTTGGCTCTCCAAAGCTTCCTGGTCCGTGCCTGAACAAAACAGCAGCTATCTATGTAAATGAGAAACCAAGTACTGGCTGAGCTTTCTCTGTAGCACATTATAAAATTATTACTACTGGACCAAAAGAAAGACCCATTTACAGATCTATGGGGTTAAAACCACAGGGGCCTCAGACAATGGCCTCAGTTATGATCATTTCTGTGATAATGATCCTTAATTTAACATGTGCACAACACAGGATTTCTGGAAAAACAACAACAAAATTGGAGGCCAAAGTCCCCCAAATCCAGAGGTACTTGCAACTGTTCCAGTAAAGAAGGGCTAGTGAGATCGAGCACCTGGGAGAAGCAAGAAATTGTTTGTAGCTTCCAACCTAAGCAATGTTTTTTTCCTCCTGCTTCTCTTCCTAGGTTCAGCTAATAAAGTAGATGGCTCTAGAAATCTTTCATGAAAGGGAAATATAGTAAGGAAAGGGGAGAGCTGATAGAGAGAATCCTCTTAGAGCCTCCTCTTTTTCCAGCTCTTGGGTCTACCCTGGTCGTCACTGCTCTTAGTTTCATGCCCTAAACCAGGAAGAATTGTAGTTTCAGACCCTGGCCTCCATGCCATGCAACATTTCACATGTTTACTGAGTATCTACTTTATGCAAAGCATGGTGCTAGGAACAACAGTACAGAAGCTTCTCTGTAAAGGACCCTATCCCAAATCTTACCCATCCTTTACTGTCCCATTCAATATGTCTCTTCCAAGAAACCTGTCCTAATCATTTCAAATCATTATAAACACATCTTTCTCTGAGCTGTCCCTATTACTCACAAAGTACTTATTACACATTACTTTAGTTATTTTTACACCTGTAAGCAAACACCCTCCCTGGCCAACACTCTCCTTTATGCATGGTCTCCCCTTATCGGAATCTAAGTCTTGAAGACAAGGGCTGTCTTTGACTTTTTTATTTCTATATTCATTTCTTAGCACAGTGCTTGACACCTAGCAAGTCTTCATTTCATTCTCATATATAAATCTTGTCTTCCTGACTGTCAGCTCTTTTAGGGGGAGTGGCAATGTCTTGGGTTTCTTTGTATCATCCATGGTATACATAGTAACCAAGTAGATTGTGAGTTCCTTGAGGCCAAGATCTTTTGTCTTTTGTATCCTGGTAATTAGCAGGGTACCTGGCACATAGCAGGAGCTTAAAATGCTGACTCTACTATTTTTGTGGAATGATTAGCTGAGGATAAGGCTCATCATCCAAAGTTCTTGATTTTATAGATGAAGAAACTGAGGGCTTCAGTTTTATCATCTAGGAGAAAAGATCTTACATGATCTTAGATCACTTCCACACTAATCTACTAGCTACTCAATAAACACTTTTTCTTAAATTTAGCTGAATTAACTTATTAATTGAGTCAGTCTTGATTCTGATGTTTTTGTTACTGTGCAGACATTTTCAGTTCCCATATGACTCTTCTGACTTCATGTGGGGTTTTTCTTGACAAAGATGCTAGTGTGCTTTGCCATTTCCTTCTACAGCTCATTTTACAGATGAAGAAACTTGGACAAATAGGGTTAAGTGACTTACCCAAGGTCACACAGAGAGTGAGTGTCTGAAACCAGATTTGAACTAGGGAGATGAGTCTTCTTGATTTCAGGCTCAGCACTCTATCCACTGTGTCACCTAGTTGCCCTCTGTCTGATGTCAACTATCCTCAGTCACCAGTAAGATGATAAAATTTAGAGTTGGGATGATTTTCTATCCTTATTATAGGTCCCCAGTCTACCCCTTCCCTATATTTTTAATCCCGTTGCAGTCTAATTATCTTCCACAAAAAAAGCAAAAGGGTTTTCTCATGGGCATTTTTCCAGCCCTTTCAAACAGCTAAGAAACAAACTTCTCCATTCAGTCCATAACATCTTCACTGAGTGGCAAGAGAGGATTTTAAAAGCATTATTTAGGATGGAATGAACTTTTATGGAGTTCACAAGGTAGCCAAACAGTCAAACAACTAGGTCTCTGTTCTAACTTGTATCATGTTTAAAAAAAGAGAGAGAGAGAAGAAAAAAAAGGAAAAAAACCCAACTCTATACTTTCCTGATCTGCTGTTCTGGCTTTTACTGCTACTCACATTCAAGTGGGTTACAAAAGGCAAGTGACTGGCAAGTCACTAGGGTAACCACCTCCTTCTTCAAACCCTGTACTGATTTAGGTTGGTTTATTTTCTTTCTTTTACACTCCTTGAGAACAGAATTAGTTAGATCAACTGCTGGCAAGGTGAGGGGAAGCTCTTTGAGTCTGAAGTAGAGGCGGATGCAAAATGCTTCGCCTAGGACCCAAAATGGCCTTGTTAAACATGGTTGTTTGTTCTCCATGCCTGAGAAGCCCTCATGTGATTAGGATCCATCTGCCTCTTACCCCAAGAGCACTCCTGAAGCACCCAAGAACCACTTAGGGAAATGACATTTTCATTAGTGCTTTGCAGTTCTATGCAGACCTCACGTATGAGTAAGGGCTCCTTTGCTGAGACTATATCAAGAGTCTTAAAACTCCTTTAGGAATTAATCTACTTACCTTTTCCCTTGCCTGACTCCATCCTCACTTTACCCAACTCTGCCTCCTCCCCACCACCATCTAGAATTATTTAGGAGGAAGTATATGGAGATTTAAAATAACTCTAGTTAATAGAATCTTAGACCAGGCAGCTGTTCTTCAAGAACTCCAGTGAAAGGATAGAAGGGAAATTAATTACGCACTCATCTCAGGGAGCTCATTTTGAAATAAAGTATAGGGGTCCTTCAAAAATTTGCTCTGGTTCCCTTTGGCTTAGAGGGAAAAGATTACCCATATCTTGGACCTGTTTAGGATAGCCCTACAGACCAAGCTTTGGGTTTTGTGAGTCAAGGAAGCCAAGGCATCCTTCTAGGGAAGGTGAAAGTGAAAAAATGTCCTAGTGGAGAATGACAGCTCAATTTACAGCAAAACCTTAACTACAAAGAAAAAAATACTCAATTAACCATTCTATGCTCTTGCTTATCACTTTAAGATGACATGCTTGGAGGAGCTAGATGGCACAATGGATAGAGCACCGGCCCTAGAGTCAGGAGGACCTGAGTTCAAATCACAACTACACCAACAGTATCAAATCCGGCCTCAGACACTTGACACTTACTAGCTGTGTGACCCTGGGCAAGTCACTTAACCCCCAATTGCCTCACAAAAAAAAAAAACAAAAAAAAAAAGATGACATGCTTAAAGCAGAGATTTTTTAAAAAATTTAACTTCCAAACCATTTCCTGGGCTCAGTTCATCTTCTTTATCTTCATTCATAGGCCACTGATACTTAGCATGAAGGACATGAGCCCCTGAAAGGTTGCCAGTCAGAAAAAAAACTGGGCTAAAGCAGCAAAGTGATTTAAATATTTTAAAAAGATTTTTTGACCATAAAAAAATGAACATAAAGGGCTCAGGAATTTCAAATTAATTGAATCAATCAAATATTACTAGGTATATATGTCCAACTTTCTGCTAGTTGTTTCTGGGAGATACAGAAGACATGCTCTATACCCTCACAAAGCTTACAATTTGAAGAAGACATATAAGAAATAGGGAACAGGAGACCACAAACACTCGCTCCAGCAAAACAGGCCTTCCCACTTTTCCCCATCCATGGTACTCCACCTCTGGTCTCCATGTCTTTTCATTGGTTGCCCTCTATTTTTGGAATGTACTCCCTTTGATAATCTCCAGTTTCCATCAAGGCCCAGCTCAACGATCACCTTCTACGTGAAGCCTTTCCTGTTCTTACCAGCCACTAGTCCCTCCCCAAATTAACTTATATCTATATGTGTATGTGCATGAATGTGTGTGTATATATACATATGTGTCTTTATATGTATATGTTGTTTATGTCACCAGGATTGTAGATTGTAAACTCTTTAGGGGTGGTGGGAGGGAAGGAATTGTTGCTTAGTAAATACCCATAGTTTGATGGATTGGTACACTGATGGTGTACCATAGTGGTGTCAAGCAGAAATTGAGGCCACTAACTGTTGTTCAGTTGTGTGCAACTCTTCATAACCCCATTTGGGGTTTTCTTGGCAAAGGTCAATACCTTTGTGGTTTGCTACTTCCTTCTCTGGCTCATTTTCCAGTTAAGGAACTGAGGCAAATAGGGTTAATTGACTTGTCCGGGGTCACACAGCTAATAAGTGTCTGAGGCTAGCCTCGGACCCAGACTCAGGAAAATGAGACTTCACATCCAGCATTCTATCTACTGTACCACCTAACTGACCCTAGAGACCACTAAACCATACATAAAGACCCTTGTGGGAAGCATATTGACTTAGAAAACCATATACTGACATTATCTATCTGTATTTTTATTTATTTTGTTAATATTTTCCAACTATATATATATTTTTTCTTCTTTTTTTTTTTTGCAAGGCAATGAGGGGTTAAGTGACTTGCCCAGGGTCACACAGCTAGTAAGTGTCAAGTGTCTGAGGCCGGATTTGAACTCAGGTACTCTTGAATTCAGGGCTGGTGCTTTATCCACTGTGCCACCTAGCTGCCCCTCCAACTATATTTTAATCTGTTTCAGTTGCACTTAGGAGTGCTGAGGTACAATGGACCACTGGCTGTATGTTTGACAACTCTAGTGTTCTATACATACAACCACAAATGCTTTGACTCACCTAACAAACATTTATTAAGCCTCTACTTTATACAACTACTATGCTAAGCACTGGGAGTATAAAGACAACACAATCCCAGCCTGAACACAAGACAGGAAGAAAACAAGAATTTATGTGTCAAGCACTGTGTCAAGCACTTGGTATACAAATAATAAGATGAAAAAATGGCCCTGGGGCAGCTATTTGGCAGAGTGGATAGAGCACCGGCCCTGGAGTCAGGAGTACCTGAGTTCAAATCTGGCCTCAGACACTTAACATTTACTAGCTGTGTGACCCTGGGCAAGTCACTTAACTCCAACTGCCTCACTTAAAAAAATAAAAAAAAAAAAAGGCCCTGCCCCAAAGTAGCTTATATTCCAATGGGGGAAGACAACACACAAAAGGGAGCTGAAAAGTGGGAGTAGGTTGAAGGGGATGATAGTACAGAGGAGGGCAAAGAGATTGATTTTGAAGTCCAGAATGTCAGGAACAGGTTTGGAAGGGGAATGGCAAGTGAGCCTGGGCCTCTTCATAAAACAATAGCTCCAGGAGGAACTCACAAATGATGAAAAGGGGATATGCAAATCTTGTGGAAAGATGTTCCATGATGAGCAAACCATCTGGGTGGTAGGATGATCTAGGGCAAGAAGGCACGAGGCTAAGGGGAAGTTCCAGGATGAAAGAGCAGTAGGAACAGAACTCCCTCAAGGAGTTTATGGACGATGAAGAGATGTGGAATATCATCAGGTGGATTGTGAAATGGGCAAAGGAGAAATCCAGAAGAAATGCTATAGGAAAATCTAAGAAGAGAGGGAAAACTTTCTGCTTCAGGGCATTAGTGAAGGCTTCATGATGAATGTGGAACCTGAGGAGAGCCTTGAAAGAAGAGATGGATTCTGACAAGCGGACATGACCAGGGATTACATCCCAGGCATGGTAGACAGTTTGAATGAATGTTCTGAGATAGTTTTGCTTGATCTGAGATGATACATCTGCTTCTTGCCTTTTCTTTTTCCACAAAAGTTAAGCAATTTGGATTTCCAAAGGAAACTTTCCATTTTTCCAGGCTCTAATTTTCTAGAGCAACCAAAGTTTCAAATAAATAAATATTTAGATGAAGAACATTAAAGAATGTTACATTGACAACAGATGCTGGCTTTCATCCCAGCCACTCACTGGCCACAAACACTCTCCCAAGTTTGTACATGGAGCCCCATAAATCATACTGCAAGGGCTTTATAACTTACAGATGGATGGTGATTTATGGAGCCATTATGTTCAACTTCCACCTGAAGTCCCAGACTTTCACATGTTGGTAGGGAAATCAATGAGGACGAGAAAATGCCACTGTGTGGGGGGGGTGGGGGTGGGGGTCATTCCCACTGGAATCCTAGAGCAAACACTATAGAATTTCCGGCTGCAAATTCTGCAAGCTGGGAAAGCCTGGAATGCAAGTCTCATTCTGCAATTCTCAGGGAATGTTTAGGAAACAATCTATCCACACACTTTTCTCCTGGGACAGGATATTAGGAAATCTGAGGAGCCAAATGAATTTTTTCCCACTTATAAGAATGGAATGGGAGGTATGGGGAAAACTGATTTCTGTAAATGAAGGTACAAATATTTCTATTACAAAGGCTCTGTGTGTGTGTGTGTGTGTGTGTGCGCGCGCGTGCGCGCGCACACACACACACACACACACACGAGTGCGTGCGCGCAGGGCTGGGGAGAATATAGTAACCCAGAAAGAGAGTCTCCCAGAAAGAGTCTCCCACATTAAAGAAATCCCAGCATGCCATGTACAGAAGAAAGGATACTAGTCAGGAGACTGCCATTAAATATGCTAAATAAATACCCTGACTACATCACAAGTTCTCTAGGTCTCAGTTTGTAACCAGTTAAAAATGACGATATTGAACTAAATGATCTCTAAGAAAAACTATCTATGAGAGAGATGGTGGTATCATAGAAAGAGTCCTAGACTCAGGCAGAAGACCTAGGCTCACATTAAAGCTATAACTCTGCCAAGGTGCATCACTGGGTAAATCTCTCAATCTACCCAAACTTCAATTCCTTCTTTGGTAAAATAGGAATCAATACCATTGCTTGCTTCACTAGAGTAACCATTCTAAGGAAACTGTTTTGTAAATATTAAAATACTATATATCCTATATCTATGTCTATATATATATAACCTATATCCGATTATCTGCTGTCTAGGGGAGGGGGGGAGGGAGGGGGGAGGGAGGGAGAAAAATCTGAAATTGGAAAGTATGTATAAAGAAAAGTTGAGAACTATCTTTACATGTAACTGGAAAAAAAATACTTTATATCAAAAATTTAAAAAAAATACTATATAAATGTGGGCTGCTATTATTACCCATTCCAGATCTGACACCTTATCAATATTTGAGAAACAGACACCCAAATTAACAAGCCAGATAACTGAGGGCAGTATCTGGCTTACAAAGAGACTCTTCACTTTACAGAAAATCAGGCCACTGGACCTGTGATTTTACTAGTATATGGAATTCCTGGGTGAGGAAACTCTCTACTGATACATGGTCAGTGCCTTCATTGAAACGGAGACTCTGAGCTCTACCTACTTGCCCAGATATTAAAAAGAGGACTTAAACCCAGGTCTTCTTGGCCATATTGCCTTAGGGTACCTCCACAGTAGTCATCCTCCCCTAACATTTTAATAACCCAAAAAAAATAATAATCCATAAACAATTTCTGAAGGAACACAGTAATAATTGTATGAAGTAAAGCACACCAGCAATGCACCCAGCAGGAAGCAGGGAACACAAAGAAGGAATGAAGCCAGAGATGCCCAGACCCCATGAGCTAAATGGTCTAACATACATTCAGAGGCACGCATAGTTCTGTCATTCAAATAGATTCCAACCATTCCGCCAAAAGAACAAACACAGGATGGTTCAGGGAAGAACAAGGGCAAACTCCCTGTCCCACCTGGACGATGCTTCTCACCTTTCCTGGGGAAGTCCTAATGGGCTGAACGATGAAACTAACAATCACCAAATATCCCCACAGATGTATCTGAGGCTCAAAAGAAGCCAGTGCTTA
The DNA here is from genome assembly GCF_019393635.1 of Dromiciops gliroides. Lineage (NCBI taxonomy): Eukaryota > Metazoa > Chordata > Mammalia > Microbiotheria > Microbiotheriidae > Dromiciops > Dromiciops gliroides. Next base: position 399,882,892 of record NC_057863.1, read on the forward strand.
AGCAGCGCAGAAACTTCGTGCAAGCCTCAGCATTAATGCCAGTCAAACATGCAGCTCAGCAAGACAAACTCAGCAGCTGATGACAGGCAGTGGATAATGGGTTTCTGTCAGCTTGCCTCCAGGTGTCCAGGAAAGAAAAAACATCTGGATTTGTATGGTGAACTGGACTCAGGGGACCTGAGTTCAAGTCCTTCATTCTACCAAATACTAATGAGGTTTGATTAAAATCTCAGAATTCAAAGTGGAGGAGAGATACTAGAGATCATTTAATCAATCCAAACACCCTCATTTTACAGATAAAGGGAAACTAAGGAGGGGAGGGGGGGAGGGAGGGGGAAGGGGAGGGGAGTGATTTGCCCAGAGAGGGCAACTAGCAGATGCTGGATTCAAACCTAGATCTCTCAACTCCAGATTCAGTTCCCTTATTGGGAACTGGTTAGGAACATTGATCTCTAAGGATCTTTCAAGCTGTAATAAAAAAAAAGTCTATGAGTTTATGCTCTAAGGCAGGGGGGATAAAAGGAACACGGACAATGGACTGAGCTGAGTTGCTGCTAGGAAGCAGGTCTCGTCCTTCTCCAACCACTTTTTTCATCCTTTTACAATGTTTCTCCCTCTTCTTGAGCTTAGATTGAATGACTGACTGTGTGTTGCTTATATTTCAGTACCCATGGAAGCAGAAAGAAGGCCCAGACCAACACAGATGCCTTACTAACTCCTTAAAGTCAGGGAGCCTAATACAGTCATTGCACATAGTTGGAACCTTAATACACTACTGTCAAAAGAATGAAAACATTTTACAGATGAGGATAGAGATAGAGAAGATGAGAATCCCTGTCCTTTCTACCTCACAGGGAAGCAGTGCCAGACTGAATGAGAAGATGGACAAGAAAGTGCCCTGAATAACCAAAGTAGTAAAACAAAAAAAAGGACGATGTGATTTCTTCTTTCATCAAAGCCCTTTATATATCTTCTAATTTTTCCATCTCCTAATTTTATAATACTACCAGCCCCTCTTCGGCACCAACTCTTATCTGGCCAAACTAAGGGAAGGACAAAGAGGCCAACACTCCCACCAGTCCAAAAAAATTAAAAATGTTTTTAAAAAAGTAATTTAGAGTTGCTGGAAGAGCTGTAATTGGCACTTCTGCACAATAACATTCCATTTATCTGCTACTACAGGGAAGAAACAGTTTTATTGGGTAGCTAAAGCTTCTCTCCTCAAATACTAATTTATTTTCATCAGCTTTAAGTGTTAATCTTTATAAAATACACATTTTTCCCTTCCTTTTAAAATGGAATAGGCTAAATATCATTTAACCCTTTCTTTGCTGATCTCAGGTAATCAGGTCCTAAGCTGGGTATACTTTCCTTCCTTTACTTCCTTTCTTCCTTCTCACAATTGGGTTTAAATGATTTGCCCAGGGTCACACAGCTAGTAAGTGTCCGAGTCAAGATTTGAACTCAGGTCCTCCTGACTCCAGGACCCATATTCTATCTACTTTGCCCCATAGTTTTTGAAAACTATTTTCTGTCCTCCCTCACCATGAGGCCACCTGCTGCCTGTGTGTCTTTAGAGCAGAGGTTCTTACCATTTTGAGTTGTATCGTGGATCCCTCTGACAGTCTGCTGAAGTCTATGGGCCTCTTCTCAGAAGAATGGTTTTTTTTAAAGTAAAAAAATACATAAAAATATGAGGGAAATCATTTACAAGAAACACGGTTATAAAGATTTAAAGATAAAATAAAAAAACTCTCTATTCCCAAGGAATTTATATTCTGATCAGGGAGACAATAAGGACTAAGAATAAATACAAAGAGAATAAAGTAATAAATGGATGAATGAATGAATGAGTAAATAAATAAAAAGTAGTTAAAGACAAAGGTAGTTTGAGGAATGACTTGTATTTTTATAAATTTGACTCAGTTCTGTAATATATTTGAGAAACGAGACCTTTATCAGAGATATTTGTTTCAAAAATTCTCAGTTTTCTGCTTCCCTTGTAATCTTGGTTACAGTTTTGTTTGTGCAAAAACTTAAATTTTATATAATTGAAATGATCTATTTTACATTTTGTTATAATTTCTACATCATCTTTAGTCCTAAAATTCTTCCTTCTGCCCATAAATCTGACAGATAAATGATGGTATCATCCTTTATGTGTACATCATGTCCCCATTTTGACCTATTTTAGTATATGGTGTGAGGTGTTGGTCTATACCTAGTTTCTGCCATACTGTTTTCCAGTTTTCCCAGCAGTTTTCATCAAATAATGAGTTTTTGTTCCAAAGCTTGGATCTTTGGGTTTATCATATACTAGATTACTATAGTCAATTTACTATAGTGTAATTTGTACCTATTCTATTCCACTGATCCACCTCTTTTCTAGCCAGGATCAGATTGTTTTGATAATTAGACAAGGTAGTCTAAGAGAGAACGCACTGCTGAGGAGATCAGGAAAGATTTTGTGTGTAAATAAAACTTGAACTTTTGCCTTGAAGGGAGTGGATTCTGTGAGGCAGTAGGTAAGGAGGGAGTATATTCCAGAAAGAATGACTGTTTGGTTGAATCTGAGTTTAGGAGGAGAGCTAATGTCCTACGAAGCACGCAAGACAGGATGGGGACCAGGTTGTGAAGAGCGTTAAAAAAAAATAAAGTAACAGGTGTTATATTTGAACCTATAGGCAATAGGGAGCCACTGAAGTTTGTATGAAACAGTAGTCACATGGTTAGATCTAAACATAAAGAAAATCACTTTGATAACAGTGAGGAAGATGGCATGATCTTTTAAAATGGACACTGCATTTTATTAATCTCAGAGCCCTTTCTTTTGTATCCTTCTGTGTCCTCTACAGAACAGGCTGTCAGATAACTGATCCCTGCATTGGTGACTAGTGAGGTGTCACCACTGTATACATACTGTATTATTCTGTTGCCCTCTTAAATACATGACAAGTCCCCACTTGCTGCTCACAGCCAATAACTTTTACCCTTCCACCAATTCAAGGTGAGGAAATTGAGGTAAAAAGCCTTCTTAGACAAGGGATAGTCTCCTTCATGCTTTCATCAACTCTTCAAGGATTAGGAATTAAACAAAACAACCGTTAACCACCCAACCAACATACCCTGCCCTCCCTCCCAAGTCCCTCCCACTATCCTTCAAGTCTGTCACAAGAACCACCAGCAAAAAGAGAGGAGGGGAGAAGGGGGAAAGAAGGAGGGGGGGAGGGGGAGAGGGAGGGACAGAGAAAGGGAGAAAAAGAGAGAAAAAGAAAAAGAAAGGGGGGCAGCTAGGTGGCGCAGGGGGCAGCTAGGTGGCGCACTGGATAGAGCACCGGCCCTGGAGTCAGGAGTACCTGAGTTCAAATCTGGCCTCAGACACTTAACACTTACTAGCTGTGTGACCCTGGGCAAGTCACTTAACCCCCATTGCCCCACAAAAAAAAAAAAAGAAAGAAAAGAAAAGAAAGGAGAGGAAGCGGGAGGGAGAGAGGTGTAGAGGAGAAAGGGAGAGGAAAGAGAGCGAGAATAGAGAATAATTCAAGTCCAGATCCAAGTCAAGATGATTAGCTAACTGAGCATTATGGAGGTGGGTCACCCAAGGCAGCCAAAACTTCAAGGGAAATTGAGGGGCAGAAATTGCTCTACAATTTTGCAAACAATTAACTCCAGAGTTTTTAATCCCTTCAATTACTATATTTTAAAACAATTATTGATTTGCCTCTGATTTTCCTCCCTTGTATTTTTTTATGCAAATAGAGGCGGCAGCTGCTCCACCCCACCATAACTCCATGTGATAGTATGAGGATGTTCAACCCAATATATACTGTCTCTTTGTAAGCCATATTTATTTATATATACACGCATTCCTGCACCCACACAAAAATGTCACAAGTAACTCAAAAGGCTTGCGTTTGGCCTCAGTTAAAGACTGGGTTCGAGAAGGGAAAAAGGTTAGATGCTGGAGTCAGTCAACAAGAATTTGTTGCCTGTTATTTATTGTAACAGGGCTTTATGTCTGGTCTCTGAAGTTTGTTCCTTTTTGGGAAAACTGGCCACTCTGGGCCACAGGCTATTGTCTTTTGATTGTCCTAGGCTGAAGGTCCCTCAGATGCTGGCAAAGGTTGTTCAACATTTCACCCTTCTGCTTCATTGTGTTTTTTTTTTGTTTTGTTTTTTAGTGAGGCAATTGGGGTTAAGTGACTTGCCCAGGGTCACACAGCTAGTAAGTGTTTGAGGCTGGATTTGACCTCAGGTACTCCCGAACTCCAAGGCCAGTGCTCTCTCCACTGTGCCACCTAGCTGTCCCCCTCACTGTTATTGTAACCTGGACCTCAACCTGAAATAGAAAAGAATATGTCATCTGAGCTCTCAGTCAAGGAAACTGACAATAATTCAGGAATTCTACAGGTCATATCTCCTGCCTATCTAACTTTGCACCCACTACTCCCTGAAGGTGAACCCTCCACTTAAGTCAGATTGGTTTCTTCACTTCCTCCAGCATTATGTCAATTCATTCATACCTTTGTGCCTTTCTCTATATGGCTTCTTCACTTGTAAAATTTTCTCGGCTCCTCTGCACAGAAATGGATAGAATGTAACCTCTATGAGGTAAGGAAGTATGCTATTTTCATCTTATCATCTCTAGAACCTAGCATCATGCCTTACACATAGTGGGGACTAATAAACTTTATTGAATTTAGTCATACCTTCGTTAAATAACATCTAACATTAATCATCTTGGTTTTCTCGTCAGTAAATGGAGATAATAATGACAAACTGATCTTACAAGGGGTGATGAGAAAAGCAGGCTATAAACCTTTTAAGAAATATACAAGGGGCAGCTAGATGGCGCAGTAAGATAGAGCACCGGCCCTGGATTCAGGAGTACCTGAGTTCAAATCTGGCCTCAGACACTTAACACATACTAGCTGTGTGACCCTGGGCAAAGTCACTTAACCCCAATTGCCTTACTAAAGGAAAAAAAAAAAAGAAATATACAAGGGGGGCAGCTAGGTGGCACAGTGGAATAAAGCACCGGCCCTGGAATCAGGAGTACCTGAGTTCAAATCCGGCCTCAGACACTTAACACTACTAGCTGTGTGACCCTGGGCAAGTCTCACAAAAAAAAAAAAAAAAAAGGTGAGGTAGTTGGTCAACTCTTACCTTCAAAGTGTTTTCCCTGAGAATACAAAAAGTAACATGGAGAAGGTCACAGATGCCAACCAATGACGACTTCCTCCAATCTAACAAGACAAGACTCGGTTCCTGTCTCCTCTCCCTAACTGACCACTTAGAGGTATATAGAACAATTTACTTTCACTTCCCTTGAATTATCCTGAAGCCCTTGGAACCTTTGGACTTCCTCAACCCATGGCTTCCTCTTGCAGAATCTCATCATAGCTTTTAATACTGCACACAAAGGGCATGATTTATAAAAAAGGGTTAGTTTTTGAACAAGGCTCAGTATTTCATTTCATAGGCATGGGCTGGGCTCAAAAAAGAGTAATAAGTCCCAATGTCTTTGTCCACAGTTCACATGTCTCCTTTACTTTGAGGACTCCAGTGAAAGGGGCTTGAAAATACACACACACACACACACACACACACAGAATATTTTTTTCAATATAAGACAAGACAACAGGAGCTGGAGTTGCCCAATTGCCATTACTGTTAAACTGGATTAGGGCCTTCTTCCTCACCTGTTTTTAATAAAACAGCCAGAGACCTCAAGAAAGCCACAACTTAAGTGCATAAAAACCCCCCATAAACTCATGGTCTGAAAAGGGACAAAGGATTGAACTTAAAAATGTATGTAAAACTTTCCTGGGAAAAGGCAGCACAGCTTCACAAAAGAATTTAATACTGTTTAGGTCACTCTTACATTCCATTATTCCCATTCAATTGTATTATTGATTTGGGGGTTGAGACATGGTGAGCACCCAAACCAAACTAAAACAAAAACAAAAGCCCAATACAAGAAAGCGCTCCTAAAGGGCTACATTTAAAAGGGACAAACCATCGCAGATTCTGTGTGGGGCAACAGATGAAATACTGCCGATTCTACAAAGAAACTTATAGTGAGCAACCAAAGAGCTCCTAGGGAATTTGACTAGAGGAGACTGTCTCGTCTTTGTTTATTCTGAGGGGTGTCCTTAAAGCTCACTGGGCAGAAAAATTCAGGGCTTCAGTCTGGATTTTAAGATAAGTGCCTCATTCTTTTTTTTTTCTTTCCAAAGAAAAACAAACTTTCCTCAAGTAGCGACCCACACCATACCAACCACATCAGAGTGGCAGAAAGATAGCTGCTACTCCCTCACTTGAATGCCTACCCACTTAGATCCTCGCTTTTCCATCCCAATCATATCCACCCTCCACAGACAGCTAAGTCCTGACTGTGGTGATTTTTCTCTTTATTTTTCCTATTTTTAAATTTTTATTCCTATTTAGCTGTGAAGTGACTTCCACAGAGAAGTAGTTTAACCTCTTCAATTTTCTTACCTGTAAAATGAGGAAGGACACCTGCAGCATCACCCTTACAGGGTTTTCGTGAGACTCAAATGAGACAGTTATGTGAGACTCTTCGAAGACCTTCAAGTGCTATATAAATGTGAGTCATAAAGGTTAAATATCTGATATTCCTCTCGATGTCCTCTTCCCCTCAATCTAATCAGTACTCACTACCAACAGTATCAAGTTCAAATTCTTTAAACTAGCAGTAAAGGCTTGCTTTTTTGGGGGGTGGGGGTGGGGCAATGAGGGTTAAGTGACTTGCCCAGGGTCACACAGCTAGTGTCAAGTGTCTGAGGTCATATTTGAACTAGGTCCTCCTGAATCAGGGCCAGTGCTTTATCCACTGTACCACCTAGCTGCCCAGTCAAGGCTTTCTATGATTTAGCTGCATCCTACCTTTCCAACCTCAGATTTGATATTCCCCATGACTAATCTTTTGTTCTATCTCGGCTTTCTTCAAACCCCCAAACTCACCTTGTGCAATTCCTCCTCTCTTCACCTTTTGCTCATCATATCGGGTGCTATTCTCACAGCTATCCAAAGCTCAATTCTATCTTCACAGTTAATTTCAATTCAGTACCATTTATTCAAATGTCTCCCTATGTGACCAGCACTGTGCTAAGGTGTTGGACTATCTCAAGAGTAAAACAATAGTCTTACCTTCAAGGACTTACATTCTTTGGAGATGGGGATGGGAGAGCTACCATGTAGGAAATGTACATAGATACACAAAATAAGACATTGAGGGAGAGAAAGAGGGGGGGGAGGAAAAGTATCTTGTATGAGGCAGCACTAAATCTGATCTTTGAAAGGACTCTAGAAGTGATGCCAGATCACTTAGTCTGTTTTGCCTCAGTTTCTTCAACTGTAAAATGGGGGTAATAATAGCATCTACTTTGCAGGGTGGTTGTTAAGATCAAATGAGCCAATATAGTGCTGGACCATAACTACTTATTACCTTCCCCCAGCCTGCAGAGGCTGTCCCCCATGCTAGAACTCACTCTTCCTTTTGATCCCGAGCTCCCCTTCAAAGTTCACCTTCCCACATGAAGTTTTAAAAATTGACGTCTTCTAGTCCCTGAGGACCAAAAACCCCTTGATATTTATTTTATATATTTGTGTATTAACTATTCTCTCTTGTGATAGAAACGAAAGTCCCCTGAGAACAGAACTGTTATTCATGATATTTGTACCTCTAGAGCCCAGTCTAATACACAGTAGGTATTTAATAAATGCTTGTTAATTGACTGAATCTGAGGGCTACAGCCACACTTCTTTGTAACATTCGTGTTTGTACTAATGATGGGAATCTAGAACTCAGACCTTTAGTCAAACCTCCTTAAGTTACTGATAAGGGAGCTAAGTCCCAGAAGCTAACTGATTTCTACTGTCATACGGATGGTGACAGAGTTGGGATTGGAACTTGACCCCAAGTTTAACATTATTTCCATAGATGACACCTCCCCTAATCACATACTGTTTACATTGTTATTAACTCTGCATGTGTGTGTGTGTGTGTGTGAGTGTGTGTGTGTGTATGGTTTTGTTCCAATGAAGGAAGCTAGGTGGCACAGTAGACAGAAGTATGGACTCGGTAACAGGGAAAATCTGAATTCCATTCAGATCTCAGATACTTAGCTGTGTGGCCCAGAGCAAGTCACTTAAATCTCTCTCAGCCTTACTTTCCAATAACAGCACCTCCCTGACAGGACTGTAGTGATGTCAATGAGATTACATATGTGTGTGTGTGAGTGTGTATTACACATACATACAAACACACACAGTACTGAGTAAACCTTAAAGTACTGTATAATGTTAGTTATGAGTTGTTTTAAAAATAGAGATCATGTAACTACCATATATTCTCTTCTTGTTCCAATAGCACCACTGCAGGTGTTTAAATGCTGTTCAATGCAATAAACATTTATTAAATGCCTTACTATGTGCCAGACACTATGCTAAATTCTAGGGATCAAAAAGAGGCAAAAGACAGTTTACTGGCCTCACAGAGCTTCCACCTAAGGAGAGACAACATGTAAACCAAAGATATGCCAAAGTAAGCTGCCTACAAAATAAATAGGAAATAACTAGCAGAGGGAAGGCACTGTAATTAAGAGGAGCCTGGGAAGGTAGAAGGTGGAATTTTAGTTTAGATTAAAGGAAGACAGGAATGTCTGTAGTCAGAGTGAAGGAGGGAGAGAATTCCAGGGATGAAGGATAGCCAGAGACAACATTCAGAGCTGCATGATGGAGTGTCTTGTTTATGAGCCAGTGAGAAAGCCAGTGCCACTGAGTGGAAGAGTAAGTTATGGGGAATTCAACTGAATTGAATTGGTGAGGGTCACATGAGGTATGCTCTATGAGAGAACAGGCAACAATGATGAGCACTTGTCACTGTGTCAAAAAGTTCACTGATTAATTCAATTCAAAAATCTGATTAAACATTTAGTAAGAATCTTTATGTTCAAGGCCAGTGGTAGGGCTGGGGTTATAAATACAATAACAGAAATGGTCCCTTACCCTCCACAGCTTATATTCTCCTGGAGCAGGGGGATTATAAAGCATATTCAAAGGAATACAAAGTAATTTCAGGAGGGAGAGTGCTATTATGACCACCGCTCTAATTCTACAAAGGAATATCTGACATCACTCATCTCATCAGCAACTATCACTCAAATTAAAAGGCTGTGGTAATGCATCTTCCTAAGTGCTACTTACAGAATTTTGCAAATGTTTTCCAGTAAAATCAAGCAATAGGAGTGGGAACATTCAATTGCCCTCAAAAAAAGATCTCCTTTTAAATATGTCATGTAAAAATAACTGATTCCAGTCACACCATTGCATTCTAGTCCAACATGAAACCCAGTTTAAGAGCTGTAATCTGAGAGCCAGTGACGCAGCTATCACAGCCTAAGGGCCATTCTGGGGATTATAAACCCTCTGAAAGCAGAGATTGTTTCATTTTTGTCTCTGTATCATCACATTTAGTATAGTGCCTGGCATGTAGCAGGCAATTAATAAATACTGTGCATTGACTGACTGGGAATAAGAAGAGTTAAAGATACATTCCAAACTAAATTGTAATACCTTAAAGTCAGAAAGAGGTCTTCTTGAAATTCTAGATATTCCCTCTCCTCCCGAGTACTTTTCTTGCTAGGAGACTAACTTCCTTGAGGTTAGGGAAGAACTATGTTTTCACCTTTGAAATAGTGCCTTGATCACTGTTGTTTTCCTTTAGTGGTTTCAGTCATGTCTGACTCTTCGAGACTTCATTTATGATTTTCTTGGCAAAGATACTGGTGTGGTTTGCCATTTTCTTCTCAAGCTCATTTTACAGATGAGGAAACTGAGGCAAACAGGATTAAGGGACTTGCCCAGGGTCACACAGCTAGTGTCTAAAGCAGCATTTGAACTCAGGACCTCTCAAATCCAGTCCTGGCATTCTATATACTGCTCCACCTAGCTGCCCCTTGACCACAGTTACTTAATAAGTACTTGTTGAATGAAATTGAATACAGTCTATCCTCCGGAAAAACAGATTTGTTAGTTCTTTCCCTTCCTCTTAAAACCCTTTCCTTATGCACATGATAGCCAGCTTTTATCAGTACTATGGGGTTGACATTTAACATCTTTAGCTCCCCATCCCTGCTCTCATCACTGTTCCCCTTATCCCACATAAAGGCCCTGCCTTCCCTTCTTTCCTTCCTAAGCATATAAGACACTGAGTCCCTTCCCCTAGGCAAGGGCTCTTACCTGAGGTCTGTGAATTGCTTTGCTTTTGTTTTTAATATTTTGACAAGTGTTTCAATATAACTGGATTTCTTTCTAACCTATATACTTTATTTTATTCTGACGAATCCATAGTCTTTACCAGACTGCCCCTAGGAGTACATGACACAAAGAAGGTAAAGAACCCTTCACTGATGAACGGGCACCTGCAGCTTGTGCACAAATCTTTTAGGGTCAATAAAAGGTTTTGTTTCAGTTTCAAGGGCTTGTTACAGGCATCATCCAGCAGATGGGGCAAGGGACAGTGAGCCATGTCCTAATGACCCCAGAAAATAACTCACCTTGGGTTTGTCTGGATTGCACGGCAATGTCACATATAAGTAATTTGAGCTCCCAACAGTCCTGTAAGGTAAGTGGGACAAGCATTATTGCTCCCATTTTACAGATAAGGTAACAGGTACAGAAAGGCTAAGTGACAGCAGTCCGGAGACTCAAAGCCTTCTAAGTCTGAGTCCAAATACAAAGTGAGGGGGCTGAACCAGATAACTTTGGAGGGCCTTTCCAATGATAAGGTCTCTTGTAGGCTAAGCCAATTCTTCTTCAGCCACTAGCAACTTAGTTCCTAGGACATAAAGGCTTGTTCTCTCTTTTGAAAAGCATCCTCCCAACGCACCCCTTTCATCTAAAAACATCTTCTTTAAGAATTATGAATTGCAAATCATCCTGACCTGACTCCAGAAGCAGCAGCAGACATCAATAACAATGACGACAATGACAATGACAACAGCTAACATTTTATGGAGCCCTTGCAAGTATTGAAAAACACTTTGCTTAACATTAATTACCTCATCTCAACCTCACAACTACCTCGTGAGGTAGGTACTGCAGGGATAATTAAACTTATTTTACAAATGAGGAAACCTGCCCATCATCCTCAACCCTGTCAGAGGCAGAAGTCAGTCCTTTGCAACATAGTTCTCCATGGACTCCAAGTACAGAGTTGTTTTCTTAAGACCAAAGAACAATCAATGAGATCTCTAAATCCCTTTATGAAAAAAAAACCATTAATACAATGGATTGGGACATTTTTATTTGTCTAATATACCAAGGGATCAAGTCTGAAATAAGGAAGCCTGAAAGAGGGATGGAGAGGAAATGCTAGCAGGGTCAGCAAAACCTTGTCCTTAGGAACACACAGGAGGACCCAGGTGGCATTTTTAATCTCTGCCTATGTTTGTTTATTATAAGATCAACATCTAGGTGCTCCTGCCCCCCCTCCCCCAAGTCAACACAGTGCTATTCTGTTTATTGGTTATAAAACTTGGGAAGAAAATGAGTTTCAACAACATCAATGCGCAGGACGCTTTGGTTTCACCATTTCAGTGACCATTTTAAAGATTGCATGAGTTACAGAGGAGAACTCATCTCACAATTCAGAACTGCTGTGTTAAAAACATGTTGGCAGTGAGTGATTTGGAAATTTTCTTCCTCACTAATTTTTTAAGTTCATTTAAAAAAACCTAACAACTTGGAATCGTGTTTTTGAGCATCTTGACACTCTTCAAAGCCCAGTTTGTGTCTCATCTCTTCCTTGAAGACTTCTCTGACAAAGATACGTGGTAGAAAAGAGCATTGAATTTGAACTCAGAGCCTCACTGGCAAGGTGAGGGATGAATTTTGAGGGGAAAAAAGATGATGTAAAAAACACAAGATATCAATTTGAATAACAGGATTTATTCTTTCTTTTCAATGGAGAAGGACAATTAGGAGAGGAAAATGTGGACTTTTGTTAACTGAAAAAAAATTAAGTTAAAAAAGAAAATGAAAGTAATGGAGGAGCCTGTACAGTAAAATGACAAAGAATGAGATATTGTTCCCAGAGAGACCTTCCTGGTCACATAATTTTGAAGCAAAACAAATAAAAATTTAAAAAACACACCAGTAACTTGATGGAATATAAAAAAGAACAAATCATACATGGTAGAAAAAAAGGAATGTTAACATTTTAATCTTTCTATAACAAGTCCTAAAATAATAACTAATGAACTTCTCTAAATGCAATAAGAATGGTCTACCTATATTCTTCCTATATTCTTACCGTTTCAATTCCAAATCCTATTATCTACTGTTTTGGGGACTGTGAACAAGTTATATCAAATTTGGGGGCTTGAGTTTCCTCAATTAAAAGCGAGGAATTTGGACTAAATAGACCCTGAAAGTCTCTAAGCTCTAAATCTGTGATCATATTACTAGATGATATCTTAGATCCTTTCTAGCTCTAATACCTAACCTTATGATCAGCCCATAGATATGTTTATCTCCTCAGAAGTCTAGCTTGCACATTTTATTTTTAATACCAGCTTACTGCTTGAACATTTTATTTTTAGTTAACTTTTCCAATAGTCTTATCTCCCCAACTACACTGTAAGCTTCCTGAGTACAGGCATGGTATCCTAGACTTGTCTTCCCTTGACAGCTCCTCTCCTACCCAAGCAGAGATGTTAAATTCACAGCTTTCGGCCTAAAAACTCCTGACTTTTCTGTAGCAGGAACCTCACATTAAAATGTAATTGGGTAATGTTTAACAAAATAAATAAAAATACAATACAACACAGATAATGTTAATTTGTGGTTTTCTAAGTCAGTATGCAGCCTTTGGGGATCTTTTTCTATTTGATTTTGACACCATTGCCCTAGAGCAGCAAGCACAGGTTCTGGAACACAGTAATAACTCATGCTTAAATACCTGAATACCCCACTCCACTTAGATTTCTTTCAGTATGACTCACAAAAGAATGCTGATGTGTCAAACAGGAGGGTTACAAGGAACAATCTTCCTAGAGGCCATATAGAATCATGATGAGAAAACTCTTGTTTGTACATGTTTTATTTAAAAGGAAGTAATAACTAAATATGGCAGTTCCTGGGTGAATGGATCATATGCAATAAACACAATTATAATCATTCCTAGACGTCATCTTGCCTAGTTGCCAAGGAAGTTCACTTCAAGTGTAATTAAATCTAATGAATGATGTAGGAAGAACTACCAAGTGAAGACATCCTAATGAGTTAGTGAAGCTAAGATCCATGGAGGCAAGGTGAGCCTGAAGTACCAAGAAACAATAGTTTCAAAGAAAATAAAATGTTATTATTTACAGTTCACTAAAATAAGTCTCCATTTCAAGGAAAGTTTAATAAAGTTTAATAAAGACAGCAAATGTGATTCCTCAAAAACCTCTTCTAAGAAGTGGGACTTATAGGTATGGAATGAGGTATAAGTTGTCAAACATGGTCAATATATGTTTTTGTGAGTGTTTGTTTTGTTTACGTGTACTTTGTTACAAGTGTGGGTTCTACTGGGAGCAGGGGCATCATTGGGAAGTTATAGTAATGTTAAAAAAAAATCAACAAACAATTTAAAAATAGTTTAGCCCTTTGAAAAAGAAAAGTAGGGATGGGATGAGAGAGAAGGAGTTAAGTCATCCATAAGTTATCAATCAGTAAAATCCAAATTACAATTAATGTCAACTTTAGTTGACATTACCTGGGTTACCTGGCCAATAACAGTTGTTGGGCTTTTTTTTTTCCTCCAGAGCTTCCATTCCATTCCATTGATGCTGAGCACTACCAAAGTGACAGTTTAGAAAGATTAAGTGACTTGCCCAAAGTCACACAGTCCCATATTTATCAAAGACCAGATTTGAACTTCTGTGGTCCTCCACAGCTAGCTCTTTATTCACTTCCTTTATCTATACAATACCTCCACCCCCCCACCCCCCCCACCCGACCCCCAGGTAGCTGCCTCCACTATGCCATGTTATATAATCATAGCTTACATTTACATAGCACTTTATGGTTTATAAAGCATTCTGTATATATTCTCTCATTTGATACAAATTTGGAAGTGCCAAGGAACTTTCAACCTCAACCACCATGATCCAAAGCAAGTATAACCCCCTAAATGAGCATGATTAAGGGCTAGATAATTATTAGCATTTCAATTATGTGTGGGTGACAGCCTCTCCATGGTCTGATCATGAGCAAAACTTGCCTGGCTTTTTCATCAAAAGACTGACATTAGCCAAACCTCTCTGGCTAATATTGACACAACCAGGGTTTTAGCAAACATACAAACCCATACAACAAGAAAGACAAACATTTGCCAACTCAATTCCTTACATACAAACGCCTGCTTCCCTATTCCCCACTAACCCAAGAAAACGATATTAATGATTTTTCTAAAGAATTCCAAGCTTCATCTCAGAAAGTAATTATAAAATTTTCCATTCCATTCCATCACCTCAGTATTCTGAGGCTCCCAAAAGCATCAGGCCAACTCCTATCAAAGCCAAATGAGTCCACTGTGGACGAAAATAAGGGATAAGAAACTGTGAAAGTTCACACTTTCCCAGAAAAACAACAACAACCATGAGCATCTTTTAGGAGTTGTCTTTCCAAAATTCAAACTAATATGCAAAAGTCACAAGAAGCTAAAAGAGACTTGATATAGGTATTCCAAAAGCAGACAACAAAGGATTTCTAAAAACTGCAGCAAAAGCTCATGCTTTCCCCTACATTCATAAGAGTGTTTTCCATATTTAGACAGTTCCTCGGTCTCTAGACAGATGGGGGCTTTTCTCCCCAATCTCCCATACCTCTCCAATGATGGTTAGTGAAATGTTTCAATGAATAGCTCAGCAGGTAAACCTTGGTGACAGACCGGCTTATGCACATACAAAGCCAAGATTAAGTTAGCCTCTTGAGGAGGCTCATTAAAAAAGCAATCTACCCAGTGCTTGAAACAGAAATTAAACTGAGAGGGGTGAGAGAGGGGGGAAAAAAGTAATATGGAAGCCACAATATAGTCCCAGTGAGAGAGAGAACACACATAGTTTTACAAAACAGATGCCCACTAGCACTTAAACTGAGTTTTATAAAGAAACATCATGGTTTATCATCTACAAGGCCACCCTTGTGACCCATGGCCCTGAGAAACACCTCACACCCTGCTCAACTGGGCAGGTAAGATGGCAGGAAGGAACTGGGATTGTTCAGTTTCACCCTTGCTTAATTAGAACTCATTTCCAACTGCTTGTTCTTGAACTGGGTTTCTTATAAGTGCATTTTGGTTATGGGGGTGATGGGTATAGGGGAGTAATTAGAGAAGATCTGCCCTTCTTTGTGACCTGATCTGCAAAGATGATGTCTGTTCCAGCCTCAACCCCTCCCAACCCCCATCCCTTTAGCTTTTTTCCCACTCCTTGACGGGTCTTTCTAACTGAGTGGTTTGCAAAGGGCCTCAGCAAGTAAGGTTGAGCTACTCCTAGTGGAGGAAAGGAAAAACTAAGATGGGACCATCACACAGTCTACACAAAATGAAATTTAGTCTGAAGAGGCAGAGTTGGAGAAGCTCCTTCACAGAAAGAAGAAAGGAATTTTTCTGATGGGAAACTAAGATATCTCTGATTCACCAACAATATCACTTCAAAGGATTGTAAAGTCTCTGAAGATGGAGAAGAATGAATTTTGCACATACATTTCCCCTCCTCCCTACAACTCTGAGAAGTGGCAGCCGAAAGCAATACCCACTTATAGATAAGTCAGGATTTAGCAAGCCACAAGAAAAGGAAATAACTGAAGCTCTAGTCCAATCAGCCGACTTTGTTTACTAAGTTAGCACATCTACCCTGTCCCTTTTCTGCTTTGTTCAATGATGATCAGTCACCGGAACACAGAATCCTGTGATCTTCCGATGATTCTAAGATTTCCCCCATTGTTCAATCCAACATGGAGCACCAGAACAATAAAAGGGGGTGTAACTACACTGGGAGTTTATGTACCATGCCTAGTCTGTACAATGATAAGACCCCAATTCCTTGGAAAGCCTGAGGATTCTGGTGTAAGGCTTTTTGCAGGTGGACCCTGCTGAATACCCTTCAAGTTTCAAAAGGCAGGGTGGGTTAAAGAAGGATACCCTAGTTAAGGTTGGGTTCTGCTTTTTAGAAAGGGCATATGACTAGTAGTAAAACAGGACCAACCCCTGGATTCATTCACACCAGGTTTAAAAAACAAATTAAATCTAAAAACTACAGAGCTTATAACAACCCCAGCAGCCATGCAGTAGTGAATAGAATGAAATGGAATAATGGGTCATGCCTGAATTGTCAGTATAAAAAAAAAGAAAATGTGGAAAAGGATCTTTTTTGGAAAACAAAATAAAGGAAAGGATGGTGTTAAAATGCCTGTGGCTCAGGTACCCTAATTTCACTGCTATCTGGTAAAATTAGTTTGGAGCAGTATGGAAGGATCATGCAACCTTCTTACCGAGTCAATTGATTCATCTAGGATAAGCCCAACTCCTAAGAAAGCAGTCACTCCCCATCTAGAGCCAGCAGGTACCACAAAACTAACTTGTCACACAACTTGGCCAACGCCAGTAACAACAAACAAAGGAGAAATCACAGCAGCCCCTGCATTTCTGAAACTCAGTCCTTAGGCAAACAGCTCTGTGCTAGGTAACAAAAGGCAGCGGAGAAAAACTAACACTAGGACCCTGTTCCCGAACTTGACTCACCAAAGAAGAGGGCAGGCAGTCGGGGGTCACCTCCAGAAAGCTAACACGACATAACACAGACAATGGAGGGAAAAAATCCAATTTTTTTTTTTAACGACTAGGAAATTGGCACTACTCAGGCCCTGTGGGTCTAAAGTCCTTCACAGTGAGATTTACTTAAGAGCTCAGGATTCCCCCCACTCAAAACTGACACCCAACACAAAACATCAATCACTATCTCAAAAAAGAAAAGAAAAGAAAAATCAAAAGACGCTTATTAGAAACCGAAGTCCAGGCTTAAGAAGCAGTTAAACAAACTAACTGGCACACAGAGCTAATAAGCACCTCTTCAGGATTCCCTGGCTGCTAGATTCTTGCCTTCTCTATAGCGTGCTCTATTTCTAGCTCATGCTCTCTACCTGATGCAGAGAGTAAGGACTAACACGAAAGAAAGGTTGGGTCCACTGTAGTCTGATAGACATTCCTAATTTTTTTTTTTTTAAGAAAAGTCAGTGCCCTGACATATCCACCCATTAACCTGTTTCTGTATGTAAGGGGAGGGGAAAAGGTCTCATGATAGATAGTTTTGTTTGCTTGTTTTTTAAGAAGGTTTTGAACTTGAAGGTTAATTCTGCCTAAGAGTCCTGAGGGGATACCTAAACTACAAACAGAATAGGTAGATTCCTCCCAGCCCCTAACTCGGTGATACAGTAAATCTACACACAAGTCTTTGTTCTTTCCACTCAAAGGGGAGAGAACTCAGTCTTTGGGAATACCTTAACCTCCATCAGCCCCCTGGGATCAGGGTGCAGGAACCCTGCTGCTGAGACCTAGTTGAAAGAGAAAGGGTGATAGAAGCCCGTGAAAAGCTTACTGGCTCCACAAGGCATAAAATCAGATTGTCAGCAAGCATTAGAAAGGTCAGTGGGGAGAAAAAGATCCAGTCTAGGACTTCTATACACTAAAGAGACCTGGCAGTATCCTTCACATTACAGAGTTCACGTTATTGAGGAGTGGAAGGTAATCCATTCCAATTTTTATGGGCTGGCAAATGAACCTTTAACTGGTAAAGTGAAGCAGGTAGAGAACACTCTCTGAACACAAACACACTCTCCCCTCCTAAACAGAGAGAGAGGGAGAAAGAAAGAGACAGACAGACAGAGAGTATGTGGTATCAATACAAGACTAAGTGAAGAGGACAGCTTGCCAGTTCGGAGAACTTTGACTGAGTCAATGAATTGAGGAGGAGGAGGGGGAGGACGAAATGGAGGGGAAGGAGAAGAATTTCTAGGGATTTAAAAAATTGTGATGCCCTTCCTGAGAGTGTGCAGTGTCTGGGGAGGGAATGAGTTCTGTAATGCTGAGCAGTGACCATGACCATCGAGGGTCACACGAATGCCCTAAGGTGAAAACCGTGCTAAAGCTAGAGAGAGGACCCGGGTAGGTGTAGAAAACCTAACCAGCCACCAGATCATTTCTCTATACCTAAGCAAGAAGTCTCGACCCAACACTGCCCACTCTGTTGGTATTCCTGGGGAGGTAGAAAGAAATCACAAGGGAGCCCCAAGGTGAGAGGATGAACTGGGGGGGGGGGGGCGGGCAGAGGACAGGGAACGAAGGGAGAAACTGTCCGGTAAGCAACAAGAAGGAAAGGTAAGGGTCAGTTTTGAGGGGAATGTGGGCAGATCAAGCAAAGAAACAAATTAAGGGAGGAATCGAATTGAGAAGGGGGAGAATAAGGCTGAGGGCTGGGGGAAGACAGCCGGTAGGGAATAAGGGAAGGAATGGACCACATACAGGGATGCAGAGGAGCAAAAGAAACGGGGTGACAGAGTTGGTGGGTGCCAAAAGAGGGACAGGGTCAGAGAAAGAACGCAGGTAAGAAAAGAGGGATATAAATGAAAGAACGTAAAAAGACAGAAGAGGTGTCCATGAGAGAATGGATATGTTGCCAGAATGCATAGGATGGGAGACACTATGGGAAGCACTAGGGAAGGTGCCCCCTCCGCCTGCCACCACCAGTTCAGGGTGTCCCCGCTGTACACCCCCGGGCACAGACCGTGGAAGGGGTCTCCCCCTCTTACCTTGGCGTCTTGAGGGCCGCGTTCTCCCGCTTGTCCAACACTCCCGGCACGCAGTTGGTGAGCTCGGTCCAGTCGGCGTGCAGCCCGCAGCTCCAGCCGGTGGAGAAGCGGGAGAAGAGCCAGGTCTCCCTGCGGTTGGGCCGGTAGCAGGTGCACTTCTTCTGGCCCGGCCGGCAGTCGCAGGGCACCTCGAGGCGCACGTTCTGCACCAGGTGGCGGCCGAAGGTGGTGCCGCCCGTCTTCTGGATGTGCAGAAACACGATCACGTCGTCGCCCTTCATGTCAAAGGTGAGCGCCCGTTCCAACTCCCGCACGGGGAAGTAATACTTCTTCACGTAGTGCGGGTCGGGCGTGGGGAAGAGGTCCAGGTCATCGGCCAGGGCGCGGCCGCTGGGCGCCCCCAGACTCAGCCCCGGCCCCACATACTGGTACAAGATCAGCATGAAGCACACCGAGCCGGCCACGATCAGCAAGAACTTGCTGGTCCTCTCAACCATGGTCCTCCCGGCTCGCTTCATATGTCACCATCTCCCAGGGATTTTTTTTTTCCTTCGGGGAGTGGGGAACGGGGCGGGGAGGAGGGAGAAGAATAAGGAAGACCCCACAACCTTTGCTTCAGGATCTTTACCTCCCTTTGGACGTTTTTAGAGGAAAATGAAAAAAAAAAACAACTGGATTGTTTTTCTTTTCTTTTCTTAGGGCAGTGGGGTGTCAGCTCCTCCTTTTCGTCCTGATGGTCACAGCTCAGTCGCTGAAACAACTCCAAGAGAGAGGCTCTTTGCGCGGGAGGGACACCGCAAAACTGGGGCGGGGAGGTGTCAATCAATCAATGCAGCCTGCGCCTGGTGCTTCCAAAGTCGCTGGAACTGCGTCCTCTTCCTCCTCCGCCTCCCGAATCAGCAGCAGCGGCGGCGGCGGCGGCGGCGGCGGCAGTAGCAGCGACCCGGGAGAGCGGGGAAAGTGACGGGGGGAGGGGAGCGCCAAGGAAGGGGGTCGAGTGAAGTGCTCCGAACGAAAACAACCCCCTCCGCCCCCGGACGCCGCGCACCCGCGCCCCCCCCACACCCCAGCAGCTGTCGCCGCCACCACCCCGCCCGCAGCTCCTCCTGACGCCGCCGCGGCTGCCGCCGAGCTCCCCGGCTCGGGCTCGAGCTCGCGGCCGCCGGCCCGGGTGTCCTCTGCGGGAGGCTCGCCCAGCCGAGGCTCCAGCCCCGGCTACTCGGAGTCCTGGCTTCTTACAGCCTCCGCTCGGTGCCCGGAGCCCGGCATGCACAGCGCCATCGTCTCCCGCCGCCGCTCCAGCTGCCGCAGCGGCAGCCCAAGCCGCCGCCGCCGCCAGCCGGGCTCCGAGCTCAGCACTGCAAGCGGCGGCGGCCCCGGCGCAGGCAAGGCAGACGCAGACACACGCACACCCTCCCCGGCTCGCGCGCTCGCGCTCGCGCTCGCGCTCGCTCGCTCTCTTACTCCCTCGCTCGGCCGCTCTCCCTCCCTCTCATGCTCTCTCCGTCTCCCTGCAAAGCCTGCAGTCCTTCTCCTCCTCCTCCTCCTCCTTCTCCTCCTCCTCCTCCTCCTCCACCTCCTCTTTCTCTGGCTCCGCCTCCTTCTAACTTTTCGGTTGCTGCCTTCCGCCCGTGCCTTTTTTCCCCCCTTCTCACATCTCTCGCTCCCTCCCCTTCATCCCCTTTCCGAATCCTAATTCGAAATTAACTTTGGGGGTCCTTTAAAAAGATGAATGTTTCTTCTTATATCTACGGGGCACCCGATTGGACTCCCTTTATTTAACTCCTCCAAACTGGAGTCATTCTAAATAAATGATGTCTGGAGAGGAAACTGAAATTAACAACCGAGACAGCTTGGCGCGGGGCTGGACTGAGACTTGGGTTCTAGTACCTTCTCTGCCAATTACTAGCTGTATAACCTTGAATGAGTTACTTTACCTCCTATCAGCTTCGGTTTCCTCATCTATGAAATGATCTGTAGGGGTGTGTGTGTGTATGTGTGTGTGTGTGTGGGGATGATCAGTGCAATGATAGCTACAACCATCCTTAAAAATATCCCGGGAAAGGATGTTGCATCTGTGGTTCCACTCATTAGCAACGCGGTTTCCATGGTGGGTCTACACTTCTTTCGATGAATGGGCAGTCCCAAGTACCCTACACTTGCCTGTTGGGACTCCCGAATAATTAATTCCCTGGCCTGGGTAACAGACAGCTCATCTTCACTGGGATTTGCGGGTTGAGCCTCAGAAGTCCCAGGGTGGTGAACCTCAGAATGGGGGATCTCAGGGGAGCTTCAGCTCCAGTCTTTGTAAACACTCAAACAAATACAGGACAGGTATTTTTCCCTCCAATAAAGTTAAAGCACTGTTGTGACCAACAAATTGCTTCAAAATGGAATAATAGCGCTAATTCTTAGAGCTTATACAGTATACGAGATTCCCACCTCTTAATCACCCTTCAGTGTTACCTAATTAATCCTCTGTATGTGAGAGTCTTTTGAAGAGCTTCAGTTAAGGATGATTTCCTCTCTGATTCTTACAATCCTTAAAGCGCAATGCGCTGCTGTCCTTATTAAAGGATGCCATTTCTTCTCCCACCTTCAGCAGAGCATAAACTTGGGGACTATTTTCCCAGAAATAAAGTGGGTTTACATTGGCCCATCCCCACTGTTCCCCATTTCCTGGGCATTAGCTATGCTGTCCAAGGTTGGGGTATAATATGTTTATCACTTGTAGGAGAGCAGAAAAAATATATAACGTTAAATCTAAATTAGAGAATTGGCAATCTTCAGTCCACTTCAGTCACTTACTAGGTGCTTGAGCTTGGGCAAGTAATTTGACCCCAGTGATTCTTCAATTGTAAAATGAAGATAATAACATCTACCCTGTCTAGCTTATAAAATTATTTGAAGTATCAAATTAGATGGTGTAAAAGTTTAGTAAACCTGCCAAGTGCCCCATAAACACTATATGATACTTGGGTGAAAGTAACAACATGAAATTTTAGAAGAAAGGTACAGAAATTCACAAAGGCAATGCTATGATTCACAGACTCCTGAAAATTCTTTAGCATTGCAAGATCTACTATACTCTATATAATACTCAAACTGCTCAGATGGATCTGTGTGGATCCATTTAGATGTTTCCTCCAGCCCTGCAAAAAAAAACCATACTGGTCCATACTGTACAGCTCTCCTTGATGTCCATAAATTCGCCACAGGGGGTCCACCCAATCCAATGTGTTGGGGATTTTCCTGGCTTTCTCCTTATAAGGAACAGATACTAGGGGGACACTCCAGCTGCTCACCTATACTATCCCTTACTTTCACCACGTGGCAGGCCCATTTCTTAGCACCAGAAGGCCTTCACAGATGCTCAGTGAATATTAGGTGGATGATAGCTGTTTTTCAGTCTTTTCCTACTCTTTGTAACCCCATTAGAGGTTCTCTTGGCAAAGACGCTGGAGTGGTTTGCCATTTTCCTTTTCCAGCTCATTTTACAGATGAGGAACTGAGGGCAAACAGGATTAAGTAACACACCCAGATCTCTATCCATTGTACCACCTACCTGCCCTTCAATGATAGTAACTTGCAGAGAAAAAAAAGAGCCTAGAGTGTACACATAGTTATATTTCTCTTCCCCACCGAAGGGTGTGTTCCTATTCTAAACCTGAGGTAGATACACTTTTGCAAGCTTTCTTACTGTTGTGTGATTGCTTTATACTTGTCAGTTTTCATTTCTTCTCAACAACCTGGAAAGTTGAGGCTGCGTTGCTTCTTTTTTTCTAAAACTTTTGGCTCTTTCAAGAACAGTGTCCTTAATCTTTTCCAGCACTCTATTCCCACTCATAGCCCCGGCTTTTCTTATACTGTTTATCCTACTTGAAATTCTAGATTTATGTTGCAGATCTGGAGCAGAGGCCATTCAGTCTAATCCTCTCATTTATTTTAGAGATGAGGAAACTGGGACCTTGGGAGGGATTTATAGAGTGTGCCAGAGGCAGAATTTGAATGCAGGTCCTCTGACTCCAGAGGTAGTGCTCTTTTTCATTGTAAACCTCTTTTCCTCTATATTTTTCCAAATCCTTCTTCATTTATTCTTCGTGACCCATTTCAGATCCCACCACTTCATTGTCTGTGCCCTCATACCAAGTATTTTCTTTTATGAAGCCTTTTCTGATTATCCCAGTCCAGAGTGGCCTATTCCTCCTCAGAAATTTGATGATGCACTCAAATTAACAGATCAGATTGGTTCATTTGACACTTATTATATCCTGCCTAGTATTATTAATTGTATTTTTATAAATGCATAGCTTGTCCCTCCAATTAAATTCCACACTTCTTGAAGTCAAGGACTGTGTATTATACTTTTGAGTATTCCCCCATGAGGCATATAGTAGGCATTAATTTAATGTATGTTGACTGATTTGTATTGATTTAACAATAATTTATTAAGCATTGGCCCTAGACAAAAAACAAAACAAAACAAACCTAAATAGTTCCTGCCCTTGATGAGCTCATATTCTATCTGGAGAAATAACATCTACACAACACTTAGAAATTCCCAGCTTCAAGACACCAATGTGGATCTAGTACACATATCTGGGCACACCATCTTTCACAAATAAAGAGGATAGAGCCCCAATGACTTAATAGTATTTTTCCATTTGTAACAACTGTGATCTCACACACACACACACACACACATGTTATGGGAGGATTATGGGCCCTGGTTACCCCAGAAGTTTTCTAGGGAGGTCAAGGAACTTTTTTCTTGAAACCCCAGGAGTTTTCCCCTGAGATCAAGGAGGCCTCTCCTTGAGCTCAACCAAGGACAGACACACCCAACGAGATAAGCAGCACTGGATCGAACCCAGCAAGTTCCAGGACCACCACCCTACATTCCAGTCCTCATCACCTGGATGAGGTAATCCTGTTAGTCGTGGCTATACCAGGAGAGGACACAGGAACTGCCCACCAGCAGACTGCTCTGACCCACCAGGATGGAGTTAACACCCATCACAAGATTGCCCAGGACCCATCATCAAACCACTCCAACCCACCACCAGACAACTTCCAACCCATCACCCTATAAGGGACATTTTACCCATGCCATCTTGGCCCTATAAAAGAGTTCTCTCCAGCTAGTTGGGGAGGAAAAGCATTTTTTAAACCATCCTCCCGGCCAGTTTCTCTTGTACCCCAATAAAGCTGTTCTTTTATTCCTAAATAGGACTTCCACAAGACTGTAATTCTTTACAGAGGAATCCTAAGAAACCACGTGCTTTCTCCCCATATCATATACATATATATATATATGAACAACAAGAAACATTCCCTAAAGAAAACTCAATGAAGAATAAAGAAGTGAGCATATTATTTTTAAAAACAAGTGAAAATGGTATAATAGTTATTAAAGCTTGCTTGAAATTAGGCCTCTCTTCCAGGGATATTATATATTGGACTCAGTTCTTTGCAATATTTACTGAGGTTTTTAGGAGGATAAGGTTGGAATCATAATAAGACTCATGTGGGGATAGAATACACTTCCCCAATTTTCAGCTTTAACAGTCTGAAAAATAATTGGCCACAGGTGTAGAGTGATTGAATTATTCCAGATTGGCAGGCACACTAATGAGTTTCTCAGGTCTTCCCAAACAAGTGGCAACTGCCACTTGCCCAGGAAGACTAGTGATTTATGTTGGGTTAGGGGATGAGAATACTGATTTCATTCATTCTGCTATCAGTTGTACCTCTGGGTAACAAGGTTAGCCTGAGAAGATCTTTGGATGGGTTGACCACTTTGGGGTACTTACTTCCAAGGTTACTTAACTGATGCTGAGCTTCAGGGCTGGGTATATGTGGAAGAGAGGGGTTCTGGAAGATCACTTCTATCCCCAAATATTCTGCCACCAGCCTGATATATCATCACCTTATCCTCCTGATTAACTAGATAGCTAGATAATGAAGAAAGTAACTTACTAGGCCTGGATTCAAAGAGACAAGAGTTCAAATCCAGCCTCGGACACTTATTAACAATAACCCTGTATAATCATTTAACTTTAGTTCACCACAATGCTCTCAGCAATATTTAGAAATTATTTAGTACAATGATCAGCACATAGTAGGTACTTTATAAGTAGGTCCTTGTTTTCTTCCTTTCTAGAAAATCCCATCTAAATTCCTAAAAAGGAAGCTCTTTCCTATATTGAGCTAAAATATAATTTCTTGTTCCTTGAACTTATTGGTTCCAGTTCTTCCATCTTGATCTCTCCAAGACCAAGCAGAATAAATTCACTTTTTCCATATGATAATCAAACCATCAACAATCATTTGTTAAGGCCCTACTATGTTTTAGGCTCTAGGCAAGGCTCTGGGGTTTTCTAACAACGGTCTTCACATTTAATGAGCTTCCATTCAAACACACCTTTAAATATCTGAAGGCTTCTATCAAGCCTTCTCAAATTCTTCCCTTATCCAGAGAGGCTAAAAAAAGAGGGGGAAGTTTCTCCATGAGTTTCAAAAATAAAGAAACCACTTATACTTGGGGTGGTCAGGGAAGGCTTCACAGAGCAAATGGGTTTTAAAAGATGCATAGAATAACTTTCATAGACTTAACTGTCCCAATAAATATAAACAAACTAAAATAAAATCACAAATATTTACATTATGTGTTTTGAAATAACCATTTGCAAAACAACATAAACAACTTATCTGATCTTTGTCTCCTTATCTCTTTTCTGTATACTTAAGGTGTTTTGGTGCTATTACTTTTTATGTAATTGTAATGAATGTATATGTTCTACTTCTTTATTTACTCTGCATTGCTTCATATATCTTAAAATATTTCCTTGTATTCTTCATATTTGTAAATTTTGTAGCACGATAACCAATTATTACAACAATGTGGTATGATTAATCCAGATAGCTTTTTCATATTATAAATAAAGCAGCCACGATTTTTTCCTGTCTTTTTTTCTTTCTAAATGATACTCTTAACATAGAATCATAGTATACTTAGGTTAAAGGATGTGGTTAGTTTTATAACCTTTATTCTATGTTGTAAGATTGCACTCCAAAAAGACTTCCACCAACAATATAATCTGTTTTCACATGTCTGCATGCAACCCTGCCAATATTGAATCTTATAGTTTTGAACTATTTTCAACAATCTGATGAGTGCTAAATGGTACCTTGAAGTTGTTTTAATGTTCATTCCTCTATTTGTTAGATTTACAAATTTACAATTTGTGCTTCTGAAAATTATTTCTTCATATCCTTTAAACATTTATTAGGGAAAGAGTTTTATTTTTGTCAATCTAAATTCTAGAGTTCTGCTTTGTGTCAGATATATTTACCATGGGAATGGGATAATGCTCAGGAACACCCTGATTTCTCAGCCTCTTTCCTAATCAAGAAGGACAAATAGTAGGTATATGTAAGCTAATAAAAATAGCTAACACTTATAGGGAGCTTTAAGGTTTGCAAAGTACTTTACATATATTAACTCATTTAATTCTTACTACTACTACTACTACTACTACTACTACTACTACTATAGGAAGATGTGAATACTGAGGCAGACAGAGGTTAAATAACTTGCATATAGCTGTTAAGTGTCTGAGGTATAATTTGAACACAGGTCTTCTTGACTTCAAGCCCAGCACTCTATTTACTACCCAGTTTCATAATGCAGGCATGGAGTAGAGTATTTTTTGGGGGAGGGAATCAGTCATAAATCAATCATTTCCACTAGTATTTATTAAGTACCTACTATGTGCCAGGTGCCTAGACTCAAATCCTGCTTTAGACACTTTTCAGCTTTGTGAACTTGGCCAAGTCACTTAATCTCTCAGTCTCAGCTTCTCCAACAATAAAATGAGACCAATAACAGTGCCCATATTACAATTTTGTTGTGAGGATTGAATGAATGTATACAAAGTACTCAGGAAACCTTATAAACTACATCAAGTGAGCATAGATTGTAGCATGTTACTGATGATAACATGTTCAGGACAAACAGCATAAAAGACAGCATTAGGGGCATAGATGATTAGAAAAGAAGGTGGGGTGGTCATACAGCAATCATTTTTTCTCCATATTTTATTTTATTATTTTTTTCAATCTTAATAGTATTCTATTTTTCCAGTTACATGTTAAGATAGTTTTCAACATTTGTTTTTATAAGATTTTGAGTTTCAAATTTTTCTCCCTCCCTCCCCTCTGTCTCTCCTTCCCAAGACAAGATAGGTTATATAGTATAATCATTTTAAACATATTTCCACATTATTCTTGTTAAAGAAAAATCAGAACAAAAGGGAAAAAATCTCAAAAAAGAAAAAACAACAACAAAAGATGTAAAAATAGTATGGTTCAAATCTGCATTCACATACCACAGTTCTTTTTCTGGATGTGGAGAGCATTTTCCATCATGAATCTTTTGGAATTGTCTTGGATGTATCGCTGAGAAGAGTTAAGTCTATCACAGATGATCATCACACAATGTTGCTATTACTGTGTATAATGTTCTCCTGGTTTTGCTCACTTCACTCAGAATCAGTTAACTTAAGACTTTCCAGGTTTCTCTGAAATCTGCCTGCTCACCATTTCTTATAGCACAATAGTATTCCATTACAGTCATTTACCACAACTTGTTCAGCCATTCTCCAATTGATGAGCATCCCCTCAACTTCCAATTCTTTACTACCACAAAGAGAGCTGCTAGAAATGTTTTTATACATATGGGTCTTTTTACTTTTTGTATGATCTCTTTGGGATATAGACCTAGTAGTGGTATTGCTGGGTCAAAGGGTATGCACAGTTTTATAGGCCTTTGGGCACAGTTCCAAATTGCTCTCCAGAATGGTTAGATCAGTTCACAACTCCACCAATAATGCATTTGTGTTCCAATTTTCTCACAGCTTCTTCACTTATTATTTTCCTTTTTTGTCATATTAGCCAATCCGATAGGTGTGAAGTGGTATCTCAGAGTTGTTTTAATTTGCATCTCTCTAATCAATAGTGATTTAGAACATTTTTTCATATGACTATAGGTAGCTTTGATTTCTTCATCGGAAAACTGCCTGTTCATATCCTTTGACCATTTCTCAATTGAATGGCATATTCTTATTAATTTAATTCAGTTCACTATATGTTTTAGAAATGAGGTCTTTATCAGAAACACTGACTGTAAAATTGTTTTCCAGTTTTCTGCTTTCCCTCTAGTCTTGGTTTCATTGGTTTTGTTTGTACAGAAACTTTAAAATTTAATGTAATCAAAATGATCAATTTGCATTTCATAATATTCTTTATCTCCTGTTTGGTCATAAATTCTACCTCTCTGTAGATCTGAGAGGTAAACTATTCTTCCTCTCCTAACTTACATATGATATCACCCTTTATGTCTAAATCATGTACCCATTTTGACCTTATTTTTTTATATGGTGTGAGATCTTGGTCTATGCCTAGTTTCTGCCACACTATTTTCAGTTTTCCCAGCAATTTTTGTCAAATAGTGAATTCTTGATCCTGAAGGCTAAAGTTTTTTTTGTTTATCAAACAGTAGATGACTATAGTCATTTTACTACAGTCTCTTATGTACCTAACCTATTCCACTGATCCACCAATCTATTCTTAGCCTGTACCAAATAGTTTTGATGACTGCAACTTTATAGTATAGTTTTAGATTTGGTATGTCATATCGCAATAATTGAGAAAGCAAGCAGTGTGAAACACCGATTTCTACATTCGTGTTTTTGTTTATTTTTTTGATCTGGATCTGTGATTTCATTGGTGTAAAAATTTCTGGTATGGATACTCTCTCCAAGTATACATATCAATGACTCATTGACAACTTTTAGTCTTATAGAGTTGGAGACAATAAAAGGTTAAGTCATGTGCCCTGGGTCACACAGACCTTGTCTTCCTTGCTTCAAGGACAACCCTCTACTAGGCCATGACAAATTCCAATACATTGGCAGGAATGCAAAGTGAAAAAACTCCAAGCAAAGCCTTCAATATGTTATGTATTTGCTTATAGAAGATTTGTAGAAATATGTGGATAAGATATACTGGATGGCAAGACATGACAGAGTGGCCATTTGTATCAATGCAGGGAGTATACACACTGATGAGCTTAATCTAAATATGTAAGTATATTTACTGCAAAGATTTTCCCCTCACCTGTTTTTCATCTTATCCTAGACATATTTATTTTCTTGTATAAAATATTTATATTTCATATTATTGAATCCATCTATTTTGGCTCTAATAACTTTATAACATACACAAGTAAGTATAGTACAAGGACAACTGAGTAGAGAGTACACTGACAGCTAGGATCAGAAAAGTCCTTATCCTTAGCTATACCAGATCTAAAACTATATTATAAAGTGGAACTCATCAAAACTATTTGGTACTTGCTAAGAAATAGAGTGATGGATCAGTGGAATAGAATAGGTACACAACATACAGTAGTAAATTACAATATTAATTTACTGTTTGATAAACCCAAAGACTCCAACTTCTTGGATAAGAACTCATTGACAAAAATTGCTGGGAAAACTAGAAAATAGTGTGGCAGAAACTAGGCATAGACCAACATCTCACACTGTATATCAAAATTAGGTCAAAATGGGTATATGATTTAGACATAAAGGGTGATACCATAGGCAACTAGGAAAGAATAGTTTACCTGTCAGATGTATGGAGATGGGTAGAATTTATGACAAAAGATGAGACAGAGAATAATATAAAATGCAAAATGGATAATTTTGACTACATTAAATTAAAAAGGTTTTGCATACACAAAACCAATGCAATCAAGATTAGAAGGAAAGCAGAAAGCTGGAAAACAATTTTTATAGCCAAGATCAGCATTCTCCACTGTGCTACTTAGCTGCCTGAAACAGATAGGAAGAATCCATTTTAGACTTGGGGAGTATGTACCATTATACAAATGTTTGATAGGGTGTGGTTTTCGGAATGGCTAGGAGTCCATTTTGGCTAGAATTTAGAGGGGCTAGAAAGATAAATAGGAACCAAATTGTGGAGAGCCTCACATGCCAGTCTAAGTAAATATTAATTCATTCTTTAGGCAATAGGTTAGTCACTGAGGATTTTTAAGTAGGGAATGACATTGTCAAACTGTGCAAATGGAGATGCATAAGTAAAATGAATGAAAAAGCATTTATTAAGTATTTACTATGGTTTTTTGTTTTGTTTTGTTTTTTGCAGGGTAATGAAGGTTGAGTGACTTGTCCAGGATCACACAGCTAGTTAAATTTCAAGTGCCTGAGGCTGGACTTGAACTCAGGTCCTCCTGAATCCAAGGCCAGTGCTTTATCCACTGCCCCACCTAGCTGCTCCCTTAAGTATTTACTATGTCAAGCACTGTGCTAAGCACTGAGGATACAATATTTTAAAAACAGAGTCCTCCATAAGAAACTTACATTCTAATAGTGGAAGACAACACATTTATAGAAGTGATGATTAAGAAGGGGTATTTTGTTTTGAGGAGGTAGAAAGTCTGGGACTGGGTTATATTGCATTATATTCCATGCAGCATGGTCTGATGTTTAGGGGTAGCTATTAAATATGGTCAGTTGAGGATTGGAGAGGGAGAATAGTTTTCACACACTTGGTCATCAGTCACCCTGGATTCTAGGCCGGGAACTCCAAGGATGAGTGGATTAATTTTCCTGGGTCTAGAATCTGGAAGAATGAGGTTGTGGCCATATAAATGGATAGAAAAGCACCTTGAAATATGGAAATATTTTCCCTTCTACTTGCCATTATTTTATTTAATATTTTTGCATTGATATTCAGTTATGAAATTGGCTTAGGTAGGTTTGGGAATCCGAACTATATTTGTTCTATAGAAAAGAATTGATTAGCTTATGACTTTTCTCTATATTAAAAATAAAAACAAAAACAACTCTCTGATATTGCTTGTTATTTGAAGGCTTAGAAGAATAAACTTGTCAGTCATCTGGAGAGATCGAGTCATTTGGTGACTTCTTTGCTCACTGGTACAGGGAAAGATGATGCTATAAGGGCCTTGGGGCCCTCCTCAACATTGGGAGCTTTAAAACATTTGGACGGAGGGGTGGCTAGGTGGCGCAGTTGATAAAGCACTGGCCCTGGATTCAGGAGTTCCTGAGTTCAAATCCAGCCTCAGACACTTGACACTTACTAGCTGTGTGACCCTGGGCAAGTCACTTAACCCCCATTGCCCCACAAAAAAAAACCCAAAACATCTCGAAGACACTTTGGATCCCTTGTCTTTCAGGTCTGGAGGGTGTTTTGGTGCTCTTGTGTCCAGGACAGATTTTTAAAGCCACCTTTACCCTCCATATCCCAGGAATTATTGAGCTTGAGTGATCTTCTACACTCAAGACAGTGGAAGCCAAGACCAGGACTCATCATCAAGTTATGTCTTATCTGAACATGAACTTGGTGGAACCAATGTTATGCAGGAATAGAGATAAGTTATGAGCCTATTTCCCCCCAGAGACCAAGGTGGTGTAAGGGAGTACACCCTCCAGGTTTGGGGAAATGCCTTGCCTTTGTTCTTGCTGTACTTTTGAAGTAAAAAAAGTTCTTAGTCAAAAGTTAAAAAAAACAAAAATAAAGATCTTATGAATATGATTTGTCCCAGAAGCTTTTTATGTATCAGCTCATTAATTGTCTTTGATTCATCCTTTAGACATTGGTCTATTTAGTTTATGAATATGCAATCTAAAGAATATAATCCTTTTTGAGGGGCAGTATGAGTATTTTGTGTTTTTGCAGATATTCACTCATTTCTTTTAAGTTCTTAAATTTATTTGCTTAAAGCTGTGCATAATAATCTCTGCCATTTCCTTATTTTGACAATATCTTCCTCTCTACTTTCCTTTAGGGTACTATTTTGTTCATTTTCTAATTTCTTTAAAAGCAAATTTGACTTTTTCTGTTTCTGTTTTTCTTTTTTTGTTAATATAAACTTTCAGCACTATAAATTTGCCTCTGAGCCATATTCCCCAAATTTTGAATTGTGTTTGTGCTATGGCTATCTGTAAAGTAATCCTTAATTATTTTAATCTTTTTTCTTTAAACTAGATTTTAACAAATCAATTTTTCATTTCCTTGAAGATATATCCCTTTTGATCAGGTTATCATTTTAATTCTGGTTTTATTTCACTATAGTCTATAAACCTGGTATTTAAAATTTCTGTCTTTCCAAATTTATTTAAGATTTCTATTAGACTAAAAACATGATCACTTTTTGTATCCATGGAAAAAAAGTGTATTCCAGGCCTTTTCTATTAAATCATCTCTATATTTCTAAACAATACAATAGGATCAACATTATTCAAGTCTATAACTTGTTTTTTTTTTTTGGTGGGACAATGGGGGTTAAGTGACTTGCCCAGGGTCACACAGCTAGTAAGTGTCCAGTGTCTGAGGCCAGATTTGAACGCAGGTCCTCCTGAATCCAGGGCTGGTGGCTGGTGCCACCTAGCAGCCCCCTATAACTTATATTTTTAATCTTTTAATTTGATTTGTTATATCCTCATAGTAAAATGTTGAAATTGACTAAAGTTAATATAACTTTCTATTTATTTTTCATAATTGAGCTTTTTCCTTAAATATTTAAATATTGTTATTTAGTACATTTATACTCATAAATGATGTACTATGTTTTGCATTCATGTTTTTAATACTGATAATTATGGTTTGTCACAATGCTTTCTGGCTTAAATTCAACTTCTGTTAAATATCACTGCAATTCTAGATTTTCTTTAGTTGTAACATGGTAAATTTCAATCATACATTTCCATTTAAATCTGGGCTCAACTTTTTACACTTAATGAAGAAAAGCTATTGCTGCTTCCTGTTTTATAATCCATGCCATTACTATTTTCCCTTTTTTGAGGGAGTTTAATCCATTTACGATTAGTATTAACAATGTTGCATTTTTTTTTTAACAATTCTTTGTCAAATTCTTTTGTTAAAAAGAAATAGGAATGGGGGCAGCTAGGTGGAGCAGTGGATAAAGCATCGGCCCTGGATTCAGGAGGACCTGAGTTCAAATCCGACCTCAGACACTTGACACTTACTAGCTGTATGACCTTGGGCAGGTCACTTAACCCTCACTGCCCTACAAACAAAACAAACAAAAAAGAAAAGAAAAGAAAAGGAAAAAAAAGAAATAGGAACAATTTATTTTATGGTTTTTGTTATTAAACATTATGAAAAAACCACTAAATTGAATTCTTATATTGTGTTCTATCAGTGTCTCCAAAACTAAATTTAAATATTTCCTCACTTGTGCCCTTTGTCAGTGATAGGACTTTTAAAATTATGTACTCTCATTTTCTTTATTTTTCTGTCTCTGTTCATCTGATTACTACTTTTTTTCAAGTACAATTAAAGTCATAAATAAATTTGACAAATAGAGTACTGAAGTTATTTTTTCCCCTTCTATGGAGACAAGACAACTTTCATATTTCATCAACTTTAAAGTGCTATGGAAATGTTAATTATTACTATTATTCCTTCTAAGATTCTTTAGCTGCATCTGGTTTTCCCTTTCATTCCATTAATATGTTGGGAGGCATTGTTGGCTATCAGAAAATGATCTTATATCAAAATAACTAGTTAATCAAAATTGAAAAGTATCAATTATTCTAAGTCCTTAACTCTTTGGAGGCAGGGGAGATGGGAGGGCCTGGAGTTAGCTATTGTGGAAATTTATTTTGATTTGGGGACCCTACCTTTGGGCTGAGATTAGAAAGCCTTGTGCCCTCAGGGTCTCTTCTGTGTGGGAGGTGCTGGTGCTCCTCCCCCTCTGCTTCAGCTGAGCCAAAAAGCCCCGTGGGCTGTACAAGACACCAGGTCAGACAGCTAGGGGAAAAAAAGCCCCCAGCTCCCTCCACCCTGAGCGGAGGTATCTGAGAGATGCTGGGCTCTGGTGTAGTCTGGGCTGAGGGACGTGAGGCTCAAGTGTACCCCCCTCCCCAGCCCCAGCTGCAGCCCTGACTGGCAGATTAGCTTGGTGTGTGGGTACAAAAGACCCCAAGATTTGAGTGGAGATAAAAAAGGTATTTATAGACCTGGGAGTTAGATTGGAAGGGGGAACGAGACGAACAGTAACGCAGGACTAGGAGCAAGGAAGAAAGGCGGTGGACAAGATTAGAGGAGTGGCAAAGGCGGCCAAAGGGCAGACTGATGGAGCAGACAGACAGACAGACTGACCAGGAGGCAGCGGAGAGCACAGAAGCAGGTCAGCACAGGGTACAGGTTGGAGAAAGTGAAGATTAAGAGGAGTTAGAAGAAAGTAGCTGAGCAGGGAAAGTGTAACATACCCTGAGGTGAGAGGTGGCTAAGGCCCTTATTGTATTAAAAAAAAGTTCCAGGCCCAGCAGGTGGGAAAGAGACCAGTGGAAAGAGACGCACCACAATGCAGTCAGGTTGTACATTTTATTTCCCTGTATTCTTAATTTTAAATAGTATCTCATAAAAAAACTCTGCTTTGATTATTTAGTTAAGAGGCTTCTTAATATTTTGCTTATCAATTTAGGAGTGGAGCAGTGTGGTGGAACTTTATAAACGGCCCATGCTAAGTTAATAGCAGTCAGATAGCCAGTTAGTCAACAGTCCCCAGATAAGTCCTCCAGTCAACTTTAGCTCCCAAATTAGTTCTAGTCATCAAAAATATTCTTTCATTTTAATGGCGACCACGAAGGGACTTATGGCCCAATTAGAATTTTTCTGAACCTATAATTTTTCATATAATCATAATTTTTTATAAATCCAATTATATAATTTTTCCAGGTTAGTTATAGTTATTAATTAATAATTTTTTTACACTATCTATATCTAGGCATCATATCATTACAGGTAGATATAGATAGGATGGTAGCTAGCTGGGCTTGGGAATCAGGAAGACCTGAGTTCACATCTGACCTCATTTACTAGCTGTGTGACCCTAGGTAAGTAACTTAATTTCTGTTTGCTTTAATCCACTGGAGAAGGAAATGGCAAACTATTCCAGTATCTTTGCCCAAAAAACCCTTTCACAGACAACATTGATATGCTATCATTCATGGGGTCAGAAAGAGTCAGACATGACTGAAAAACTAAACAGCAACAAAGATATAGGCTGATATCTATACTATGCCTATATATAGATATATGTATGGGTATATGTATGGCTACATATGCATTTGTAGGTGTAAATATATACACACATGCATATGTGCGTGTTTTAAAAATTATCTTGCTAAACTGTGTTTTCTAAAATTATTGCTATTTATATATTAATGGCTATTGTACCCATTTTGGCAGTAAGCATTTATTATTATTATTATTATTATTATTATTATTATTATTATTATTATTATTATTAGCCGGGGCAATGAGGGTTAAGTAACTTGCCCAGGGTCACACAGCTAGTAAGTGTCAAGTGTCTGAGGCTGGACTTGAACTCAGGTCCTCCTGAATCCAGGGCCAGTGCTTTGAATGTGTGTCTCCCTAACTTCCCCACTAGTCTCAGGCCTTCAGGCCTACATACCTACAG
The DNA here is from genome assembly GCF_019393635.1 of Dromiciops gliroides. Taxonomy (NCBI): domain Eukaryota; kingdom Metazoa; phylum Chordata; class Mammalia; order Microbiotheria; family Microbiotheriidae; genus Dromiciops; species Dromiciops gliroides. The sequence goes on from NC_057863.1 coordinate 399,918,332, forward strand.
ACCCCTAAGAGAGAGAACCCTCACCAAGAAACAGCATTCCAAGCCAAGAGAGCAGGTCCAGGAAGCCAAGAGAGAGCCAAGAGAGTGGAAGCCTTTCTTGGTCAAGGCTTTTTATCCTCTTTTGATAGAGGAGGGTCACCCTACATTGATCTGAGCTAATTGGTCATAGCATCATTCAATTCCATTGAAGGACAGGACTTGAGGGTGGTCTAAAGAATATACAAAAGGCCAAATTCCAGTGTCTAGGTGTGTTTCTAAATAAAAGAATCAGTCTCTATTTCCTTTGTTCCCCATGGCTCTTCTCAGGCAGGAACTAAAGTTTCTGGGGTGAGGGGGAGAAAGGATTGAAGCTAATCTCTGGGTCCCCCAAGAAATTCATTATTAATAATTATTTTATCACATGTGCATATATACTGACAGAGTCAAGCTTCTATGTATGGATATGTGCATGCAAATACATACATGGCACAATATACACAATATGCATATACATATTCACATACACATATACACAAGACATGCATGTGCACATGTATATTACATACAAACACAACCCACAATATTACACATGCATGCATGCATATACACATACACACAAAAATCCATTGACTTTTGTAGTTTGTGATAATATACCTAGGTCTATTGAATTTTGAGCTTTTCCTTATTGAGGTTCTATGAATTCTTTTTATTTGGAGAGTGTTACTTGTTTCTTAATTTCTGAAATATGAAATATGTTTAAATTGTTTGGGGCTTAAATATTTTCTGGGACCCTGATAATTCTGAGGTTTCCTTCCTTTCATCTGATCTCCAAATTCATCAGTTTTCTAATCTCTTTCCAATGGAATTATTTTTTGAGCTTGTTTTCGTCTTTCAGGAAAAAAAATAATAATACCAAAAAAGCTGCCATTTTCTTTCCTACCATATTAATTTTCCTTTCAGTTGCATCCATTAATCCTTTAAAGTTTTCCATGCTACTTTCCATTTCATTAAATATTATCATCAAGTCCTCCTAAGATATTTTAATAAGTCACATTTCTTTGGTGTGATAGAAAGATCAGTGAATTTGGAATTCATAGTTCCACGTCTGGATCCCAGAATGGCAACCTACCAAAAAAGCTAAGCAACCTCCAGAAAACCATTGAACCTTCTTTGACCTTAGTTTCTTCATCTTCCAAATGGAAATGGTTCTTACATTGTGGAAGAATGCTGTGTCACAGAACCTAAGATTGAATCTCAGCTCTGTTACCAACTTTATGACCCTTGTTAACTAACGACCTTCCTGAGTCTTAATTTCTTAATCCATAAAATGAGGGGATTAACTCTTTAGCCTATCATTTAGCTTTCAATGTGTGAGGAAAGTGCTTTGTAAACCAAAAAGAGCTCTGGGAATGTAATGTGTTGTTGTCCCTTGTTTTATTTTTTTCCCTGTTTGTTTTTTAAAGCAGCATTAAGGTCTTTTAATTCCTGAAGCATGTTGGGTGGTATGACTTGACAGTTGCCTTCCTGAAAAAAATCTAGATTTTTTAGTGAACTTCAATTTCAATATGTCAGCCATGTGATATGATTCTAATTCTGACTTTGGAACTAATTAGCTGAATGTCATTGGGCTAATTACTTCATTTCTTTAGACCTTGGTTTCCTTCTCCAAAAAGAGAATGGATTAAATGGACTAGCCATGAATACTTCTTCTGGACACAGGAAAGAAATCATGTCCTGCCTTGACCCTATCCCTGATCTTTAGAGAATGGCTTGGGCTGAGCATGAGGCAAGACACAGAAGATCTTTTGACTCTGAACCATTTGGTCCCATTTGATGCCTGGTCCCAAATCTAAATTTATGTTAGGGTTCCTGAATCTAGCCTCATGATTGTGAATTCTCCCTTTCCACGTAGCTAATCCTGATCTAAACTGGCAAAAGATTATTTTTTTCCATGGATTAAAAAAAATAGATGAGGGAGAGAGAGAGAGAGAGAGAGAGAGAGAGAGAGAGAGAGAGAGAGAGAGAGAGAGAGAGAGAGAGAGAGCGCGAGTGAGCCAGCCAGGGAGCTGATCTGGGGAGGAGTAGAGCTGGACTATGCATAAGTACCAATTAAATAGGGCAGAGGTTCTTTAGGTCTGTTTTGATAGATTTCAGGGGGTCTGTGAACTTGTTTTTAAAAATATTTTATAACCATATTTCAGTAGAATTAGTTTCCTTTGTAATACTATGTATTTTGTTTTATGCATCTTAAAACATTACTCTGAGTAGGCTCCATCTAGGCAGACATTTGCTCTCCCTGTCCATCAGGAGCTTGTGACTTCAGAAGCAACCTAATTACTTAGTACCCTCTGAGATGATCCTTTGGACCCCATCAGCAAACTTCATTGAAAAATTGCCCTTTAAAAATTGTTGTTCCCTATTGGAGGAGATGAGGCATTCAGGCCTAGGTGGGATGAATTAGGGAGGGGAGGGGAGGCTGTTGCTTTGTGGATTTTGCAAATATATTCCAAGCAGAAATGGTCAAGTAAGTTGTAGGAGATAACATTTTTTCTTCCGCAGGAAAGCTGCATTTAAGTAATTCTGTCAAATTGGAGCCAAACCAAGTATGCATCCCAAGGGTGTTATTATAATGATAATAATAACACTTTGCATTTCTATAGCACTTTCTCTCCTAAACCACCTTTATAAGTCTTATCTCACCAAAGCAACTTGCCAGAGAAGGCTGGAGGAGGGAGGTTTCTTTCCTCAGTAAGGGATAAGGATAGAGAGGCAGAAAGGGACTGACTTACCCGAAGTCACAAAATAACCTTTTCAGGTAGAATCAGGACTAAAACCCAGATCTCTTGATGCCTAGCTTTTTGCACTAGACTGTGCTTACTGTCTTCCTACACAATGACGGCTAAATGATGGTGAGATGAACAAAGGAAAACTCTAAAATCCCTCCTGTTTTTCTCCCATACCTGCCCAGTAACTCTTGCCCTTTCCTATCTTGCATATTCACACACATCCCAGCTTCTTTCAGCACCTAACTCTCTATCCCAGTTTTGCATGGGAGGCCATGCCAAGGTCCAGTTTAGGTCCTACCTACTCCATTAAACCTTCCTTCTTACCCTAGCCCTCATAAATCCTTACCTTCTTTGAGCTAAGGATTCTTCCTCCTTATTTTGTTCATCATTATCATAACACATTTATGTAGCTCAACACAGCTCTGGGAGGTAAGTGCTATTATTTTTCTACTTTTTATAGAAGGAAACTAAGGCAAACCAAAATTAAGTGATTTGCCCAATAAGTGCCTGAAGCCAGATTTGAACTCAGCTCTTTCTGACTCCAAGACCAGCATTCCTTTCATTTTACCACCTAGCTGCCCCTTTTATACCATCTACTTCCAACTAGCCACCAACCTTTGCTTAACCCAATTTCTCTATTCATGTAGCCAGTGGGTCACAGAGTCAGACAAGACTGAACAGTGAAAGAATTGTCAACATTCATTGGTTGATAGATTGACAACATTGATTGATTTGCTGGTTGGTTCACAAGTCTACCATTAGTAGGCCCCAGACTCCTTAGAACCCAACAAGGGCTTGTACTTTAAGCAAAAAATGAAACTGGGAATGCTTACTTCCTCCAGAACAGAAGGGTATGTGAATAGAGGGAAGAGGAGGTACAGATGGGTTTCTCTTTCCCTCTTCCTTCCAGTGTTAGAGAGTGGTCACCAAAAAACGCCCCCCAAAACCCATGAATAGCAGTCTTTAAAAAAATTGCTGATGAATTTTTATAGGGACATAAGTGATCATTTAGTCCAATCCTATAAGTACTAGTCTGTCCTGCTGAAGTTACTGTCCTGCTGAAGAAGTTTCAGTGGCTCTGTATTGTATTAGGATAAAATGCAAACTCCCTTGATGGGAATTTAAAGCCCTTCGTTGTCAGGTTCCAGCCTTCCTTCCTTCCTTCCTGTGGGGCAATGAGGATTAAGTGACTTGCCCAGGGTCACACAGCTAGTCAAGTGTCTGAGGTCGGATTTGAACTGAGGTCCTCCTGAATCCAGGGCTGGTGCTTTATCCACTGTGCCACCTAGCTGCCCCTTAACCTATCTTTCTAAACCAATTTCACTTTCCTCCTCCTTCATGTGCTCTTTGTTCCAGCCAACTCCTTGCTGTTCCCAGTACAGCACATTTCAGCTCCTGCTTTGCAGAGGTTGTCCCCCATACTTGCAATGCTCTCCCATCTTACTTCTGCCTCTTGCCATCCCTATCTCTTTACAAGGCCCAATGTAAATACCTTCTAATCTTAGGAGCTTTTCCTAATCCGACCCTTGTTAGTGCTATCTTTCTAAATTTACTCCACCACTGAAATTATTGTTACTTATTATACCTACCTACCTATCTAGCTATCATCTATCTATCTGCATTTATTTATCCTCTCCTTGTTATATTGCCCTTGCCACCCACCCCCGCCAAGGCCTAGCACATTACCTTGCTCACGGTAGATCCTTAACATGTGCCTAGTGAATTCAATTGGATCCCTTCATTTTCCAGATGAGGAAACTGAAGCAAACAGTATAAGTGACTTGCCCAGGGTCACACAGCTAGTAAGTGTCAAGTGTCTGAGGCTGGATTTGAACTCAGGTACTCCTGAATCCAGGGCCAGCACTTTAACCACTGCGCCATCTAGCTGCCCCCACATACAAATTTTTTAAAAGCAAGCATCAAATTAATAAGATTCAGTTGCACTATGTACTTGCATCCAGTATGTTCAGGTTCCAGGACTGGACACTTGGGAGGTACAAAGGAATATAAAATTCAGGGTCTTTGCCCTTTGAGGAATTTATAATTCTTGAAGATAACT